>NC_057863.1:643548407-643860924 GCF_019393635.1 Dromiciops gliroides
ATAGTAAGTGTTAAGTGTCTGAGGCCGGATTTGAACTCAAGTACTCCTGACTCCAGGGCCGGTGCTCTATCCACTGCGCCACCTAGCTACCCCGAACCGACAAACATTTCCACGGTGTTTCAAAGGTCTTAAAAAGGAAATGGGGCAGGACACATCCAACAATTAGTAAGTGCCCGTTATATATGATGGAGAGGAGGGTACCGGTGGAATGAGGAAGGTGACCCTCGGGATGAGGGATCTTAACTCATGCAAGCTCTTACAATCCGGGGGGCCCTAGCCAATATTCTCCCATAAATGGGGGGGGGGCGGGGAGGAGGGGTGGGTGCTCTAGGGATTTCGCCAGAGTGGAGGGAGCAAAATGACAAGTATTATTACTCTGCCTGGAGGCGGAGGACCCAAGCCTCCGCCTCCTCCGCCAATCATCCACCAGAGGTCGGGGAAGCCCCACTGGAGATAGGTCAGCCCCGCCCCCATAGGGCCCTGCACATCTGGGAACATCTGGCTCTAGCTGTTCAGAACATCGAAAGAATAAGCAGCTCCCCCTCCCCGAACTTGCTGAGTGGAAGCGCGCTAGGGGTGAGATGGCACCCCCATCACCGCAGGGGATCGGGGGGAGGTGGAATTGCTTGGGCCGCCTGGGTCCGCAGAGAGGGCCCTGAACCGGGGTGGTGGGCGGGAGAGCAAAGAGGACTGGGAGGTGGGGGCGGGCCCTCGGGTTCCTGGGTCCAGCTCCAGGCTCCTTCTCCCTTCTCCTCCCCCTCCTCCCGGGCCCCGCCCCCTTCCTCTCGCCCTCCCCCTCCTCTTTTAAGAGCGGCCGGCTGTCGCCTTCTGGTCTATCATCCCTAGGGGGTCACCGCAGGGGATGGCTGCTCAGAGGCTCGGCAAGCGGGTCCTGAGCAAACTGCAGTCACCCTCCCGGGCCGGGGGCAGTCCTGGCGGTAGCCCTGGAGGGCTGCAGAAACGACACGCCCGAGTCACGGTCAAGTACGATCGGCGGGAGCTGCAAAGGCGGTTGGACGTAGAGAAGTGGATCGACGGTCGCCTCGAGGAGCTGTACGGGGGACAGGTGAGGCTGGATCCCCGGCAGGGGGCGGGGTCTCGAAGGAAGGCTGTGGAGTCCGCTGGGACGGCACGCATGGGGAGAAGGACGCAGAGCACCCCAAACCTGTCCTTTGCATCTTTCTGCACGGTTTCGATGGGCTCGTGGTGCCTTACACTGTCAGAATGTACAAATCTCTGAATCCTCGAAGGGCGGAACTGGGAAGAACCTTAGAGAATATCTAAGAGAACACCCCCCCCATTTAGCAGATAGGGAAACTGAGGCTCAGAGACGCTAAACTTGTCCCAAAAGGCAGAGTGGTTGCCTTTCCTTCCCAATTGTCTATTCCTGTCTACCCCGCTCTGTTCGCCTCCCCTAATCAACCTCCCTCCATTTTGCTTCTGCCAATGCTGTCTCCTCACTGGGGCCTAGCCGGCCTTATCCTCTCCGTAGGTACTTCCACCATCCATGCCCCTTCCTAATAACCCCACCCCTATGACAGTGTGACAACCAGAGGGAGGCCAGCAGGAGGGACCAGAAATAACGGATAAACTTCCCATTTGGGCAAGTCTACACATATCCGATGAAAACCTATTTATGGGGATAATGTGGGCAGTGGGTGGCATATACAGACAAATGCAAGTAATAGACACATCTGGAATTACATGTAGAGGAAGAAACACACTTGAAGACACAGTCACACACTCAAAGACACCCCCCCCTCCCCGTAATACAGCCAAAGGCACAGGGAGATAAATATACAGGGAACGAGCCATGCCCACGGAGGGACCAGGAACCAACACAAGGATGACACAGCTCGATCCCCCCTCCCCCACCCAATCCTTGGACATACTAGACACTACAGCCGCCTTCGTAGTCCTGGGCCAGCCCGAAAGCCTGTAGGAACCTTATGTAAACAACACTTCTTTCTGCCTGGAGCGGAAAGAGAATGTTTGGTGTTTGGGGGAAGGGCTGGAAGATTTCCAGAAGCTGTAGCTCCAGATCTCCCAGTCTGGTCCAACCCCCTCCCCTCCATGCCTTGGGGCTTGGGGTGGGGGGAGGCAGAGCAGGAGATAGCTGATTTGCTCCCCACTCCAGCGCCAAGGCAGGCAGTGTAGCCTCCCCCTGCCTCCCTCTGCCTGTCTCTCTTCCCTGGGGCACAGCTGGGCCCTGTCCCTGAAGTCTGGCAGGAAGCCAGATCGGAGACTGGGCAGATAGCCCAGACCCCAGTGCTAAGAACTGCCAGGTGCCCCCCCAATTCTACTCCCCACCCAGTAGGGCGATCAGAGAGAGCAGAGACCTCTCCCAGGGACACACAGCATCATCTTGGGGTGGCAGAGGAGCCCCCGAATGACTTCGAATCCCCTCTTGAATTCTTAGGCTGAGTGCTCTCTCTTCCATTCCCACTCCAGGAGCCCCAAGGGGACCCAGGCATCCTGGGGCTGGGATCTACAGGAACGACTCCAGTTCCATTCCAAGTCTCCCCTCCCCCGCCTCCCTCCTTCCTCCCTGGCTCAGGCTTTTCCATGAAAGGGCAGAGTCAGGGGCCTCTGGCTGGGGACCCAGGAGACTTAGCTATCCCCACCCCCACCCTCAAATCCCAGTCCCTGGCATTCAAAGGCAGGACTGAGCCTGCTTCCTGGCAGGCTCTGGGATTCCATTTGGACACCGGATTCCTTGCCCCCCATCTGCCCTGAGGACCCCTCTTTGTCTTCCCCTCCCCACTCTTTGTTGTGGGAAGTTTTCAGGGTGTTCTGGGACTTAATCTGTAACCCCTTCAGGCCCTTCACTCTGTGTAGGAGCAGAGGAACAGATGTGAGGAGCAGGACTTAGATTGGGGCAATACTCTCCAGGTTCTCCTAGACCTACATAGCAGGAGCCAGAGGGGTGGGCAGATCTAGGTACCTGGGGAGCTTCCTGACTAGGAAGGTGAGGTTTCTGAAGTGCAGGGCTCTCACAATTGGAAAGGAACCAGACAAGGCACAGGAAGGCCTCAGTAGTGATGGTAGGGGGCAGAATTGTATGCATTGGATGGGTGGGGGGAGGGAGTTTGGCACCTTCCCCTCGGGTGCTTGGCCCAGATGGTCATGCCTGGTAGTACCATCTCCGCATGGTACATGCCCCTGCCTGGACTGAGACCTCATCAGCTGGTCATACTCGCCACCCCAATAAGGAACTCTGGTATTTTCTGGATTGCAGAGACAGAAGGTGAAAGGGTTTGGGGTGGGGAAGGAAGAGAAAGATGAGAGACTTGGGGGTCCCCAAACCAAACTGACCCCTCACCTCCTTGCAGGAGGAAGACATGCCTGATGAAGTCAATATTGATGAATTATTGGAACTAGAGAGTGAAGAGGAGAGAAGCAGAAAAATTCAGGTGTGTCTCTTACCCATTAGATTGTAAGCTCCTTGAGGGCAGGGACTGTCTTTTGCCTCATTTTGTATCCCTGATACTTAGCACAGTGCACATAGTAGGCATTTAATAAATGTTGAGTGACTGCATAGGGAGTAAGAAATGGAAGAGGGACATTGGGGGACAGAGAGAGAGAAAAAAGAGGGGAAGACCTTTGGGAATAGGGCAATCAAAGGAGGCTAAAAGCTAAATGACATTGGCGCTGGTCCTGTCATGTTTTCCCCTCACACTTGGGGAAGAACAGTAGCTCTTCTTCCTCAACTTTCATCTCTGTTCTGGAAAACAGCCTGAAACGCTTCCATTCCCATTTCTCTGAGGTCCTTATGTCATGGTGGGGTTTGGGGGTGGGGAGAAATTATATGGGTGGGGGAGAGGTTGGTTTGTGTATCTCATGTGTTGTTTTTTTTGGGGGGGGGGTTCCAGGGAATCTTGAAGTCCTGCAGGAACCCCACAGAGGTAAGTCCTGCCCCTTATTCTGGGGTGCAGAGAATGCAGGGGAGGCGAGGAAGAGAATATCACTTCCATCCTGTAGGCCTGCCTCCCCAGGCATTGTCCGGGCCCTTCTTCCCTGGTCTTGCTCTCCTGTCTCTGTAGACCGGACCTCTCCTCTTCCCCACCCCCCTCCTTCCCACTCAATCTCTCTCTCTCTCTCTCTCTCTCTCTCTCTCTCTCTCTCTCTCTCTCTCTCTCTCTCTCTCTCTCTCTCTCTCTCCCTCCCTCCCTCTCCTCCTCCTCCTTCTTCTTCCTCTCTCTGCCTCTGCCTCTCCCTGCCCCCCTTTCTCCCCTCCTTCTCTTCCTCTGCCTCTGCCCCTCTCTCCCACTCCACCCCCTTTCCCATAGCCCATCAATCACTGGAGGTTTAAAGGTGGGGGTGGGGTTAGTTTTTTCTCTGACTTCCCTCCTCCCCCTCCTCTCCCTTTCATCCAGGATTTTGCCAAGGAGCTGGTCCTGAAACTTCGGGGGCTTCACAAACAGCCAGGCCTTCCCCGGGGCAGCCCATCAGACGACTCAGATGGGGGTGGCATGAGCCCAGTCCAGGATCAAGCCAGGACAGCCCCTCGCTGACCGATCCCTTTCCCTTTGATGCCCTGGAGAGATGGCGTATTCCTGTCTCTATGTTCCCCATATCCCTCTTCCTGGGACTATGTTTATAAATTGTATTTTATGTTGTTTTAAAAAGAAAAATGTGTTTGTGGTTCAGGCACTGACTCCCCTGAGGTTATTTTATCCTTCCCTCCATTCTCTCTCTCTTGATGCTTTTTTCCCTGCCAGCACCCCCCCCCCCAGCTGTCCCTGGACTAATGGGGACAGATGGAAAATCAATTGAGCCCCCACCCCCAGGAAAAGGGAGTATGAGAACAGAGCACAGCTGGAGTCCCTGGGGACCCAGGCATCCCTACCTCCCAGCTCCTGGCCTCAGCTCCATCTCTGTCTTCCTAATTCTCCTGTCCCCTCCTTCTCCCTTCCTTTCTGGAAGGATGATACATCAAGTTAACCTAGAATCACAGGATCGAGAGCTGGAAAGCACCCCCCACACCGCCCCCTGGAGATCTTCTAGTCTGACCTTCTCCTTTCTTTAATTGCTAAGGAAACTGAGTCTCAGAGAAGGGAAAGGACTTGTTTCCACTTCCTGTCCCCAGTGCCAGATAGCAGGGACCCAGCAGAAGCTGAGGCTGGAAGCCTCAAGGTGGGGGAGGGAGGGGGGAGGGGAAGAGGGCAGGCCCTTAGGGCATGGCGCCTCCAGCAGGGGGATGTAGGGACCCTGTGGGTCAGCCACCATCGGCAGCTCTTTGAGCCACTTCTGAACAAATAAATGTGCAGGAGCCATCCTCACATTCAGGATAAAGTCAAGGCTGAGGTTGTTACCAGACCGGAGAATTACCAAGAATGGAGCAGAGAAAATCAACAGGAACTGGGTGTAGAAGACACAGCAGGAGAAATAAGAGGGCATAAGATCAGGGATCATAGAGCTGGAAGGCACCTCAGAGGTCTAGCACAAATTCTCCCAGCTTCTTCCCGTCTAGCACCACCCCCCTTCATTTTTTTTTTTGCAGGGCAATGGGGTTAAGTGACTTGCCCAGGGTCACACAGCTAGTAAGTGTCAAGTGTCTGAGGTCGAATTTGAACTCAGGTCCTCCTGAATCCAGGGCCAGTGCTCTATCCACTGAGCTACCTAGCTGCCTCCCCCCTTCATTTTTTAGAGAAAAGGAAACTGAGGCCTAGGGAAATGAAGTAACTTTCCCCGGGTCACACAAATAATATCTTTTAGAGGCATATTCCACTGTAAAAGACTGGCTCCTGAAGTTGGAGGGGAATGGAGGAGGGAAGGAACTAGGAAGAGGGGCCAGACTCCCAACTAGGGTAAGTGGAAATGATGAGGAAGTTGTCAACTGAAGGAGCAACTATGATAGAACATAGTTGGGGGGCAGCTAGGTGGCCCAGTGGATAAAGCACTGGCCCTGGATTCAGGAGGACCTGAGTTCAAACCCAGCCTCAGACACTTGATACTTACTAGTTGTGTGACCCTGAGCAAGTCACTTAACCCTCATTGACCCGCTCCCCCCAAAAGTATTTGTTGTGATGGGACACAGGTGAAGGCTGGGACCTGGGGGGCCAGAGGGGTCATTGAGGATGACAAAGGGAGAAGTGATTTAGGGACAGGAATGGAGAAGAAGCTGGGTTGAGGAGGATAAGAATGTGGGAAAGAGGGACCAAGAGGGACATAGTGGCAATGATGGGATAGGGTGCTGAGGACTGTGGGGGTCAGCTGACAGGTGGGAGGAGAAGCAGAAGCCGCCAATGATATGGGGTGGGGGGCAGGGATGGAGAGGAGGCTGAAGTTATAGAATTGGGGATAAGAGATGGGTGTGGGGGAGATGAGGCCTGAGAGGTCAGGGTTTGGGGTTGCGAAGGAGACCATAGAAGGGGATAAATACTGAGAAACCTGGGAACTCTGGGGTGGAGTATAAGCCAGTGAATTGGGAGGTAGATAGATGAGAGCAGGGACAGGGAAGAGCTTGGGAACCAGGGCCCAGTGACCTAAGAGTGTGGGAGACATCATCAGAGGAAACAGTGATAGAGGGAAGCTAGTGGGAAGGATAGCGACAGGGAAGAAAGAGGCTAGGGAAGGAGACACACTGGCCCTTGCATCAAACTACCTGGGTTCAAATACTGGTTCTGCTACTTATTAGTTGGGGGACTATGGGTAAGACATTTCACCTACCTTGGCCTGTTTCCTTATCTGTAAAATGAAGTGACTAGATCAATGGTTTGTGATGTCCCTCTGTTCTAGATCTATGCTCCTAAAAGTCTATGATTTGGGGGGCTAGAGTTAATTGATGATAGGGAGGGCAGAAAGTGGAGGGTAGTGGTCAGGTTGGGTGTGGAGGGGACAGAGATGAGGTCAGAAAATAAGAGGCAAAGACCTGGAGGGTGTGGGAGAGAGTAATGGTAAATGCCAAATGGGAGTTTGGGTTGGGAGTAGGGAGTGATGCAGGGGTGATGTCAACGTGTGGGTGAGTTGCAGTAGGAGTCTGGGGAAGTGGGGGGAGTGAAAAAAGGACAACTAACAAGGGGATTTGCTCCTTGCACCATTGGAGCCACCTGACCACCTGGGAGTTTCAGGAAATGAGGGAGATAGAGAAATTGACACAGCCTTGACTCAGCAGCTGGGGGTGGACATCTTCAGGTCTCTCCATCTGCACCTACATCCTTATTGTCTTTTGTGGGGGATTCAGGCTGACTCCCTGCCTTCTCTCTTCTAGTGCCTCACTTCCTTCATCCCCAGCCTCAGTCCTGAGAGACTTAGGAGGTAGACAGGGACAGACTGACAACCCAGGGCACTCTGCCAACTTCTTTTCCTCCTTCTCAGTGAACTTTCTACAAGAACCAGGAAGTCTGTCCAGCTTGGGGGGTGGGAGGTAGAGGAGACTTGAAATTGCCTTGGGGTTAGGGGTCTATTCCTGACAAAAATGAAGAGATCAGGCCCCAAAGGTAGAAGTACTGCTCTCCCAATCCTTGGTCTTTATGCCCTTTCTCCCCCCCCCCCACCAGCCCCTCGAGTTTCCACAATGACTTTGAAGTTTACATAACAGAGTTCTCCCAATAGGCCTGTGAGATAAGAATTGTATAGGAGGGGGCAGCTAGGTGGTGCAGTGGATAGAGCACTGGCCCTGGAGTCAGGAGGACCTGAGTTCAAATCTGGCCTCAGACACTTAACACTTAGTAGCTGTGTGACCTTGGGCAAGTCACTTAACCCCAATTGCCTCACTAAAAAAAAAAAAAAGAATTGTACAGGAGAGGAAATTGTACAATTCTAAAGAAAAGGAAACTGAGGCCCAGAGAAAGTGAAATGACCTGTCCAAGGTCACATAGCTAGAAAGAATCAGATCCAAGGTTTGAATTAGCCCTGCCTCCCAACTCAACCACACTCCCAAATGACAGTATCAAAGAGAGGGAGAGGGAAGGACTTGGCCATTAACCAAGAGTAAGTTGCCCTTCCCCCACCTCAAACTGGAAGTTGGCTCCTGCTCTCCCAAGTGCTGATAGAGACCCATTTCCTCCCTACCCCCCACCCCCCTGATGTGGGATGGAATTTGGGGTCAAATTGAGTTGTCCCAAAAGAATTACAAGACTCAGTGACTCAATTTCCCAAGTTTTATTACAATACTGTGAGTGAACACAAGGAGAGAACCAGAATAGTGGAAAGGTATCTCTCAAATAGTGAAAGAAAAGATAGTTATATTTATAGTATGGATAAACTGATTATCAGTCTCATTATAATAATCTCCCCCTTGGGGAGGTACATGGGAGGGTTTATCCTAATTTGGAGTTCCTGAGGTCCTAAACCAACCCCGGAGGCGGGTACCTTTTTCAGTGGAGGTGTGTTTTGGGGATTTACATGTCCTAAGATGAATCTGGGGACAAATTTGGCCTTTTCTGCGCATGTCTCTTTGTTTCCCATGACTAATTTCAAAATATCTTCATTTTTCATTTTTTCCTAGTTTGAGTTTCTATAGCCTGTCAATGTATTATTGTTATAGTCTAAGGTCTCCATAGCCTCTCTCCGTCTGTTCCCTTTATGGGTACTGATTTCTGTGGGTAAGAGAACCTAGCATCCCGACTTGTAAGTTATCCATTAACTGGGGTCTGAATCCCTTTTAGGGCTAATATCTGAATTCGAGCTTGGATCTTAGGTTTTTCTATTAACCCCCTTTTTGCCTCCTACATCACCTCTCCAATTTAGGAATGGGGGTCAAGTTTTCTCGTGACCTCCCAGATTTGCCTTCCCTCCTTCCCCTATTGGGCAGTGTCTTCTCTGGGCATGTCTACATGGAAAGAAGGCTCAGACGCCCCCTTGTGGCCTCGTTAGCAGTGGAAACGCTGTTGGAGGCAGAGATCTCTCCTTGGCCAGTTGTACCCTGGCTGGACTCTTGCACCCTCCCCACCCCAACTCCACCAGAGCTAACCTAATTCATGTAGGAAGTCTTACAGAAGCTGAGGTGACCCAGCTTCTTAGAGACCCAGGGCTAAGCTTTGGGATTTCTCAAGAGATCAACTATTCCTTTAGAGTGGGGCTTCTTTAAACTTTCCACTGGAGATCCCTTTTCGCCCCAGGAATTTTCACATGACCCCAGGGAATATAGGTATATAAAATAGGTATACATCACCTTTTTTTTTTTTTTTTTTGCAGGGCAATGGGGGTTAAGTGACTTGCCCAGGGTCACACAGCTAGTGAGTGTCAAGTGTCTGAGGCCGGATTTGAACTCAGGTCCTCCTGAATCCAAGGCCAGTGCTTTATCCACCGTGCCACCAAGCTACCCCCTTTATACATCACCTTTTACTGTCATGACCCCACATTCAGTTACACCATAAGGGGTCACTACCCACAGTTTAAGAAGCTTTGCCTGGAGCAAGCCTCACCTTCTCTAGAATTCCAAAAGAATAAATCAAAACCTCGAGCCTGAGAGGGGAAACTCCTTCAAGGTCAGGCAACAGGAGCCCCAGGAAGAGCCCTTGCTGGCCTCGTTCTCCTGGCTCCACAGGGACCATTGGTGGGAGATCCTAGACCTATTCTTGGGAGGCTGCTGATCTGGCTACCCAGGACTGACTTCATGATGGGAAACTCCATCATGCAATCTGCCTGGGGCAAAGATTGTGGTTACATAATCAGTGGCAGGAAAGCCTGAAAAGGCTTTGGAAAGCCAGGCCCTAGAGTTTGGCCTTGAAATTCCCCAAGGGCAGGATGCCCCATAAATCAATGAGCTCCGGGTCACTTGAGGTCTGCAAGCAGAGGTTGGGTGACTATTGTGGCATAGAGCCCTGGACTGGGAGTCAGGAGAGCCAGGTTTGAATCCTCCTGCAGATAGGCAAGAGTCATTTAATCTAAGAGCCAGTTTCCTCATCTATAAAATGGGGATAATAACCAATAAAGGGGCGATCTAGCTGGGTGGTGAAGTGGATGGAGTTCTGGCCCCAGAGTCAAGAAGACCTGCGTTCAAATCTCACCTCAGACATTTACTAGCTGTGTGACCCTGGACAAGTCACTTAACTCCAATTACCTTAATCATCAAGGGCCATCTCCAGTCTTGCCACTGGACCTAGATGGTCTAGAGGAGAGAGTGAGGTTGGTGACCTTGCTTAGCCCTCCCTCACTTCAATTCAGTGCAAGTCATGATATCACCTCTCAATGTCATGGTCCTCTTGGAGAGTGAAGGACAAATAACAACAACAAAGCCCCCTCCAGCTTTAAGGCCCACAACCCCAGTTAGGGAGGTTCTAGGGGACTCTGCCACTGGAAGAGAAGTAAGGCTACATATCCCCTGTCCCTTGAGGTTCATACTGATATAGGTGTGGCCTAACTCAGAGGTTTCTTCCTTGAGAAGCTAAAGGACAAGACACACCAGTGCCTGGGGACAGAGATAACTCCAGAAGTCAGGACCACCACCCTTCATTCAAGCCTTTCCCCACCCCCAAAGGGAGCATTCCATAGTCAGGTGGTCACCCCAATATGGGGGGGGGGGTTAATTGATCAAATTGATCATGAGGCATCCCAAAGAATTACAAGACTCAGTGACTCAGTTTCCCAAGTTTTATTGAAATGCTGTGCCTGACCACAGGGAGAATCACCCAAAAGAGATAGGTGTCTCCAATAGAGGGAAGAAGAGTTATATAGTAAGAAAAAGTAGGTTATCTCATTATCTTAATCTCCAATTTAGGGAGGTACAGGGGAGGATTTATCCTAATTTGGTGGGTACCTTTTTCCTTGGAGGTATGGTTTGGAGGTTTACACATCATAAGGTGAACCTAAGGATATATTTGGTCCTTTCTGCGCAGGTTCCTAATGATATGCTTAAGTTTGTCAAAGCCAGAAGGTCTCTGTGTTTTTGGTATCTCTTTACTTAAGGTCTGGTTTCTAGGTGTCCTGTCATCTTGGAATATTAATGGCTATTAATGGTTAATGGTCCCTAGTTACTGTCTCTGTTGATGGTATTGGTTGACAGGGACTTGAACCCTCTTGGTCACTGTAAGAACACAAACCTTAGTTTCTCTGTTAACCCTTTTAAGTATTATTGATCTTAGGTTATCTGTTAACCCCTTTTAGCTACAACTGATAGGTTATCTGTTAACCCTTTTAGCCTCCATCAACCCCATCTGTCCTCCCCCTCCCCACCCCACCCCCAACATCATCCTCTATAAAGGTTTTGGCCTCTTCCAGTGGAGGAGAAAGTTGTCTCAGAGAATCTTGTCTCTAAACCACCTTCTCCTTTGGAGGCAAAGTCTTTGACTTCCCTCTGGGTCACTTTCTCTAAGCTCTCAAATAAAAGACCATTTTATTCTAAATGGATTGTGTGGGAGAGGTGTGATTCTTTAAAGAAGAATACCTAAGGACCCCCACACCACCTAATTCCCCATGACAATACTTACCCCCTCCCAACATTCAAGGGATCAGGTTCCGCATTCCTTCCAAGAAAATGAGACCTAGTCTTTTTGTTTTTGTTTTTGTTCTTGCAGGGCAATGAGGGTTAAGTGACTTACCCAGGGTCACACAGCTAGTAAATGTCAAATGTCTGAGGCTGGATTTGAACTCAGGTCCTCCTGAATCCAGGGCCAGTTCTCTATCCACTTTGCCACCTAGCTGCCTCCTAAAAGTTTTTCTTTTTTTTTTTTCTTATCAGGGCAATGAGGGTTAAGTGACTTGCCCAGGGTCACACAGCTAGTAAGTGTCAAGTGTCTGAGTCCAGATTTGAACTCAGGTCCTCCTGAATCCAGGGCTGGTGCTTTATCCACTGCACCACCCAGCTGTCCCCCAAAGGGGTATTGCTTATCAGTATACCAGGGTAGTGCTCTGAAACATCTATCCCTCAGGTGGGAGGCAGAGCTGCCCCTCTCCTGGGAGAGTTCAAGGATTCCTTGGAGGGGTTGGGATCTTCAGGTTTCTTGGAGTCCCACTGCATTCCCATAACAGTGCCATTTCCCAACTGCATGTGCTCACATCATGTCTCTGTGTCACATTTTGGTAATTCAATATTTTAAACCTTTTCATTAGCATTGTATATGTTATGGCAATCTGTAATCCGTGATCTTTGATGTTGCTCCTGTAATTGTTTTGGGGAGCCATGAGCGCCACCCACATAAGAAGGTGAATGTAATTGATAAATGCTGTCTGTGTGATAAAACTGCTCCACTGACTGGCCATTCCCCCATCTCTCTCCCTTTTCCTTGGGTCTCCCTATTACCTGAGACACAAAAATATTGAAATTAGGCCAATTAATAACCTACCAATGGCCGATAAGTTCTCAAGTGGAAGGAGGGATCAATTGATGTGGCAAACTTCTTTGTTGTCTTATTTTAAGAAATTGCCAGGGGCAGCTAGGTAGCACAGTAGATAAAGCACTAGCCCTGGATTCAGGAGGACCTGAGTTCAAATCTGGCTTCAGACATTCGACACTAGCTGTGTGACCCTGGGCAAGTCACTTGACCCTCATTGCCCTGCAAAAAAAGAAAAAGAAAAGAAAAAGAAATTGCCACAGTCGTCCCCCCCCCCAACCTTCAACACCCATCACCCTTATTGATCAGTCAACAGCAATCGCCATTGAGGCAAGACCCTTCGTCAGCAAACAGATTATGACTCACTAAAGTTTTGGATGATGGTTTGCACTTTTTAGCAATAAACTATTTTTGTTTGTTTGTTTTTTGTTTTTGGTGAGGCAGTTGGGGTTAAGTGACTTGCCCAGGGTCACACAGCTAGTAAGTGTTAAGTGTCTAAGGTCAAATTTGAACTCAGGTCCTCCTGAATCCAGGGCCGGCGCTCTATCCACTGCGCCACCTAGCTGCCCCAATAAACTTTTTAATGAAGGGATTGCATTATTTTGTATACATAATACTATTGCATACTTCATAGACTACAGTTTAATGTAAATATAACTGTTACATATATTAGGAAACAAAAAAATCTGTGTGATTAGCTTTATTGTGATATTCACTTTATTATGGTGGTATGGGACCAAACCTGAAATATTTCTGAGGTATGCCTGTATTTATTTGTTTGTACAGTTATTTGGGGGTTTTTAAGTCATGCTTGACTCTTTGTGACCCCATTTGGGGTTTTCTTGGCAGAGATACTGGAGTGGTTTACCCCTTCCTTCTCCAGTTCATTTTACAGATGAGGAACCTGAGACAAACAGGGTTAAGTGACTTGCCTGGGGTCACACAGCTAATAAGTTTCTGAGGCCAGATTTGAACTCAGGAAGATGAGTATTCCAGACTCAAAGGCCAGCGCTATATCCACTGTGCCACCTAACTGCCTGTATATAATCATGCAAAACAAATTTCTGCATTAGCTATGTCCTCGCTTTCCCCACCCCCCTGCAAAACCAAAACCAACCAGACAAACAACAAAAAAGAAAACATTCTTTAATCTGCCACCTGACCCCATCAGCTCTCTATCCAAAGATGAGTAGCATGTTTCATTGAGTCCTTTGGAATTTTAGTGGGTCATTGTATTGATCAAAATTACTAAGTCTTACAAAGTTGATTATCTTTATAATATTGCTTTGTGTAAATTGTTCTTCTGGTTCTGTTCTCTTTACTTTGCATCAGTTCATACAAGTCTTCCCAGATTTCTCTGAAAACATCCCTGTCATAATTTCTTACAGCACAATGGTATTCCATCACAGTCATATCCTTATTCAGCCATTCTCAAATGGTTGGGCATCCTCTCAGTTTCCAACTCTTTGCAAATCACAAAAAGAGCTGCTATAAACATTTTTGACCATTGGGGGTTATAGACCTAGTAGTAATATTGCTGGGTCAAAGGGTATGCCAAGTTTAATATTTTGGGAGGCATAATTTCAAATTGTGAAAGCCTGTTTCTGACGCAGAATCAGCCCAGTTTATGCTATTGGAGGCAAGAACTTCATCTTCATAAGTAATAAATAGGGAGCCTGGCAGGCCTTAGGCTAATGTAATTTTAGAGACAAGTGAGACATCAGTGTCCAGTAGCTTCCTTCTTTGTCAGCCTTTTAGGCAAAAACTTCCTAAATGTTGAGTCTTTGAGATATTTTGGTGAACTTACTCCAATACAAGGTTATCATTGAGCCTTTGCTGAGCCCCAACCACTATGCTGTGCTGGATTGGGTTGTGTATGGGGGTGGGAAAAGAAGATAGAAGTTGCTGATACAGGTCCTGCCCTTGGGGAGTTTCCAATCTAAGAGACAAGAAGAATATATGTAGTTTATATTTATATGACTTGTTATAGGGGGAAGCTAGGTGGCACAGTGGATAACACACCGGCCCTGGATTCAGGAGGACCTGAGTTCAAATCCAGCCTCATACAGTTGGCACTTACTATCTATGTGACCCCGACAAGTCACTTAACCCTCATTGCCCTGCCAAAAAAAAGAAAAAAAAATAAAGATTATATTTATATGACTTGTTATATAGTACTATCATGTATCTTGTTACATACACAGTAGGTCTTGTCAAATATTCACAACACATTTGGTTACTTATAATAGATACATAGAATGAATCTTGGCATATATACATAGTGTCCTGTTACAGTTACACAATGTCTTGTTATGTGTAATGCATCTTGTTACCTATACCGAGTATTTTAGCACAGTTAGAAGACTCAGTGAATAGAGTCCTGGACCTGGATTCTGGAAGATCTGAATTCAAATCAAGCTTCAGATACTTACTAAGCTGTATGACCCTGGGCAAGTCACTAGGTTTGTAAAATGGAGAGCACCTAGCCCGAGCTCATAGGGTTGACTTGAGAGTAAAATGAGATCATATTTAGCATACTTAGCATAGTGCCTGGCACATGATAAGCACTAAAGAAATGCTTCTTATCTCATCTCCTTACATTGCAACTTGTTACATGTACATTGTGTGTTTTGTTATTTGTGTTTCGTGAGTCATCTTGTTACGTGACACAGGTCTGATCTGCCCTGCTATTGAGGTTACCCAGGACTCTACCGTCTTAGACCCATAGAAGCATCAGAGATGAGAGTAATACTATCTAGTCCTACTAGAGCTAAGGGTGGTGGCATCTTGGTGCATGTGAGGAGTTTGGAGAAGTAAGGGATCTGAGGAGTTGGGGATGCTTTCCAAGGGATTATCTAAGGATATTCAAGCCTTCCCTATTTATGATACTCCATCTCCCACTTCCATTCCTTTGCACAAGCTGTGCTCCTTATGTGGTGTGCACTCCCTCCTCACCTCTGCCACATAGAAGTTCTAGCTCCATTTCTTTTCTTCTTCTTCTTCTTCTTCTTCTGCCAGGCAATGAGGAATAAGTGACTTGCCCAAGGTCACACAGCTAGTAAGTGTCAAGTGTCTGAGTCCAAATTTGAACTCATGTCCTCCTGAATCCAGGGCTGGTGCTTTATCCACTGTGCCACCTGGCTGTCCCTCTAGCTCCACTTCAAATTGTTAGTCTACACACACATACACACACACACATGCAGAGACAGAGAGACAGAAAAATTAATTTGTATTTATTTACCTACTTCTATGGTGTTTGCATACATTGGAATGGAAGTTCCTTGAGGTCAGTATTTCAGACTATTTCACTTTTCTCTGTGTCCCCAGTGCCTAGCACAGGGTCTGGCAAATAGTAGGCACTTAATAAATGCTTGTGATGGGGCAGCTAGGTGGCGCAGCACCTGCCCTGGATTCAAGTCCAACCTCAGACACTTGACACTTACTAGCTGTGCTATCCTGGGCTAGTCACTTAACCCTCATTGCCCTGCCCCCCAGAAAATGCTTGTTGGGGTGAATTGAACTGAATAAAGACTTTTGCTTTTCCTTTGAGGTGAATACTAACCCAGCCCGGACCTCTCTCTGGAGTCCTAGACTGAGCCCTAGCCAGTCTTCTCTAACTTTCTCCTGGCTGCCTGCCTTCCCCATCTGTCCCCCTGATCACATACTCACTGTTCCCAGAGCCAAACACAACACTGTAGCACAAAATCTCTTCTTCCTCCTGTTTTCCCCATCTTTGGCAAAAAGGTTCCAGTATCTTCCTTGTTGCCTGCCCTGGAAATTCTAGAGCATCTCACCATCCCCTACATCCAATCCAATCCGCCTCTGCAATATCTCTTATATCTATGCCCTCTCTCCATTTCTCACTGACTCCTTTCTAGTAGCTAGGGCCCCATCACCTCTCACTTGGAGTCTTTTTGGGTGGGGGGGTAAGGCAATTGGGGTTAAGTGACTTGCCCAGGGTCACACAGCTAGTAAGTGTCAAGTGTCTGAGGCTGGATTTGAACTCAGGTCCTCCTGACTCCAGGGCCAGTGCTCTATCCACTGTGCCACCTAGCTGCCCCTCACTTGGAGTCTTTTAATGGCCCCCTAACTTGTTTCCCTACCTCTGGTCTCTTTCTCTTGAATCTGTCCTGCTCAGGATGTCATGGTAAATGAATCTTCCTAATGCACAGCTTGCATCACCTCTCATCTTTGTTCAGGAACATTCAGTGGGTTCTGCTGCCCAAAGAATGCCCTTAGCCTGGCCTTCAAGGCACTAATTTGCCTTGATGGTCTTTACTCAGATTGAAGTGGGGGATGGGTTTAATTGATCATGAGAAGTACCAAAGAATTACAAGACTCAGCCACTCATTTTCCCAAGTTTTATTAGAAGACTGGTGGCTGAGGCAGCTAAGTGGCACAGTGGATAAGGCACTGGCCCTGGATTCAGGAAGACCTGAGTTCAAATTTGGCCTCAGACACTTGACACCACTTACTAGCTGTGTGATCCTGGGCTGGTCACTTAACCTTCATTTCCCTGCCCCCCCCCCCTAAAAAAAGGACATCTAAAGGAAAGCTTTGTGAGCATTTTGAAAGAGTGGCATTTCCTACAATCAATACGTTTCCTAAAAAGAAGTCATGACAGACTAACCCCATCTTCCTTTTTTTTTTTTTTTTGAAGTGAGGCAATTGGGGTTAAGTGACTTGCCCAGGGTCACACAGCTAGTAAGTGTTAAGTGTCTGAGGCCGGATTTGAACTCAGGTACTCCTGACTCCAGGGCTGGTGCTCTATCCACTGCGCCACCTAGCTGCCCCTCTCCCATCTTCCTTTTTGATAGTACCACACAGACATAGAGAAGTAAATCAGAGGAAAGATGGGGGAATAATGTCCTTGCCTTCCAGTGAGGATGACAAGAGGATCATGGACTGAGAGCTGGGAGGGACCTCAAAGACAACTGAATCCATCCCCTTCATTTTACAGATGAAGAAGCTAAGGCACAGAGAGATTAAGCAATTTGCTCAGTCGTACAACTAGTATACATCTGTGGCAGGATTTGAACTCAAGTCTTCCTGACTCCAAATTCAGTGTTCTGTTGTCGTCGTCATGATCATCATCACCACAACAATAACAATGGCAACAGCAGTAATCAGAACAACATTTATATTGGTGCCTAAGTGGCTCAGTGTATAGAGCACCTGGCCTGAAGTCTGCAAGACTCATCTTCCTGAGTTCAAAGCTGGCTTCAGACACTTACTAGCTGTGTTACCCTGAGTAAGTTACTTAACTGTGTTGCCCTCATTTTCCTCACCTGTAAAATGAGCTGCAGCATTTGGCAAACTACTCCAATATCTTTGCCAAGGAAACTCCAAACGGGGTGAGGAAGTGTCAGAGGTAACTAAAAAATGACAAAGCACTTCCAATCTAATCAACATTTATTAAATGCCTACTATGTGCCAGGCACTGTGCTAAGCACTGGGGACACACTTAATAAAAAGAAAGACAATCCCTACCCTCGAGGAGGGCACAATCTAAAGTGGGTGACAACACACAAAAAGAGGCAGGAAATTGGGGGGGGGCGGGGAACACCAATGGGTACCTGGTGTTGGGGCACCTTGTTCCTTGGAGTTGAAATTGGCAGGGCAGTAGATGCAAAGTGGAGTGAACTAAATCCAGTTTCTGCATTAAAGGAAGGCATTAGGAGGAATTTGTGCTCCAGTCCTCCAATCAGAGGGGTGAGGAGGCTGAGGGAGATGGTGTCCATGAGGGTTTGAATTAGCCACATGGTGATGAGTTTAGAATTGATGAGCTTATCCTGGGAGGGGCATCTTGTTTCATAGAGTTGAAATCAGGCAGATGCCAAATGGAGTGATCACAAATGAACACAGCATCTGCTCTCTCTCTTGATGCCCGCAACAACCCCAAGAAGTGCTATTATGACTATTTTATAGTGAGGAAACTGAGGCTGAGAAAAGTGATGTAGCTAAGACCTTTCCAATGATTCAGTCCAACACTCTATCCACTATGCCACCCAGCTACCTCTATATATTCAATAAAATCTCTCATGAAGTTCTGGACAATATTGAGACCTGAAGACGAGGGGGTATTTTTGCTCTACTAGACTAGGAATTCCAAGAGGGTAGAGACCAGGTATTATATAAATTTAATACATCCCCCAGTGCAAATAATACTTAGTAAAACTTTGTGGTTTGGTTGATTGGATGAGAGCCCAATTAAGAGGATTTGTGGTTGCTTGAATGACCTGACCCAAAGAGGCTTGAGAAACGGAAGAACCAGTCTCTCTCATTGCCCACACTTTCTTGTACGCATCTCACAATCTACCAAATATTAGATTTATCTGTGAATGGGTTTTATCTCTTGGACTAGACTATAAACTAGGGCAGAGGTTGTGACTTATTCATTTTTGTAATTTTCAAGTGATCAGCATAGGGCTCTGAACAAATAGATGAGCAAAAAATATTTATTGAATAAATGAATGAATGAATGAATCTTAACCTGGAGGGAGGTCTCTAAGTGATGGCTGCCCAGTGATGTACTTGGTCCTGTTCTAACATTTGGTGGGGGGGGGGGGGACTGGGAAATGAGGGTTAAATGACTTGCCCAGGGTCACACAGCTAGTAAGTGTCAAGTGCCTGGAGGCTGGATTTGAACTCAGGTCCTCCTGAATCCAGGGCCAGTGCTTTATTCACTGTGCCACCTAGCCGCCCCCTGTTCTAATATTTTAAAAAATATAATGATTTGGATCAATGATTAGGTAGTACAGGCATACCTCATTTTATTGTGCTTCACAGATAGAGAGTTTTGTTGTTGTTTTTATTATTTTTTTTTTAGGTAGTTGGGGTTAAGTGACTTGCCCAGGGTCACATAGCTAGTAAGTGTCAAGTGTCTGAGGCCAAATTTGAACTCAGGTCTTCCTGGGTCCAGGGTTAGTGCTCTATCCATTGCGTCATCTAGCTGCCCCTATTGTTGTTTTTAAACAGCCCTGCCTCTAGCAAATCTTTTGGCTTGGTTTTCCCAACAGCATGTGCTCACATCAAGTCTCTGTATCGCATTTTGTTAAATCTTTCAATATTTCAAACTTTTAAAATTATCATTGTATCTGTTTTGGCGATCTGTGATCAGTGTGATCTTTGATGTTGCTATTGTAATTGTTTTGGGGAGCCATGAGCTCCACCCACATAAGAAGATGAATGTAATTAATAAATGTCATATGTGTGATAAAACGGCTCCACTGACTGGCCTTTCCCCCATCTCTCTCCCTTTTCCTTGCATTTCCCTATTCCCTGAGACACAACAATACTGAAATTAGGCCAATTAACCCTCCCATGGCCTTTAAATGTTCAAGTGAAAGGAAGTGTCAATTGATGGAGCAAACTTCATTGTTGTCTTATTTTAAGAAATTGCCACAGCCCCCCACCCCCACCCCCTTCAGTACCCACCACCCTTATTGGTTAGTCAACAGCCATCACCATTGAGGCAAGACCCCCCACCAGCAAAAAGATTGTGACTCAAGGAAGGTTCAGATGATGGTTACCATTTTTTTTTTGCAATAAAGTATTTTTAATTAAGGTATATAGATTGTTTTTATACATAATACTATTGCACACTTAATAGACTGCAACATAGTATAAACTTAACTTTTTTTTGCATTTTATTTTATTTTATTTATTTGCTTAAACATTTCCCAATTACATTTTTTAATTTAATTTTATTTATTTATTTTTTTTTAGTTCTCAACTTTTGTTTATACATGCTTTACAATTTCAGATTTTTCTCCCTCCCACCCCTCCCTCCCCCCTCCCCTAGACAGCAGGTAATCTGATATAGGTTATATCTATATATCTCTATACATATACATATAGATATATATATACACATAATAACATTAATCCTATTTCTGCATTAATCCTGTTACAAGAGAAAGAATCAGAGCAGTGATGCAAAACCTCAAAATAGAAAGAAAAAAAAAACCAACAGCACCCAAAACAAAAGAAATAATATGGTTCAATCAGCATCTATACTCCACAGTTCTTTCTTTCTTTTTTTTTCTTGGATTTGGAGATCCTCTTCTATCATGAGTTCCCTGGAACTCTTCTGTACCATTGCATTGGTGAGAAGAATATAGTCCATCACAGTAGGTCAACACTCAATGTTGATGATACTGTGTACAATGTTCTTCTGGTTCTGCTCATCTCACTCATCATCAGCTCACGTAAGACCCTCCAGGTTTCTCTGAACTCCTCCTGCTCATCATTTCTTACAGCACAATAGTATTCCATTGTATTCATATACCACAACTTGTCCAGCCATTCCCCAATTGATGGGCACCCCCTCAACTTCCAATTCCTTGCTACCACGTAAAGAGCAGCTATAAATATTTTTGTACATGTGGGTCCCTTTCCCCCTTCCATGATTTCTTTGGGCAAAAGACCTAAAAGTGGGATTGCTGGGTCAAAGGTAAACTTAACTTTTATATGTACTAAGAAATAAAAAAATTTGTGTGACTTGCTTTATGGTAATATTTGCTTTATTGTGGTGTTCTGGAACCAAATCTGCAATAATCTCCAACGTATGTTTGTATATGCATTAAACTATCAGATGACACAAGACTAAGAGGGATTGGTAACATGTAACATGAGACACACAAAGAGATTACACACAAGAAGAGAGTCCCAGTCCAGTCCAACATTTGCAATGAGGAGACACTGTGACAGTATCAATCAATAAGGATCTATTAAACACCTACCATGTGAGAGGGCAGCTAGGTGGTGCCACAGGGATAGAAACCCAGGCCTGGGTTCAGAAAGACTCCTCTTTCTTTGAAATTCTTTTTTTTTAAATTCTTTTTTTTTTTCTGGGGCAATGAAGGTTAAGTGACTTGCCCAGGGTCACACAGCTAGTAAATGCCAAGTGTCTGAGGCCAAATTTGAACTCAGGTCCTCCTGAATCCAGGGCCGGTGTTCTATCCACTGCGCCACCTAGCTGCCCCCAAGACTCCTCTTTCTGAGTTCAAATCTGGTTTCAGACAGTCACTAGCTTTGTGACCCTGGGCAAGTCACTTAACCATATTTATTTGTTTCCTCATCTGCAAAATGATCTGGAGAAAGGAAATGGCAAACCACTTCAGTATCTTTGCCAAGAAAACCCCCAATAGGGTCATGAAGGTTGGACATTCTTGAAAAAACTGAACAACAACAATCATGTGAGAGGCACTATACTAAATGCTAGAGATATGAAGAAAGGAGCTCACAATCTAATGGGGAAGACAGCATGCAAGCAAGTACAAACAAGCTATACACAGGATAAATTAGAACTAATTGAAAGAGGGAAGGCACTAGAATTAAGGGGAATTAGGAAAGGCTTCATGTAGAAGGTGGAATCTTTTTTTTTTTTGCAGGGCAATTGGGGTTAAGTGACTTGCCCAGGGTCACACAGCTAGCAAGTGTTAAGTGTCTGAGGCTGGATCTGAACTCAGGTACTCCTGAATCCAGGGCCGGTCGGTGCTCTATCCACTGCACCATCCAGTTGCCCCAGAAGGTGGAATCTTAGCCAGAGAAGCCAAGAGGTGGGGGTGAGGAGGGATAATATTCCAGAAATTGGAGGTAACCAGAGAAAAGGCCAAGAGCTGAGAGATGGAGTGTCCTGATTGTGCAACAAAAAGGAGGCCACTGTCACTTCATTAAAGAGTAGGGGTGTGTGTGTGTGTGTGTGTGTGTGTGTGTGTGTGTGTGTGTGTGTGTGTGTGTGTGTGTGGAGGTGGGGAGTAAGCTGTAAGAAGACTGGAAAGATAAGTAAGAGTTAGGTTATGAAGGACTTTGAACATCAAATAGAGGGATTTATATTTAATTTTGGAAGCAATGGGTAGTCACTGGTGTTTATTTTGTTGGGGGTGGAGGAGTTGATGTGGTGAAACCAGCCCTTTAGGAAAATCACTTTGTGGTTGAATGGAGGGTAGATTAGGGTGGGGAGAAACTTGAGGCAGGCAGATCTATCAGCAGCTATTGCAATAGTCTGGGCATGAGATGATTAGTATCTGCACCAGAATGCTGAAGAGAGAAGAGGGTCAAAGATATTGCAAAGGTCAGAAATCCAGTTCAGATTTGACCTCAGAGATTTATTAGCTTATGACTTTGGGAAAGTCACATAACCTCTATCTACTTTGATTTTCTTATTTGTAAAAGGAAGATAATAGCACTCACCTCCCAGGGTTGTTTTAAGAATAAAATGAGATACAGTAATATCAATATAGTGTTTTGCAGACTTGAAAACCCTATGTGGGAGCAGCTAGGTGGTGCAGTGGATAGAGCACCGGCCTTGGATTCAGAAGGACCTGAGTTCAAATCCAGCCTCAGACACTTGACACTTACTGGCTGTGTGACCCTGGGCAAGTCACTTAACCCCAATTACCTCACCAAAACACCCCCAAAAAACAAACAAAAAAAACCCTATGTAAGGGGGCAGCTAGGTGGCACAATGGTTAAAGCACTGGCCTTGGATTCAGGAGGACCTGAGTTCAAATCTGGACTCAGACACTTGACACTAGCTGTGTGACCCTGGGCAAGACACTTAACCCTCATTGCCCGCAAAAAAACAAACAAAAAACCCCACAAACCACCCCAAAACTATGTAAATACTAGCTATTATTATTATTTCACAAGGTTTTAAGATTAGCTGGTCCCTAGAGATCCATACCCACATCTTCTCCCTCCCCTCCATGCCCCTTTCTCCCACTTCCATCAGAGTCTCAAACATATTCATGAAAAGGATAGTGGCTGGTCAGCTTTTTTTTTCCCCAAGAGAAGATAACAGGACTGATTCTCTCCAGATTGTGGAGCTTCCCTGCCCCTGGAATCAAGGCCTTCCTGCTTCTAAACCTGAATTTGGAACACAAGAGGGAGGGGAAAGGGACACAGAATTCTCTAGTTTGGTTTTGAGAAAGAACAATGCCACAAGGTGGCGCCATGACATTGAGCTCCCTGAGGGCCTTCCAAAGAGAAGGCTGCCACAAAGCAAGTTTTTAATATAGCATTCCAAGGGACTTTCCAAGTGAGAATGAGGCCACAAGGGGGAGATGTTATACTACATTCTATTGGAATGTTGGGGGGTGGGTGGGTGGAAGGGCCTGGAAGTGGGGCACCAAGGGCGGGGACAAGGGACCAACTGAGACTGAGGGTGTTCCATTGGTGGCCATGGAGATCTGGGGCACAGGGAGAAGGGTTTTATTTTGTTGCTTTTTGTTTGTTTTGTGGTGGTGGTGAGGTTCGTCCTGTTTTCACTCAAGAAAAGAGGGAATCTTAGAAGGTTGAGTGCAAAGAGGGAGAAAGGAGAGAGGAGGGATGGGGGAGGAAGGCAGGAGTGGGGGGAGAGAGAAAGAGAGAGAGACAGAGACAGAGAGAGACACAAAGAGAGAGACACAGAGAGACAGAGACAGAGAGAGAGGAAGGAAGAAGAGAGGGGGCTGTGTGGTCTAGAAGGTGACCAATGGCTTCAGTAAGTTCTCAGCACAGGATACAGGGGACTGAGAGCCTGCATTTCTAGGTGAGGAAAGGACCTGAAGGAGGGCTTGGGGAATAGGCAGAACAGAAAAAAGTAGGCTACTTGGGCTTCCATGATGGAATGGGATCATTCCTGCCCTTTTCTAGGTCTTTAACTCACCTTCATTCTCTACACTGATGATTATCACATTTCTTAAGCTCTGACTTCAGTCCCTGGCTCCAGATCTTCATCTCCAAATACTTGCTGAGTAGTGTCCCTGCCTCTTCACCATCAACAAACCCAACCAACCAACTAATGAAGCAATAAGCAGCAGCTTTGTGACAGACACCATGCTTGGCACTAGGTTTACAAAGACAAAAGAAATGTGACAGTTCCTGCCCTCAAGGGGATTATATTTGATGGAGGAAGACATGCACAAATATAATGTTACTCAAAAAAAGATACAAGATAAGGACAAGGTAATTTCTTGGGGTGCGGGGAGGAAGTGCTAGCTGCTGAGGGATCAGAAACGAGGCCTCAGCTCACTTTAGGAAGTGACAAGAGAGCTTTGTTTAGAAGAAACCTATGGCTTTCAAGAAGTAGGCCATCACAGGTAGAGGAAACAACTTGTCGAAGGCAGGAATGTGGAGAACATGGTAGCCTATGTGTGAGCAACAAGGCCAGACTGACAGACCCATCCAGTTGAAGAGGAATAATGTGTGATAAGTCTGGAAAGGCAGGCTAGAGTAAGGTTGTGAAAAGATAAAAAAGCCAAACAGAAAAGTTTACGTTTTATCCTCACGGCAATGGGGATTCAGTGAAATTTATCAAGTAAGTCAGTGGCATGGGGAGACCTGGACTTTTGTAATATCAATTTGGCTCCTATGTGGAAGATGGATTGGAGAGAGGCCAGGAACCAGGATCAGCAACTTGTCCATGAAACTTTCCTTCCTCCCCCTTCCCTTCTTCCTCTTCTCTTCCCAGAGTGGCATGGAGCTCACCCTGGGGGCCTGGAGACAATGGGAATAGGGGATCATTGACATGTTGTTTCCTTACCAGACTTGTGAGCTCCTTGAGAGCAGTGTTTGGTTTTTACTTTTCTTGTATCCCTAGCTCTCAGCACATAGTATGAACTTAATAAATGCTCATTGACTGACTGTTCGAAAGGATGAGCTCTCTGAAGGGTGGAATGTAACTCCACCTCAAAGCCACAGACTTTCCTTTTCCCCTGTGCTATCCCCCTTGTCTATTTTCCTCTGCTTTATTTTGCATTTAGGAACTTATGCCCTAGATCATTACTCTGCCAAGAGCTCTGGGGATATGTCCAGTGTTCTCCTGTGGCAGGTGGGGAAGCTTCCAGTTCTGGGGTCCTCAGCTTCCACTGACTCTCTTAAGAACTCAAGAGAGTAGAAGAAGCTGGGGTAGTGAAGAAGGATTTGCTTTGCTCTGCTTGGCTCCAGAAGACACAACTTGGAGTAGTGGGCAGAAATTGCAAAGAGTCAGATTTAGCTTTGAGGTGCAGAAAAACTTCTGAGCAATGAGAGCTGATTCAAAGTGGAGTGAATGGCTTCAAGGGTGACTGAGTGATTTCTCCCATTTGGAGGGAGGAAATCCCTTGCCTAAGACCACATAGGCAATAATAATAAAGAATAAAGACTTGATGAGTAAAGACTTGAACTCTGTCTTCAAACAGAAGCTGGATGACCACTGGTTAGAAGTTTGGAGAGTGGCTTGTTCAGGAATGTCTCAGAATCAGGAGGGACTCTGAGTTTCCTGGCAACTCCAAGATTCTGACTCTTTTGTAGGGGGAGGCAATGGAGCAGGCCTCAAGGTAGGGGAAGGGAGGGAATAAATTCCCTGGGAACCTAGAGAAAATATGAGGTTAGAATGAAAAGTCCATACATAGGCTGGGGAGGTGGGCACACAAAGAAACACAGCCACATGGAAACACACCTGGAAAATCTGGTGTAGCAAAGAGCCCAAGGTTTAGGTCTCAGGAGACTTACTTCAACATATGAGAGAGTTGGGCTTCATAGACTCAGATGTCCCACTAAACTGAATTTAAATGCCAGTGTTGGGGAGTCTGTCTCATCTTTTCTTACCCAATCCCTTCTGGAGACTTCAGGCTTGCCCCTGACAAAGGATTCAGAATGGAATGAAAGGAGTCCGGGATTTGAAATTTGGAGTTCAGGTCTTGAGTTATTACTGCAACGGATTTTCCCTCTCTGGGCCTCGATTCCACCTGGAGAAGTGGTCAGGGGCTGGGGAGCTGTTGGAATAGGCGATCCTAAGTACCCTTTCCCAGTTCAGAAGTGGCGGAGTGAATGATTCTCCCAAGGCTGCGGACGATTCAGGACTGAGGACAGCTCCCAGGGCCGCCCCCTGTTGGCCGACTACTCTGCTACTAGCCTAGTCTGAGAAAGCCTAAGGATGCCCAGCTTCGAGGCAGGCCCAGGGGCATTCTTCCATTTCCCACAACGATTACCTTCTCCCTCCCGTCAGTACGAATCGCATAATTTAGTTCTGGGTTCTGGAGTGTTCCCTAAGAGAGCAGGGGGTGGGGGAAGGAGGGGTGTCTCACCTTTCCAAGTAGATTAGAAATTATCTATATACCCCTTTCATTTTACAGATGAGGGAACTGATGAATGGGTGGGAAGCTAGGGGGAAAGGAGTGTGTCCAGGGTCACACAGGGAGTATATAACCGAGTTAGAATTCCGAAGCAGGGCTTCTGCCTTCGAACTCGGCGCTCTTCACTCCCGTCCACTCCACTGGACTGAATCCTGGTTAAGGTCCTCACTACTCTCTGTCCTGGGCACGGGTCTCAGGAGGTCCTGTGGGCCGGGGAAGGTGATATACTCCGAGCGGGGACGCCTATAGAGCTAGGTCTCCTGGGGCTGGGTTTTGGGGCAAAGGATTCCCATACATTCCCTCTACCCAACATAGCCTGACTTGGCCGGAAGGGGGACTTTGTGTCCCTCGGAGAGCTTCAGGGAAAGGATGCTCCGGCCTCCTTCTGCACTCCCCGCCCGGTACCTCGGCTGCCCAATCGGCGCCCTGGGGGAGTGGGCAGCCCGCAGGGCAGCCGGGATTTGGAGTTCTCCCAGATTGGCCCCCTCCTCACCCGGGTGCTCGGGAGGACTCCATCTCCCAATGTCCCCCGGGAGGTGCGGGGATTGGCAAACCGAGCCCACCCCTTTCCCCCTCCCCCGCGCCCCCCCTTCAGTCCCTGATCCCCTCCCCCCTCCTCCTTGGCCGCGGCCCCGCCCCCCGGCCCCGCCCCTCCCCTCACCGCAGCCGAAGAATGAATGAAATTGTAGCGCGCTGGGCGGCTGAGCAGGAGCAGGAGGAGGAGGCGGCGGCAGCGGCAGCGGCGGCGGCGGCGGCGGCGGCGGCGGCGGCGGCGGCGGCGGCAGCAGCGGCGGCGGCGGGGGTCGGGCACGGCCAGAGGAGCGCGGGGCCCCGGGGGGCCGGAGCCGGGTCCCGAGGGCCGAGCGGCTGCGGCGCTGGGGGCGGAGAGCGGGCCATGGCCACCGCCATCCAGAACCCCCTCAAGTCGTGAGTCTCCCCCTTCCATCCCATCCTCCCTCTCTCCCTCCTCCCACCGGGCACGGGGCTGGGCACGGCGGGCAGAGCGGGGACAAGAGCCCTGGAGCCTTGTGTCTGCCCCATTTCCCTTCCCGGAGATTGATGGGTGCCACTGACACCTGGGCGCCCTCCGCCTCCCCCCGCTCCCCAAGCCCTGGGATTGATAGGAGAGGGGGATTATTGGGAGAGGGCGGGGGGATGGGCACGGTTGGCAGCCGAACCCGTCCCCCCTCCACCTTCCAGGCCGTCTCTATTGTCGCCACCCTCAGTGCAGGAATTTGGAGATCCCCGAGCCCAGGCTGGGGGCGGGAAGGGAAGTGGATCTGCTGGCGAGGGGGTGAAGTCCCCCCACCCCAACCCTAGGCACTGGTTCTGGGACTTGTTATCCTACCAGCCTCCGAGGCTGGGGAAAGAACTGGGAGCCGGAACCGCCTGGGTCCCCCCCCCTCCATGGACCCTCCAGTATAACGAGGCGGGGGCGCCCCCTTCCCTTGCTCCACAGGCTCCTCCCCCAGGAGTGACAGGCGCGTGCCCGGCAGAGGGGGAGGAGGCTGGGGAGTGGCGCGTGCCCGTGGGTTCTCGGGGACGCGGAGGCGCACAAAGGGGCCCCGGGACAGCCCCCCTCCCTGGCTCACCCCGTGCGCTCGGCCTTGACCTTGGGGTTGAAAGGGTACGAGGGTCAGAGTGAGGCTGCGTGAGACTGAGGGCAAGCAGTAGGAGGGTTGGGGGTTGCTGGGCTTCCTGGAAGTCTCTGATACCTGTTTTCTATCTCTGTCGTGGGAAAGCTGGAGGCTGGGGGTCGGGCGACCGAAGGTTTGAGGGGGGAGGGCGCGACCATGCACGCACCAGCACGTGTGGCCCGTGTGCGCGCTCTGCGGGTCTGTGCGCGCCCCGGCTGCTTGTAAGCTCCAGTGTGTGTCTGTGATTGTATGTGGGGGGGGGTCTGTGCATGTGAATCCGGAGGCCTTTCCATGTGCATGCATGCGTGTGTGTAAATGGGGGGGGGGCAAGTGTCTGTGCTTCTCAATGTGCAGGTCTGTTTAGCTGTGTTGTCAGTGTTGTCTGTGTCAGTGTGTTTGTATTGTGTTAGTTGTGTCAATGTGTGGAGTATAGCTGTATCAATATAATTGTGTAGTATGTGTCTGTCGTGTGTTTGGCTGCGTGTTGTGTCATTGTAGGGCGTGTGTGTGTGTCAAGGGGACCCTGGGTGTCAGTAAAGGTATATGTGGTTCACAAACGCACCCACTACACAGTTCCCACGTTAGAGCCAAGATAAGACTATCGCCAGATTTTCACCTGGCCCAGGCCTCACACCACCCTGTCCCCATCCCCCACGAGCTGCTGGGGCCTCTCCTTCCCAGGGCCAGACCTAGATTTGGCCTCTGGCGACAGCACCGACCCCCTCCTCCACCTTACGCCCCGCCGCCCCCGCACTACATTTCCCAGCATGCCCCGGGGAGTCCCTCTCCCCCCCCCACGTTGGATGATGTCCCCGCCCCCACCCCCACCCTGAGAATGAATGGAGTGGCCGCCAGGGCCAGGGCGCTGCAGACCCCGGAGCTCTGAGGTGACCGGGGCCAGGGTCGGACCAGGTGCAAGATGGCCACGGTCAACCCCAGCCCAGTCCGGTGGTGAGCCCGGCACCTCCGCCCCATCCCATCCCGCAGGGCGGGGGCTGCAGAGCGTGTGTCTCGGAGTGGGATTGTGTGTGTGTGTGTGTGTGTGTGTGTGTGTTGGGGGGGCGGAGATTGTGATTGTGTCTCCTGTAATTGTGGTCGTCTCTGTTTGCTTGTCTCGTGCGGCTGTATGTGTAACGGAGATTTGTGTGGTTGAGCATTCATCTTGGTGGATTGTGTTACCAGTGGTTTTGGTTTTACGTGTATCTTCAAGTGGCATTGTATTAATCTGTGTATTCAACAATTCAACAAACGCCTACCGACCACCTACCGTGTACAAGGCCTTTGGTGTGGTTGTCATTTGGGAAGCCTCAGTGTCCTCATCTGTCAAATGGGGATGCGAATTCCTCCACTGTCTATCTCCGTTCCAAAGGAGATGGAGGAACTGTCTTTTGGCTTCTGTGTGTAATTTCATGACCCCTTGACCCGTATTTGGGATTGTGTAGGTGAAACAATGAGATCGCATTAGCTGATCTCCAAAATCCCTTCCATTTCGTGGTACCTGAGGGAGGGGGGAAGCGAGGCAGGGTGGGGGAGGGCGGTAACCGTGTCTGATTTTGTGTCCTCCGAGTATAACACGACTGAGTGGAGGGGTAGTCTACGTTGTGTATATATGCGTGTATGGTGTAGGGGGGAGGGGCGTTGTAGGAGAGTTAAGCGGGGAGGGGGCAGGGACGGTGCTGGCACTCACTTCCCCCCATCCCCACCCGGGGACATTCGCGCTGCCGGGGATGCCTGCGGGCGTGGGCACCACCTAGCGCTCAGCCGCGGGGGAGAGAGGGTCAGCTGTCTCAGCCCCGGGAGGGGAGGGAAAGGCTCTACCTCTCTCTCCGCCCACCGAACGTCCGCCCAGGCGGGATCCCAGACTTTAGCTCCTCCTATCTTTCCCCATCCAAATAGTGCCAGCAACTCCCCAAAGTTTCAAGGCTACCAAACGTTACAGGACATGTACCCCGGCCCTCACACTAGCACAATCCAGATGTTCTCGGGCCGAGCCCCTGCTTTTCGGCGCCTCTCAGACACCTCAGCCCTACCTTCTCCCACCTCCTACTTGCCACTCTCCCCTCCCGCCTCCCACTAACGTTCCAGCACCCTCCCCAAGTTCCAGCTCTCTCCAGGTGTTCTCGACCCGGCCAGTCTGATGCTTCCTGCATTTCAGTGACTCCCAGACCCTCCGGTGATCCGGCCAGAATGTCCCAGCGCCTTCCCGAAACTCCTACCCAGCTGGGTCCCAGGGCCCACCAGAACATTCGCACCGGACCCAGGCGTCCCGGTGCCCCCCGACGTCCCGGGGCGCTCCCGGACGTTAGCACCAGACTCTGGTGTTCGGGTGCTCCCAGGCTCCAGACCTCCCCGTCCCGTCCCCAGGCCCAGGCCCGGAGGCACCTGCCCGGTTGACCCTGCGTGCTTTGCCTCCCCGCAGCCTGGGCGAGGATTTCTACCGCGAGGCCATAGAGCACTGCCGCAGCTACAACGCGCGCCTGTGCGCCGAGCGGAGCATGCGCCTGCCCTTTCTCGACTCGCAGACCGGGGTGGCCCAGAACAACTGCTACATCTGGATGGAGAAGACCCACCGCGGGCCCGGTGAGGGAGGGGGCGGGGCCTCTCTGGGAGGGGCGGGGCGGGGCGGGGGCTGGGCTCGGCGGCGCCGGCGGCGGAGGACCTGGAGCAAGAGGAAAAGGAGAAGGAGGGGGAGGAGGCAGATGTTTCAACGGCCTCCCCTTCTCCCCTCCAGGTCTGGCCCCTGGACAGATCTACACTTATCCGGCCCGCTGCTGGAGGAAGAAACGGAGACTCAATATCTTGGAGGACCCCAGGCTGCGGCCCTGCGAGTACAAGATCGGTCCGTGGGGGGCCCCCAGCCCAGCCCCTGCCCCCAGTGTGAGCGTGGCCCAGCGTGAGCACCTGAGCCTATGTCTGAGCGTGTGCGGCCCCCGGGGCCCTGTGTTGGTGGTATTGAGTCTAGGGGGAGGGGCACCCGGGGCACTCTGTCACAGGTTGTCATAGAGAAAGACATAGAATGACAGCTGAGAAGGAACTAGGGACTATCTAGTCCAAGGTTACACAAACAGAAAGGTGAAGAGGCAAGATTTGAACCCAGGTTCTCTGGGCTTGGTTATGTCTGTGAGGTAACCTGTGTCTGACTATAACTGAAAATCAGAGTGACTTAATAGTGTTGGAATCAGAAAGACCTGGATTCAAATCCTACCTCAGACAATTGTGGTGAGATCTTGGGCAAGTCACACTCTGGAGTCAATTTCCTCACCTGTAAAATGGTGATAATAGCACTTACCCCATAGGGTTATTTTGAGGCTCCAATGAGATAATGTGTGTAAAACACCTTGAAGAGCTAGATGGCAGCTATTCTGAAAGTGTGGTTGTGTGTCTGTGTGTGATTGTGTGTCTGGTTGTGTGTGTGATTGTGTCTGTGTGGTTGTGTGTCTGTGTGTGGTTGTGCCTGTGTGTGATTGTGTGTCTGTGTCTGGTTGTCTGACAGGGGAAAATTACATGCTCAGAAAGCACTCTGTAAACGTGTACTCTATGCAGAGACACACGCCTGTGACTGTGTCTGTGTGGAACTGATCACAACAGAGTGTGTGAGAACTCAGAAGTGAGAGCCCAAGTGTGTTTCTGAGGGCATGTCCCCACACATATCCTAGTGGGGGCATCTGAGTGTCTGTCTGGGCTCCAGTCTTAGTATGTCCTGCTGTGAGCATCTCAGAAGGTACCCCATTGTTTTGGGTCAGGACACAGGCCATGTTGTCTAGAGAGATTCTATAGGGAGAGTAGATGTGTGCATGTATGTGTGTGTAAGAGAGAGAGTGGGAGAGAGGAGGGGGGAGGGGAGAAGAGCAAGAGAGAAGGAGAAGGGGAGAGGGGAGAGAGGAGAGGAGAAAGAGTGAGGGAGAGAGAAGGAACGAGAGAAAGGAGAGAGAGGAGCAATAGAAAGAGGGGGAGAGGAGAGGAGAAGGAGTGGGGGAAAGAGAGGGGAGAGGAGAGAAGAGAGAAAGAGAGAAAAGAGAGTAGGATGGGGGGGAGAGAGAGAGAAGGGGGTCCCTGGCAAACAACCTTTCTTTGACTCTCCCTGTTTCCCACCCTTCCCCCAGACTGTGAAACACCCCTGAAGAAGGAGGGGGGTCTCCCTGAAGGGCCAGTTCTGGAGGCCCTACTGTGTGCAGAGACAGGAGAAAAGAAGATAGAACTGAAGGAAGAAGAAACCATCATGGACTGTCAGGTGGGGTGGGGACTCCCTTCCAGCCCCACCCCTTTTGAGCCCCTCCTTTAAAAGGCAGAGGATGCCATATTTCCCCCTCCAGCCTGTAGGACAAAGGTCACCTCCTGTCCCTCTCCTGCTGGGGGAGTCCCTTACCTCTCCACATCTGTGAGGCTGCAGCCTCAGTTCTCTCTGCTTCCCTACAGGGTCTCCACACTCCTAAGGGGTCTCTTCACCCAGCCTCCTTATATGACTGTGTCTGTTCAAACCACGCCCCCTCCTCTCTGCCCTCCCCAGCCTTCCCTGTCCTTTGGGGCCCAGCTGAGATCTGGCTTCCCTTGCAAAACTCTGAGCCCATAGCAGTGCCCCTCTCTTGGTTCATCCAGCCCCCGGGGCATTCTGGTGGTTTTGTTGGCTGGAAAGGTTACCTCCCCATCCCATCACCTCGACCCTGCCCCCATCCTTTCTCGGACCCCGTGGGGGCTTCCCCAGGGCTGCGGCTGAAGACTCATTAGACTCACCACCGACTCACCACTGGGCCATACCAAGCAGCCTTTCCCTGAAAACTTGTTTCCTCCTGCCCAGAAGCAACAGATGTTAGAATTTCCCCATGAACTTGAGGTGGAAGACATGGAGGACGACCTTCCCCGCCGCAAGAACAAGGCCAAGGGGAAGGTAGCTGGGGCACTGCTCCCCCCGCCCCCCACCCCCCACCCCAAGGTCCAAGCCAGCCAAGTAGCCTACCTCTCTGCCTGGTGACTCCTCCTCTCCCAACCACTCCTGTCTCTACCCTTGTCCCGTTGACTAGCTCAATGTTTCGCTGGTCCCTTGCTGCCCTGGGCCCCGGTCCTGTTCTGTCTAGCGTTTTCCCCTGGGTCATTTTCTCCTAGCACAATAGAGTCCATAGGATGTCAGAGCCAGGAGGGACCTCAGACACTTTCCAGTCCAAATCCAGCATTTGACCATTCAGTAAACTGAGGCCAAGAGAGGTTAAGTGACTTGCCCAGAGTCACTTAGTAAGTGACCAAGCTAAGGCTCAAACCCCAGACTAGGCCTTTGACCCTGAGTCCAGCGTTCCTTTGAGGCTGCCTCTACCACTATCTCCATCCTTTCTCTCCCTAATATCGACACAGGTCTTTTGCTTCTAAGAGTCTCTCCTGGGTCCCCTGGTGAGCTCCGTGTGCCCTGCATCCCCCTCAATACTCCTGGCCTTCCTTTCCGTGTTTCCCCAGCCCAGGCCTCAAGCTTTCTCCCCCTGGCCCAGGTCCTGCAAGTGTCCTTGTTTTTTCTTCCAGGCGTATGGCATTGGGGGGCTTCGGAAACGCCAAGACACTACCTCCCTGGAGGACAGGGACAAGCCGTATGTCTGCGATAGTGAGTCCCTTTGAGGTGTGGGGAGGAGGAGGGGGCCCCCAGAGCCTCCGCCATCTCGGGCAGGGGCCGGGGATGAGCCCGGGGGAGGGGAGACCGAGGCAGGTCCGTTGGCCCACCAGAGAGGAGTGCCTTTGTTCTCTTGGGGAGGGGCGGGGCGGGGCAGAAGTTCCCTTGTCTCTGGGGGCACGGGGGTCCCCTGCTGGAGAGGGAAGGTCTGAGGGCAGAGGAGGCGGAGGAGCGGCAGGGGAGCCAGGTCTGCCGTGCCTCTCGCGGTGTGCCCCTTCGGTTTGGGGCCAAAGCTGGACAAAGTCCCCCGGAGGGTCTAGGGCCGGAGCACCGTGGCTGGTGGGGGAGTGAACGCGCCTGGAGCAGGCAGGAGAGGGGTGGTGGGGACAGGTCTGATCAGCCCCCTCCCTTCCCCATCCCCCACCCCCAGTCTGCGGGAAACGTTATAAGAACCGCCCAGGTCTGAGCTACCACTACACCCACACCCACCTGGCAGAAGAGGAGGGTGAGGAGAACGCAGACCGGCACGCCCCGCCCTTCCACCGGAAAAACAACCACAAGCGTGAGCCGGGGTCAGGGCCTGGGGGGCATCAGGACAAGGCCAGGGGGCCGGGCTGGGCCGGACCGGCCCGGGGGCCTCGACGCCTCCCGCCCCGAGTTTGGGAGCCTGGCACAGCGCCGTGGTCGCCATCACCGGCGCTGGGGTTTCCATGGCAACCAGCCCTCTCCCTGGCCCGGGCGTAAGATTTCTGGGGCTGATTTATGGCTTCAATTAGAGATCAGGGAGGGGGTGGGGAGATGACAATGGGGGGTGATGGATGATTTCCCCACACACTCCACTTCAGCCTCCTTCCCTCCCTCCTCTTGGGCCTGGGGGCACCTGGGGAAACCTTGGGCTTTAAGCCTGCTGAGACAGGGAACAGCCAGAAGTCCAGCCCCCTCCCATTCCTCCCCCTCCCTGAAGATCGCTGGGGATGCCCAGGCAGGGGGCACAGAGCAAAGGGACGGACCCTAGGGGTGCCCTAGTGCTCCCGCTGGGCCCCTCCCTGCTTAGAGTGCTGGAGCTCCCCCTTCCTCATCCCTCTGTCTTTGTGTGTCTTTCTGCGCCTGGCTCTGTGTACATCTGTGGGTGGTCCCAGCGTAGCCCTGCCTTTGAACTCTCCCTGCCTCCAAAGAGGCAGCCCCATCCAAGTACTCCATCCCAGGGGAGGAGGGCATCGAGGGTGCCAGTGTCTGTGGTGCCAAGCCCTCTCTCTGCCTCCCCAGAGTTTTACAAAGAACTGGCTTGGATTCCTGAAGCCCAAAGAAAGCACACAGGTAACCCACCTCCTGAATCTGCCCCACTCCAAATCACCTCCATCCTTGGCTGGAGAGACAACAGTCAGAAAGAGACAAAGAGAACAGAGACAGAGACTCAGAGACACAGAGACAGGGAGACGCAGACAGGGTGACAGAAACTGAGAGACAGAGAGAGACAGTGACAGAGATAGAGAGAAACATAAACAGACTGAGAGACACAGACAGACACAGTGATAGAGACTCAGAGAGAGAAAGATGCAGGATGACAGAGACAGAGACAAAGAGAGATAGACACAGTGAAAGAGAGAGAAACAGAGACAGACACAATAACAGAGACTCAGACAGAGATAGACACAGACACAGGGTGACAGAAACAGAGACTGAGAGACACAGACAGACACAGTGACAGAGACAGAAACAGTGAGTCAGAAAGAGAGAGACAGAGAAAGGCAGGCACCTAGAGTTGGAGGAGGAGAGGGAGAGACAGAGGACAGAGACTTCGGCATGGAGGGAGCAGTGGGCAAGAGGGGCAGAATGAAGGTTGGGGGCACCTAGCTGGGTACCACTAGCACCCCTTGTTTCTGCAGGCTGGACCTCCCAAGCCTTCCTGTTGTTTTACAGCTAAGAAGGCTCCAGATGGCACAGTCATCCCCAATGGCTACTGTGACTTCTGTCTGGGCGGTTCCAAAAAGACGGGGTGTCCTGAGGACCTCATTTCCTGTGCTGACTGTGGCCGATCGGGTAACCCCCTGTACTCCCCTGATTCCCACCATAGAGGATCCAGGCAGGGGTCAGGGAAAGTCCAGGACACACAGGATGCCTAGAAGGCGCGCATTGTGTGGCTTGGGGCCTGAGTTGCCTAGAGAAGAGAGATGTGGTTCCTGGGGCATTGTGGGTTAGAGATATCCATGGGATCATAGTGTTAAAAACAGAAGGCAAGGGGGAAGCTAGGTGGCACAGTGGATAAAGCACCGGCCCTGGATTCAGGAGGATCTGAGTTCAAATCCGGCCTGACACTTGACCCTGAGCAGGTCATTTAACCCTCACTGCCCCACAAAAAACAAAAAATAGAAGGCAGGGGCAGCGAGGTGGCACAGTGGATAGAGCACTGGTCTTGAAGTCCTGAGGGCCCTAGTTCAAATCTGGCTCAGACACGTCCCAGCTGTGTGACCCTGGGCAAGTCACTTAACCCTGATTGGCTCCAAAAAATTCAAACAAACAAACGGACCTTAGAGGGGAGTCTCAGAAATGATCTGGTCCAGCCTTCTCATCTTACAGAGAAGGAAACTGAAGCCCACAGACAGGAAGAGACTCACCCAGCTCGTAAGCAGCAGCCATAACTGGGACTCACCCACTGACTCTAAATCGAACAATCTTTCCCATGCACGATCAGTCGTTAAGCATTTAATAGACACTTGCCATGTGCTGGACATTGTGCTGGGAATAGAAAGACAAAACGGAAACAGTACCTGCCCACAAGGAGTGCTTTATTCTAACAGGGAAGGTAGCATTTACACGTGTAGGTAAATACAGTCCACATATACATCATTCACTCCCTTCAAGTCTGACACGGTGGCATGGGGGCTGGGGTGTGAGTGTGTGTGTGTGTGTGTGTGTGTGTGTGTGTGTTGGGGGGGGGAGTTATAGATTTCTCCATCCTAAAAAACAACAATGGGCACCCACTTCACCCTCCTGTGGTGCCCCTGGAATGAGGGCTCTCATCTTGCCATTCCAACACTTCTCAACCCATAGGCTAACTCACTGGCTGTTCAAGTGGTCTGACAAGACCTTTGGGGAAATGGGACACCTGCTTACTTCTGGGGAAGGGGCATGGTGCCCTGGGAAAGGAGCTGGGTTCAAATCCCGTTTCTGCCACTTGTTACCTTCTGTGACTTTGGACAAGTTCCTCCCCTTCCTTGGGCCTCAGTTTCTCCCATCTATAAAACGAGGCACTTAGATCACATGGGAGAAGTTGGAAGGGAATAAACACCTACTATGTGCCAGGCAGTGTGCTAAAGCACATTACAGATATCATCTTCTTCTTAGTCTCACAATCGTCTTGGGAGGTGAGGAAACTGAGGCAGGAAGCTATTTATGTGATTTGCCTAGTCACACAGCTACTAAGTTTCTAAGGCTGGATTTGAACTTGGGTCTATCTGATGCCAGACCCAGTGTTCTATCCCCTGCACCACCTAGCTGCCTCTAGATGGCATCTGGGACCCTCCCAACTCTGAATCTCTGCTCTTTGCATTTGCTGTTTCTACAAATAAAGCCAGAGAATTCTATAATTTTAGAACTGGAAGGCTGCTCCCCTCCCCATCCTATAAATGAGGAAACAGAACTTGCCCTAGGTCCCAAAGAGTGACCAGATCATGCAGGACTTTGGAGACCTCCTGGTTTATCCTTTTTATTCCATAGATGAAGAAACTGAGGGCCAGGGAAGCTCAGTGATTTGTCCAAGGTTACATAGGGATTTAGCATCCAAGGTAGGGATTTGAACCTGGGACCTCTGACTCCACCATACTTTCTCCTAAGAAGGAACAGAAATGTGTGTGACCACGGATACCAGAACTAGCAGCAATGCATGCAGAGTGCAGACTGTTTTGGCTTAATGTAAGGGAAAACTTCAATAAGGAGAAAGCCTCAGGGAAAGGAAATGAGTTTCCCGTCACTGGAAGTATCCAAGGACAAAGGACTGATGCAGAGGAGGTTGTAGGGGGAGGGCATTCCTAGTTGGGAAGGAGGTTGGGTTCCACCTTATCAGTGCCTCCCAGCTCCAGAGGTCTGGGACTTTTCAAGTCTGGAATGTTGAGCCTATTTTGGACCCCACTTCTTCCAGGTCACCCATCCTGTTTACAATTCACGGTGAACATGACTGCAGCTGTGAGGACGTACCGTTGGCAGTGCATCGAATGCAAATCTTGCAGCTTGTGTGGCACTTCAGAGAATGATGTGAGTGCCCCACCCTGCCCCCACCCCCATCCCCACCCAGCAGCACCAGCCCCTTCCTCCATGCTTCCTGAACCTCAGCCCACTCCCTGGTGGGATGGAGAGAACCACAGGCCCCTTAGATCACCCAGTCCCTGAACAGAGGGGGAAACTGAGGCCTGGAGAGGGGATGGGATGGGATGGGATGGGATGGGATGGGCAGGGCTTGCCTGAGGCCCCACAGTGAGTCAGGAGGACTAGAGCCTGGAGCTCTGTGCACCCCGCCTGAGCCTCCCTCCCCCTCCCCCGCCCCCAGGGCCTCCGGCGCCCCCCCTCCCGGGTGCCCATGTCGCCGGGTGCCAGCCGCATGGGTCTTACCCTCCAGGACCAGTTGCTATTCTGTGACGACTGTGACCGTGGTTACCACATGTACTGCCTGAGCCCCCCCATGGCTGAGCCCCCTGAAGGTGAGCTGGGGTGGAGAGAGGATCCTTGGCAGGTGTGAGCTAGTGGGTGGGGCAGCAGTATCTGGGGAGAGGGGTGCATGCATGAGCAGCCATTGGGGATACCTGGATGCCTGGGACCTTTTCCCTCTATCCAACCAAAGCTACCTTTGGCTTCCCCACAGGAAGCTGGAGCTGTCACCTGTGTCTCCGGCACCTGAAGGAAAAGGCATCGGCCTACATCACCCTTACCTAGGCCTGGCCCTCACCTGCCCCTTCCCTCACCTGCCCATCCCCTTTCCTGACTCTGAGCCCTACCCCCAGGGGCGGGGCCCACAAAAGGGCCGGGTTCCCTTCCCCCACAGAGGGGAGTGTGTGCCAGCTCCAGCCCCCCTCCCCCTTGGGTGGGGGAAGCTAGCCCCCCTCCACTCCTGGGTGCTGGGGATGTTACTCTCCTCAAAGCCATAACCTGCCTCTGGGCAGGCACTAGGGGGCGGGCACCGGCTAGGGAGTGGTAGGGGCACGGATGGAGCCTTTTTCTAGAGAAAAAGACAAAAAGTTTAAAAAAAAAAAAGGCAAAGTAATATATAGAGAGACCTATACAACTTGGTGGGCCTGGATGGTGGGCACCCCCCCTCCCCCGAGTTTCCCACTGGGTGGTTGCCTGTGCCGACTTCCTGCTTGGCCCCCTCCCCATATTCTTTGGGGAAGCTGGTGGCCTAGTCCCACCCTGGGAGCCCACCCCAGCAGCAGGCACTGTTTCCCACCTCATGCTCTGGGTAGGCAGGCACCATGCTTGCCCCTTGTCAGCCTGCCCCCTGCCCCTTCCCGCGGTGCCCGCCGTGGGCGTTGCATGATGTGAACCATGGTTTTTAAAGTCCTGTTCCCCTTGCCCCCTCCTTGTGCCCGCTCCCCCATGCCCACTGCAAACTGTGGGCAGGGGCCGGGCAAGGCGGGCTCCAGCGCCCGCTAGAATGAGAAGCACAGAGTTTGCACCCGGACTGGTTTTTTTCTCCCCATCCCCGTCCCCTCGCCAGGCAAGGACCAGGCCCCTTGGCAAGGGGGGGGTCCCCTGAACCCTGATGCCCATCTTGAGGGCAGTTGGCGAGGGGGGCAGCTGTTTCTTGTGGTCGTGTGTGTTTAATTGTTGGGGTGTCCTAAAGACGCTGGGGGTTCCTGGGCAAGCGGGCAAGGCCAGGGAGAGGGGGGTCCTGGGGGGCCAGGGCGCCACGGGCTGGCCCTGGCTTCCTGGTACCACGGCCCATCCCTCTAGCTCCCTGTACAGCCTGCCTCTCTCCTTGCCTGCCTCTACTGTGGATCACCCTGTTCTGTGTATTAAATTGGGCCTGGCCCTGCTGCGCCCTGGCCACTCACTGCCTCCTTCTGTCGCGCCCTGTGGGGGTGGGGAGGCAGGAAGGAGGGAGGGAGGAGGCCAGGGCCCTGGTCCAGCTTTTGTCTCTTTCTCTCCCTTGAGTCATCTTTCTCCCCATCTCCTCTTTCATCTTCCCCCAGTCTCCTTCCCCAACACCTCCAGTCTCCCTCCAGGCTATCACGCCACCTCCTCTTAGTCTCCCTGCCCAACACCCCATTTCCTCCACTTTCCCTTTTCCCTCCTCCCTCCCCCAGTCCCTCCCTAGCACCCCCTCCCCCACTTCCCTCCAGCCTCTTCCCATCACCCCGAGTCTCTCCAACCCTATTTCTCCCTAGTATTCATCCTCCTCCATACCCTTCTCTTCTTTCCCATCTCTCCCCATCCCCCTCCTTGTCTCTCCTTGTCTCCCCATCTTCCTCCAATCCTCGTCTCTTCTCTCCCTGCTTGTCCCCATCTCCCGCCCTGACTCCATTCCCCCACCCCCTCCTGCCTTGCTGGGAAGAGAAGGGAAGGGGAAGGGGGGGGAGGATGGGGTGATAGAGACTGCAGTGCCCCCCCCTACACACACACACACATACACACACACACACACACACACACACACACACACAAAACCAGCTGTGGTCGCCCTGGCAACGGGCAGCTGCTGCAGCAAGAGACAGAGAGAGAGGGTGGGAAGTGGGAGAAGGGATTGTTGCGGGGGGTAGGGAGAGCAGCAACCACTCCAGTCCTCTCCAAAGGCCCCCCCACATTGGGATTATATCCCCATACTGTGCACCTTACTGCTGGTAGGGAGTCTAAGCATGTGTAGCAACAGTCCATTTTTCACCTTCACCCCAAGCAGCCAAGGGTAGGGCAAAGGATAAGGGAGAGACGGAGAGAGAGAGAGGGGGGAGGGGGGAGGGGAGAAGAGACAGATTAGGAGAGGCCACCGACTAAAGGTACAAGTGACCTAGCAAGAGCGAGAGCCAGGCAGACAGACAGGCCACTAAGAAAAAAGGAAGAGGCAAAAGCCCGCGGATTCAGAGGCGGGCATGGAGGAGAGAGAGAGTGTGCAAGAGACCCAAAGGCGGGAGCTGGTGCAGAGAGATGGAGACAGCAGAATCTGGAGGGAGAGAGGGCCGGACGGCAGGGGGCAGTACTGAAAACGGGGGGGGGGCCCAGATGGAAGGAGCCACCCAGAAATCTTGGCAAAGTCAAATGCCAGAGAAGCAGATGGAGGGATGAGTTAGAGGGGAATGAGACGGGTGTGAGTGAGGGTGTGGATGGGAGCTGCTGGCTGCTGCACCTGGAGGGGGATCTCACAGCCACCAAACCAAGGGCCCAGAATCGGTCTCCCCTTTCCTCTTTTCTTTACAATTTCTCCCTTCCCCCCAAATCTGATTCAAGCTAGACTCTCGGGGTGGGGGGGTATGGTGGGGGGCAGCAGACACTGCCCCTCCCCTTGAAATGCAGACATACAGGAGGTATCTGGGAATGGATGGACCTGACCTAGTGACCTAGGCCCCAGATTCACTGGATGTGTTCTCATCCCAGCCCTTTGGCTCTCAGGGTCTCAGCTACCCCCGTAATAGAAGGTGTCTCCGAGGTCCTTTTGAGTCTGCCGCCTTTAGACGTTATTTTGAGGCTCAATTTGGAGAACTTTCTGGCTGAACGATTCCTGTTGGGGAGGTGGGGCCCTGTGCGGACAGGTGGGTTCAGGAAAGAGACAAGAGTCATCTTTGAACTTGGGCCATCCAGAGTCCAGGGCTCAAGACCTCCCTAGAAGACTTCCCCATGGACTTTGACCCTTGCTGCCGAGCCCTGGGCTCTCAGCCGGGTACCTGGCAGGGGGATAGAACCACTCTCATGCCCTTGGGAGGTGGGTTTGTGGTCCACAGGAACCCTCTACCTGTGGGCAGCTTAGGGATCAGCTGGGGCAGGGCTATAGACTTAGTTTGGGGCATGCCACTTTATGGCTGGGGGTCAGATGAAAGTGGCGATCAAGCCGAGGCCTTGCTTCCAGGTGGTTCTGTGCTTAGGGATTTGCTCAGGACTTGGCTACGGCTAAGTGGGTGGTTGACACTCCAGCTGGGGGCAGGTTTCTGTCCATGAGCAGGGAAGAGACCTGGCCTGACCAGCAGGTCATCTCACCCTCATGGGCTTCACTCCCCCCCAACAATGCTCTGAGGAGCCCGGGGGAGGATAGGGTCTGCTGGCCAGCCATGGAGCAGAAGCCCATGGAACCACACTCAGAGCTTGCTGACGTAGGGGTGGTGGGGGTTAGGAAGCCAATCTGTTGGGTATCGGCTTCATTCCCAGTCCCAACCTTGCCCACTGTGAAGAGAACTTCCTTGAAGGCACAGTGGACCGGGGCCAGGGCCAGTATTTGCAAGACTGGAGCAGTAAGGTCAGATTTATTGGAAGGGGTCAATTCAGGGGTCATCTTTTTTTGTTTTTGTTTTTGTTTTTTTTTGCAGGGCAATGAGGGTTAAGTGACTTGCCCAGGGTCACATAGATAGTAAGTGCCAACTGTATGAGGCTGGATTTGAACTCAGGTCCTCCTGAATCCAGGGCCGGTGCTTTATCCACTGTACCACCTAGCTGCCCCAGTTCAGGGGTCATCTTGTCCAGCTCTGGTCAGAACCATGACTCGGGGCAGAGGGATGTCAGCTTACACAACTCACAAGATGGGGGGCTCCCTCTCTTCCTTACGAAGGGGCTGGAGCCAGTGTGGGCACAGGGTGGCAGAGCGGATGCCACCAGAGGTGGCCTACCCAGGCTCCCCCCTCTCTCGATTCACCTCCCAGTCATCCAGGCAGCAAGAATAGGCAATTTCTATGAAACATTTATTTCCTCTGAAACTTTCAGAAACAAGACCCCTAATCTCAAGAGTGGAGGAGGGGAAATAACAATGACAAAAAAAAAAAAAGTGTGTACCCACCCATCCCCAAATTAAAAAAAAACAAAGTCGACATAGGAAAAGGTGCTGTGTCAGGAAGGGGTCCGGGGCAAAATTAAATAAGACAGATTGGATCTGTAGAGATCCTTACAAAATGATAACAAAAACCCACAAGAGCCATAATAGACAATCATGCCCTGGAATGATCTGACCAATTCCTAGACATGAGGGGAGGGGGAGACAAAAGCATCAGGAGGGTGGGCCCCCGCAGGGGTAGGGGTGGGGGACAACCCCTGGAGACAAAAGCTGGGAGGGCCCCCTGGGCCAGGAATGGCAGGGCCAAGGGCAGCTTGGGCCTATACTCCCCAGGCACTCCCTGCTGCCCGTCTGGCAGGGCCAGGGCAGGGGGAGGGGAAGCTAGGAGATTTATGGATCCATTCTCCCATCTCAAATATTTTATCCCCTGTGCTCCCTTGTCCAATCAGGTCTGAGCGGATTTGAAAGTGAAGGGGCCTAATTACATTGGAGGAAGATGCAATTGACACCCCTTCCCGTCAGATGAAACCTTCCTGCAGCAGGGAGATGGGATTGGGGAGGGGGGCACTGCTTTGGGGTCCAGAGGTCTGCCTGTGGCTATGTCAGGGGAGGGAGAGACCCAGGATCTGCTTCCAATCCCACCCCTCTTTTCCAGAAGAGGACCTGAGGATTCTTTGGAGAAAAAACCAAACTAGTCTGGCCTCAGGTCAAGCATCCAGGCCCCAAAGTGGCTTTGACTCTGGGCCCAGGAAGACAAGGAGCCTCCAGGGCCCCCAATTATGGCCTCTGCTGCCCTCCTCCAGCCTCGGGGGCCCAAGGGCCCTGGGTGTCTGAGGGCAAGGCCCAGCTTGGGGTGGGGGGATCTGTGGGAAACGGGCTTGCAGATGATGTCCTCAGCATGAGGCCCACAGATGATTACTATTCAATTGTTCTGTGTTGGCTTTGCATGAAAAAATAAATATATATTATATTTATACTTTGCTCTTTTCTGGAGCTCCTAGCATAGTACCGGGTAGCTGTGGGCCGCGGGTAGGCCCGCAATGGCCCAGCGTTCCTTATTGCCTCAGAGAAGCTGCAGGCAGCCGGGGGCTGCCCTGGGGGGCACCTGCTTCAATGTGTGTCCTGTGGGCAGGCCCAACGAGGCCGGTGGCTTCCAAAGGAAGAAAGAGGAAAGAAAAATCCTTTCTAGCGGCCCCTCTGGAGTGGGGGAAGGCCCCAGCAACCTCAGGCCTCAGCCACAGTCTGGATTCAGTAGTTTGGCTTCAGTGCTGAGCAGGTCCTGAGGGGTGGAGGAGGGAGGGGGTACACCCATCAGCAGCCCCAACCCCAACCTTTGGCTCCAAGACCCCCGGGGCCAAGGAGGCCGCCCACGGAGGCTAGACAAGTCTGGTAGAAAAAAAGATTACAAACTGCCCTATTTATACAAATATAGTCTCTCTTTCTCTCTCTCTCTCTCAATAAAGAACATTTACACTCTGAACATTGGGATTTCTCCATCTTGGGTTTACTAGAAAGTACTTTAGCTTGGAAAAAAGTGCTCCGAGGTTTTTTCAGAAACTTGATGGGGGTAGGGGGGAGGGTGGGGGGGAGGGAGATGGGTCCCCTGCCCACCCCCACCCCCCCAGTTGGTCCAAAGGGATTCTCTATTGCATCGGAACTCAATATACCAAGGGCTGGCCAGTGGTTCAAGGTTTCATGACAGTGAGGAAGACTGGTCACTAGTGTGGGCATACTGCCCCAGAGGCTTCTGGGTGGGGGGAGCCACTTCATGCTCCTAAGGACCCCACCTCCACCCAGCCCTTAGGGACAGCCTGGCATCCTGCACCCAGCGTGTGAGGCCTTGCCTGGTCACCCTAGGGGAAGAGGCAGTGAGCAGCACATCGGCCATGGGACGTGTGGTAGGGCAGCTGCCCCCGTTAGCCAGGCAGGGCTTGGAGGTGCCCCTTGCACTGGCCTGCCTCGGTCCTACCTGGACCAGAGGCAGGTCTGGCCATGACTGGAGCACCAGCCTGAGGGGGGGGCCCGTTTCAGCAGCGCCCCCTTCAGGGCTCCTTCTTCTCCACTGTGCTGGAGAAGATCTCTGCGAACCTTCGCAGCTGCTCATTGGCTGCCTGTGACTCCTCCTGCAGCCGCTGGTTGTTCTGCCGCAAAGTGGCCACCTCCGTCTGCAGGACCGCCTTGTCCTGTTTCTCCTGCAGAGAACGAAGGCCGTGAGGGGCAGAGCCTGGGAAGCTGCAGGCTGGTAATCCGCCCTCGCTTGTCTGCAAGGTTGCATTATGAAGGGCGTATCAGGGAGAGCCCAGGATTCTAGATCTGTGCCCACAAGAGGCATTTGAGGAAGAAATCTGGGGCCCAGAGAGGGCAAGGCACCTGCCCACAGTCACACAGAAAAGGAAGAGCTAGGGGAGACTTGAACCCGGACCCAAGCCCCCGGGGCCGACCGTGCCACCCGAGGGGGCCCCTCACCTTCTGCAGGTCGCTGTGTAGCTGCCTCAGCATCACCTCTAGCTGGTACACCTTCCCAGGCAGGTCCACGGGGGGCTCCTCGCTGAAGGGAGGGAGAGACGGCAGAGTCAGTCACATGGCGGCAGCCCGTCAGACTCAGGCCAGGCTTTTGGGGGATGTGAGTGAACGCTGGCCAAAGTCCGGGGGAGATGAGCAGCTGCCCCCCAGCTGCCCTAATGGGAAGTGGGTCACCTGTCCTCCTGTGTGAGGTCCTGCTAAACACCTTCAAACATTAACTCATTTAAGCCTCACAACAGCCCTAGTGTGATCCCCATTTCACAGACGAGAAAACCGAGGTACACAGCGCCTCGAGAGATGTGCTCCCAGTCACAGCAAATGAGTCTGGGGATGGACCCGCATTCTGGTCCTGCTTCCTGCCACGTCTGCCCTCTACAAAGCACAGTTTGCCAAGATGTCCCCTGCTCCAGACCATCCCTCCAGGGCCCCCAGAAGGGCACGTTAACCTCCCGAAAGCAGAGATCCAAGGAGGGAAGGCACAAAGACCGCTGGGTGAGATGGAGGAGGCCTGAGGCAGGCGTCACTGGATTCACCCAAGAGTGTCCACCCTGGGCCAGGTAAGCCATCCTGATAATCCAGTGGGCCCCTCTTTCTCCTGCCCTGGCCTGGAGGATGGCTTGCCCCTGCCACAGGGGCTGGGAGACCCCTGCCGAGGGAGTCCTTACTCCTTTCCTTGTGGGTCCTGAGAGCCTCTCTCACTGAAGGGGGGCTGGGAGGAGGGGCTTGTCCTGCTTCTACCAGAGGTCAGTCTGGATGGGCCGCTGCCCCAGGGGAGAAAGGACCTGGTGGGTCCTTTGTTAGGATCCTGGATGTGGCATGGGCACTGGCGATGGTGGGAGAGACCCCTGATGGCTGCTCTCAGTCCAGCTGGACTGAGTGGAGGTCTGGTATGGGCCTTGGGACAAGGTCTTCCGGGCCTCTCTGGGGCACCTGACACCCACAAGTCTGGATCCCACCCAGAAGGGATGGCAGCTTCCTTCCCCAACAGGGAAGGGGCTCTGGGTCATCCTGTCCAGTCCCCTGCCTCCAAGGTTCAGGGCAGAACACAGGGGGGTGGAGAGGGAGGGAAGAGCTCCTGTCAGCTGCTTGGATCTGCCTTCTTCTCTGTCTCAGACCCAAAGATGAGCTGTGCACCCAGGGCTGGGGGAGAGCTGAGAACCAAGGAAGACGAGAAACTGAGGAGCGGCTGAACCCTCCAGCAGGAGGGGATGGCTTGGAAGCCATACAGAGATAGGGTTGGGAAGAAAGTGGAATATCCGAAGCGTGGCCCTGATTCAGGAGGCTGGTGTGTCCGGGAAGAGGCCTAGGCACTGCTTAGAGGGGGCTCTAAGACGCTTTATGTGGGGGTGGCAGAGGGCACAGATGCCAATGACATCTGGGGGCAGAGTGGGAAGACACAGCCCAAGAGCTGGAGGGGCAGGATTCCCTTGCAGGGAAGCTGTGCCAGCGGGGGAAGAATAAGGAGAGATGAAGAGAGACTGGACTCCCAAGGAGACCGAAGCTCGGGCTGCCACGGCCATCTCTCACCACTAGATGTCCCCCTTTGGTGCCCAACACATAGACAAAGACCCACCCCCTAATTTGGCACATGGATCCCGGGGGTGGCCATGGGGCTCATAGGGACATTCCTATCTGCTTATTGGTTTTCCTGAAATTGAGCCCAACCAGACTCCTGGGCTGGCAGACAAGACAACCCATACCTGTCCCAACCCATGGTTTAGATGAGTCAGCCTGGCATGGCGGCGGCGGCGGCACTAATGCCTGCTTGGTGCCTGGCACCAGTGTGACTCCAGGCCTGGGCCTGTGGGGAGGAGTGGAGGCTGGCTGGCTGGAGCCAGGCTTGACTACCCAGAACCTTTCTGGGGCCCAGCTAGGCCAGGGGAGGAGAAACAGATTGGCCCAGAGATGCGCTTTGGGGGCCAGGAATGAGGGCAGCCCAAGAGGAGGGGTTACAGATTCATGGTGTCTGACCTCAGCAAGGCCCTTCCTGCCATTGCACTCTCCCTGATCCCCACCGTCCACCCATCCGTCCGTCCATCCGTCCGTCCGTCCATCCCCCTCTGTTTTTCCTCTAATGGTCTTATTTCATTTAGAAAAATGTTTTAAGCTCTTTTAAAAATTTTAGCCCTATGTCTTCTAGGAATCTGGTTGAATCTGTCCAAGCTACATTTTTCTTTGAGGCTTTGCTGGTAGATGCTTTGGAGTCATTCTGTCATATTGTGTTTGTTTTGGTCTTCCCCGCCACCATGATAGCTTACTGTGGCAAGGCTTCTTTTTTCATTTGCCCATTTCTCCAGCCCACTTTCTGACTTCTAATCAGACGGCAAGGCGGGCTGCTGCCCCCTTGTGGAGGGAAGGTCTAGGCCGATCCCCTTACTGCTTTCTTGGGGTACTGGGTGTTGCATTACTGCAGAATTTCAGGTGTGGGCTGGGGACCCAAAGCTTTCACTATTCCCCAAATGTTCTGATCAGGGCAAGGTCTGATTGCTGCGAGTTCCTGACCTGGCTTTGAGTCTGAGCAAGAGCAGATGCTGCTGGACTCTGTTCCCACAAAGTGATGGCGGGTAGGTTTCTGTTTAGCCTGGGATTCCAGCATTGGTTATTCCTCTGCAGACTTCAGCCTGGGCTAAAAGCTAGACCGGAGACCCTGCTCTGCTCCTGGGACTGAAGCTGCGTTGCTGGTGCCGGGGCTTCCTTTCCTAGGTCACCAGCAGGGGTCTGAGGCTACTCCTTCTTGTTCTGTCCGCTCTTTTAGCCTACTTACCCTGGGATACCACCCCTTGGTGCAGGTACCTCCTCACTAGTCTGTCCTAGACCTATGGCCCAGCACTGGCTAGTGGGCACCAGGACTGGCAGGTAGCCCCTGTGATGGTTTCAGCGCCCCAGGATGGGTCTGGGAGTTCCCTCTTTCCTGGTGTGCAGCCTCACTGCTGGAAGCACTTTCAATGCAGTCTCCACAGACTGGTCTGTCTTCCTAAGCTGACCTACACTAGAAAAATGCTTCATATGACTTCTTCTTGGGTTTCCCCACTGCTATTCAGTCTGGTGCATTTTCTAGGTCTCTTTGGAGGAGTTCTGGCGGGAGCTTGCTGCACTACTAACTGCTACTCTGCCATCTTCCATGGTGCCTGATGACTCATCTCACCCCCTGCCCTATCTATCCAAACTTCTTTCCTCTTTTCATTCTTACCCATAACCATGGGCCCCCATCTTTCCTATTCCTCCACTCCATCACCCTTCTCTCTGCTAATTCCTTTTTTATTATTTTTATTATTTTTTTTTGGTGAGGCAATTGGGGTTAAGTGACTTGCCCAGGGTCACACAGCTAGTAAGTGTCAAGTGTCTGAGGCCAGATTTGAACTCAGGCCCTCCTGACTCCAGGGCCGGAGCTCTATCCACTGCGCCACCTAGCTGCCCCGCTAATTCCTTTTTTATTTTCAAAGCCCTGCCTGGCAGTTAAGAGGTAGGGAGGTGGCTTGGTAAATAGAATACCAGACATAAGGGTCGGGAGGACCCTACTTCAAATCTGACCTCAGATACTGACCCTGGGCCAGTCACTTAAACTCTGTCTGCCTCGGTATTTTCATCTGTTGAATAGGAATAACAACAGCATCTATACCCCCAGGTTACTGCGTAGATCAAATGAAATATTCATTCATTCATTCATTCATTCATCATTTTTTGGTTTTTTTCCCCTAGGGCAATGAGGGTTAAGTGACTTGCCCAAGGTCACACAGCTAGTGAGTATCAAGTGTCTGAGGCCAGATTTGAACTCAGGTCCTCCTGACTCCAGGGCCGGTGCTTTATCCACTGTGCCACCTAGCTGCCCTGAAATGAAATATTTATAAAGAGGTTTGCAAACCTTAAAGTAACATAGATGCTGGCTGTTATTACTGTCATTGATCCTACATACCCACACAGCCCTAACCCTAAAATGTCCACTTCCTGACAGAGAGATGAAGCGTCATGTCCTCTGCTCAAAGACCTGTACTGGCTCCCTACTTCCCACCTAGAGAACCGAACCTCCTCCACCAGGTTCCTCTTGCCTCCAGGATCTAGTACAAAGCTCCTGCAAAGCCTTTCATAAGCTGCTTCTTACACCTTACTCCCCCCCACCTCATACTGCGCAATCCGATGACAATGGCCTCCCGACTCTCCCATGAACAAGACCCTCCCTGTCTGGGCTCAGGGCATCCTCTCTGGCTGTCCCCTATGCCCAGAGTGCCCTCCTCTCCTCTGCTCCGACCACTGACCTCCCAGCTAAAACACCCCCTTCTCCAGGAAACCTTCCCTGAGCCCTCTTCATCCCACTGCCTGCCCTCTGGTCATGATCTCCTAGTTAACCTGCGTCTAACTAGCTCTGTGTGTATCTGCTTACACGGGCTCTCTCCCAGTAGACTATGAGCTCCTTGGGGGCAGGGCCTGTCGATGCCTTTTGCATCCCCAGTGCTCAGCACACAGTAGGTGCTTACTAAATGCTTGTTGACTCACTGCTGGAACACTCTCATGCTCTCTCTTTGCCTGTTAAATCCCTACCCAGAAGGGGCAGCTAGGTGGCGCAGTGGATAAAGGTGGCCCTGGAGTCAGGAGGACCTGAGTTCAAATCTGGCCTCAGACACTTAACACTTACTAGCTGTGTGACCTTGGGCAAGTCACTTAACCCCAATTGCCTCACCAAGCCCCCCCCCCCCAAATAATCTCTACCTGGTCCCCTACACTTGGACTCCAAGGACACTTTCTCTGAGAAGCCTTCCCTGAGCCCTCAGGCCTCCGCCACTAAAGGGCTTCCTTTGTGACTGTCTCAGGTACTTTACTCATCTTTGTCTGGTTCTAGGACTTTAGGGAGGAAGGAAGCTTCTATGACCCAAGAAGAGCAGCACCCACTCTGGTACACTGAGGTCTCAGCGAGTTGCACTGAGCAGAGAAGGGACCAGCAGGAGGGTAGATGTTGATGCTTCCTCCTGGGACTGCATCCCTTCTACCCTGCCCCCCCAGCCAGAGTCATCTCTCAGGCACTGATAGCAGTGCCCTACAGCAGCATCTTAAGAGAGAACATGAGGGGCAGCTAGGTGGCACAGTGGATAAAGCACTAGTCCTGGATTCAGGAAAACCTGAGTTCAAATCTGGCCTCAGACCCTTGACACTTACTAGCTATGTGACCTTGGGCAAGTCACTTAACCCTCATTGTCCAGCCCCCCCCCCTGCCCTCCCCCCCCCCAAAAAAAGAACATGAGCTCTGGTTCTCATCACCAAGGTCGGCCGGCTGGGCATTGATTACCCCCCAGAGGGCAACACCACCTTCCAAATGACCCAAACACCCTGGACCCTGCCCTCTCACCGTCCAAAGAGGCAAACCCAATGACCAATTAACCTGCCCCTCCCTCCTCCCCATGCATCTTGCCCTTGCCCAAATGCAGACTTTTGTCATCTCTCGTGGGAATGTCTTCATTGGCCTCCCAGCCTCCAGTCTCTCTCCTCTACAATCTCCCCATATCCAGCTGCCAAGAAAGCCTTCCATGTTACTCACTGGCTCAAGAACCACCGATAACTCCCTACTGCCTTCACACTGAAAGTCTAGCTGACCTTTCCAGCTGACTCCACACAATCCCCCTTCATGTCCTCTGTTCTTTGCCCTTGGCATCTCATCTCTGGCCTCTTTGCTTTTGCCCAGGCGGTGCCCTCTCCTGCCCCATGTCTCTCAGAAGCCTTGGGCTCCTTCAGCGTCTCTGTGGACGGGCTTGGTTCTGAGCAGTCTCTCCTTCCTCCCAGGACCTGGGATTCCTTCTCTGTTCAGACCCGACAGAAGGTAAGGTCCTTGTGAGCTCATCTTGGGCTCTGCCTCACCCAGAGCCTGGCCTGACTGAACTGAAATGGATGAGGGGAGGGGCCGAGTATGGAGGGCCTTCCAGTTCCGTCTGGAGCTTGTCTGCACCTAGTTGTTTGCACGCTGTCTCCCCCATGAGACTGGGAGCCCCTCGAGGACAGGGCCTTCCCTGGGCCTTCCTTGGGACCCTTGGTGTTGAGGACCTGGCACACAGTTGGTACTTAATAAATGCGTGTTGATTGCTGAGTGGATCCACATCCCCACGGCATCCCCCCCAGGGGTTGGTGGTGCCTCACCTCATTGTGGGAGTTGTTCGGGGGGTGGTGGGCGTCCTCTCCAGGCTCGAGTGGACTGGACTGTGTGCTGGTGCAATGTTGGGGCTCAGGGCCGGGTCATTGAGAGAGAAGAGAGAGACAGCTCGCTGCACTGGAAGGGAGAGAAGACCGAGTCAGGGTGTGGAGGGCTCTCCAGACTGCAGTCTATTTAACAACGCCCCGGTTAGGACGGGAGCTTCTGGAAAGCAGGGCCTGTTGCTGGTGCCAAGCACAGTGCCAGGCCCACCACGGAGCGCAGAGTCAGGATAAGTCCAACAGTGAGCGAGGCAGCTGAAGCCAAGGCCAGCTCACCCTGGGCTGGGGAGGAGGGTAGCACTCCCTGGGTCTTGGGAATCCAAGCCATTCCCCCGGAGCCCAGACACCCGGGGCAGGTCTGAAGGCCGGCACTCAGCTGGTGTGTGGCCGACAACCGTCCCACTGCCGGGGTCTCTTGCCCCAGCTCAGCCCGGGGAGAAAGCTGCTGAGAGCATGGCCAGAGAGAGCCCCACGTGTCCCCAGGCCCATGTCAAGGCCCAGAGGGCACCTCGATTCTCTTCCCCCTCCCCCACTGGAGAATCCAGTGTCAAAGGATTCGATTCCCAGCCTCTGGAGGACGGGGAAGGGCCTGGCCCTGACCAGGGAGGGAAGGAGCGGCCTCCTCAGCAGGAAGGCAGAGTCTCCAGGCCATAGGCCCAGTTCCATTTGGAGCTGGGGAAGACACAGCCGGGCGGGGGAGGCACGTGTGACGGCTCGACTCTCAGGGAGGGAGAGCACCTGCCTGCCCAGCCCCGCCCGACTCCTACCTGCTGATGGCCCTGGAGATCCTGCCCTTGCCTGCCTCGTCCTGGGCTGTGGGGGTCCCAAGGCCGGGCAGCCGAGCACAGGGCCTCTGCTGCTCCTCTGGAGAGGAGGAAGAGGGCCAGGGCAGGGCTCCCTCCAGAAGCAGCTGGGTCTGACAGGTTGGGGCAGATTCCCCTGGGGGCCATGTGCTCTGTCAGACCTGAAAGGGCAGTTTCCAGAACAGACTGGAAGTGGGGGGAGGTAGGGAGGAGATGGAGGCACACGGCCATCTGCATATTCTGGTTTCTAACCACTTACGTGGCACTTACTAATCCGCCCTGGCATTATAGTTATCTGTGTCCACTTCTCATCTGCTTGCCAGCCTAAGAGCAGAAGTAAATGTAAAGGCTTTGAGGCAGCTGGGTGGCACAGTGGATAAATCATTGGCCCTGGATTCAGGAGGATCTGAGTTCAAATCTGGCCTCAGACACTCGACACTTACTAGTTGTGTGACCCTGGGCAAGTCACTTAACCCTCATTGCCCCACAAAAACAAAACAAAACAAAAAAGGACCCATAGAGGCTTTAGCAAATCAGCTTCTCAAGTATAAGACAGGTGATGTGTGGCTAGGTAGCAGGGCCACTAAGGAAGATCCTGGGGTCACAGCGGACCACATGCTCCATTAGCTAAAGTGCTCTTAGGCTACATCAAGAGAAGTCAAATGCCCGAGACTAGGGAGGAGACAGTCCAACCATGCTCTGAGCATGTGGTCAGCTGACATTTCCGGCACTGTGCTCTTTTCTGGGCCTCACGTTATCAGTAAGCTGGAGAGAGAGCACCTGAAAGAGGAAAGCAGCCAGTATGGGGAAGGCTGCAAGTTCATGCCATTGAGGCAGCCCGTCATACGATTGGGGATGCAGAAGATGTGATGATTGGCTTCAGCGACTGTCAGGGCGAGAAGAAGGTGCTGCTTGGCCCCGGGGGAAGGACGCTGCAGGTACAGGATGGACTCCACGGTCACTGAGCCATCTCCAGAGTCCGTGACCTGCTCCCTGCTGCTTTCCCATGACACTGAACATCCCACCTCCGCGCCTTTGCCGGCGATGTGCTCCCTCCCGCCTCTGCTCGGCTGGATCCTTGGCTTCCTCGGAAGCCCAGCTCGGGGCCATCCTACCAGCTAGCCTCTCCCTTCTGCAAATACTCCCTAAGGACTTGGTGTTCAATAGCTTCAGGCCTGTCTGACTCTCCGTGATTCCATTTGGGGTTCTCTGGGCAGAGATACTGGAGTAGTTTGCCATTTCCTCCTCCAGCTCATTTTATAGATGAAGAAACGGAGGCAAACAGGGTGAAGTGACTTGCCCAGGGTCACACAGCTAGTCAGTGTCTGAGGCTGGATTTGAACTCGGGTCTCCCTGACTCTCAGCATGGCACTCTGGCGCCATCTAGCGGCCCTTATTTACTAAGTATTTACTTTAGGGCCTGGGACAATGGGAGGGGTTTAGTCAAAGGCTGAACTGAATGGAAGGACTTTGGTCTTATCTCCAGAGTAGCTGACCATAGGGACCCAACACAGCAGGCTGAAGAGGCCAACTCGTGGACAAGGGAGGAAAACAAGGTCAGGTCTCTTCAGAGGGGCTGATGGCTCCAGCTGTGGGGAGCTGGCAGGCAGAGGTCTGGCCAAAGGCACGGCCTTCTGGGATAGTTGGCCCTCAGCCAGGGCCACCCTGCTCTAGTCTGGCCAGGTCTGGGGGGTGGTTCTGGGAAGATGAGAATGACGCCCCAATCTGAGACTATGTCAATGCATCATGGAAGAGTGTGGTACCTGCTTCAGGCAAATTGGGCTGGCTTCCCTTTAATTGGGAAGGAGTCCTGTTGGGGGGGCAAAGTCCGGCCGCCAGGCCCAAGCAGCAGTGAGGACGGCTAAAAAGCCTTTCCCAGAACCACCCGACCGCCCTCCACGCCCAGCACAGAATCTTGGAGTCCATTCGGTGGAAGAAAGCGACAGGTTCTTCTTCAGGGAGAGCCTGTGGGTCAGGGAGATGCGCCCAGGCTAGGAGCTCAGGTCAAGCAAGGGGACCCTTGATATCCTTAGAGCTGAGCTCAGATCGCTCCTTCCTTTGCTCCTAATATAAACGTGTCAAAATGGACAGAGCGCTGGACAGGAGCTAGAAGACTTGAGTTCAAATCCAGCCTCAGGCCTGGACTACTAGCTGTGTGACCCTGGGCGAGACACTTCACCTCTGCCTGTTTCCTCAACTGTAAAGGTGGGGCTCCAAACAGCACCCCCCTCTCAGGGTGGTTGTGGGGCTCAAACGAGGTTATTTGTAAAGTGCTTAGCACCATGCCTGGCACGTGGCCCATGCTTGGCACAAGTCTGTTCCTGGCCTATAAAAAAAGTGTCTGGGGCTGGGCAGTCTCCTTGTTTGACCCGCAGAGAGAGTTGAAAGCAGGAGCTCAAAGGAAAGCTCCGAAGGGCCTCCCTGGAGGCTGCCTGTAGACCTGGGAGCAAGCTCCAGAAAAGGCAAGTGACTTGTGCAAGGTCACACACGTCGGGGGAGGGGAATGGAAGAAAGGGAGGAGGTGGGGTCTCAGGGAGCTTACCTTCATAAGCCTTTGCAGCATTAACCAGACTGGACCACTCAAGGCCGGCAGCAGTGTCAGGGAGGGGCATCATCCCCGGGTCCAGGCGCCTCATTGGCCGGTCCCGCACGTCGGTCAAGGAGAGCTCCGAGGCGGAGATGGTGGCTGGGCAAAGCAGAGTGGGGGAGTCTGGATGAAGGCACTGACCTGGTGGCCCTCCCGCCAGCCCCACCAGGGACCCCGCCTCCCTCAGGCTCTAGTCAGGAGGCTCTTTGGGCGGCCCTGACATCGCTGTGCACCCACGAGGGCCAGCAGCACTGGAGGGTCCTTTATTAGTGGCCATAAGCAGTGGCAGAGCGAGCCGTGGCCAAGAGAAAGGCCCTCCATTGGGTGGAGAACACAGGCTGCCACCCAGGGGTAGGAGCACCCAGCGGGCAGGTGAGCAGCCTCCAGGCAAGGGGTTTTCAGACACCCCAACATGCCAGGCGGGCACTGGGCACCCCTCCCCCACTCTCTCCCTCCGGGTCACTTTCTCCACCATTCCAGACCCCCATGGAGGCAGCCCCTCCCCGACGTCCCCATTTGCCCAGGTTGGGTCATTTCTCCAGCTGGCTTGGACGAATACGGTCACGCCAGCTCAGATTAGGGACAGAGAAATGACGAAATCTGGGGGAGCTTTAGAGACTCCATTGAGGTGTTTATGGTCCAGGGGCCAGGGCAGACCTAAGCCCCTCCCTTGAAGTGCCCAGGGGTTTGGCGGAGGTCGAGGTGGCTGCCGGGGTTGGCCCGCCCTGGGCTCCCAGGATTCTTTGCTTCTACAAAGATGGGGCGAGATATGTGGAGACTGAAAATGGGGGTGGGCCGTGCCAGCCCAGGGGGTCGAGCTGCCTCTCCCAGCCTTCTAGAGTGGTCAAGTCTCTGTCCTCGAGTCTCCAGACCAGGCCTTCGCAGGCCACAGGTGGAGTTAGCCCACAGCTGTCTGGGCTAAGGGGAAGGAGAGCCCTGGAACCACTTTGGCCACTCCCCCCCACCCCTACACACGCTCACATTTCTTCTCGGGGAAGCCGTTGCCACCGGCCGGGTGCGGATGCGAATGCTGGTGCTGTCGGCGGGAAGGCAGGGTGCTGGAGGGGTAGGTGCTTGTGAAGAGGACGTCGTTGGGCAGGCCGGTCTCAAAGCAGGGGGGGCTGGAATACGAGGCCTCCCGCCGGCCACTGCACAAGCTTTCATCAGACAGGGTTCTCTGCAGTGCCTTCTGGGGGGACTGCAAGAGCCCAGGACAGCACATGGTAAGATTCCCCCCACCCCCGAGGCTGGTCTATGCTGAGCTGCAAAGGCCTAGCCCGGCAGGACCCCCCAGAAGCACCCCGGCCAGAGGTAGCTGTGGGGCAGAGGCCAGAGCCTCAGGCCTGGAGTCAGTAAGACCTGAGTTCAGATCTGGCCTCAGATGCTTCCTAGTTGTATGACCCTGGGCAAGCTGCTTTACCCGCTTGCCTCAGTGTCCTCATCTGTAGAATGGGGATGATAACAGCATCTATCTCAAGGGGCTGTTAGGAGGACCGACAGAATATCTGGCACATAGTAGGCACTTCATACACTTCCTTCCTGGGTCTCTCCAATCCTAGACCACCCCGTTCTGGCCCCCAGACACTGACCCTTCTCAAGCTGCCCCGGGGATCGTACAGAATGTGAGTCTGGAGCTCATCTCAGCTTCATTGCCACATGTCGGGGGGCATTTGAGCCCATCCAATGTGCCTCCCCAGGCTGCTCCTCGCGGTGCCCCCCCAGCCAGTTCTCCCGGTGCCCCCTCACTTCCTCCTTCACTGAATCCCACCTTCAAAGCCTGGTCCACAAGGACCACCCATCTGAACACCCTCCCTCTCTACAGCTCACGGGCTTTGGGTTCCAATCTTACCTAGGTAAGGCACAGTAGCCCTGCAAACCTCACTTTCCTCATCTATTTAATGGGGCTAACACTGCCTCCAGGGTTGCTGTGGGAGAGTCCAGAGGCAGCATGGCCAGCACAGGTCTGGCCTTTAGCCTCTCTCTGCTGATTGGTGTGAAGAAGTCAGAGGGCCCGGGGTGGTCTGCTGGTCGGGCTGCAGCCCCCGTGCCCACACCCCAGGCCAGGGACGGCCCTCCCAGGTGTCTTGTCCTTGTCTCAGGAGGGAGAAGGGGGAGGGTGTTTGCAAGACCCCCGGAGGCTCTGAGGCTGTGGTCATTTTTCACGTGGACACATGCTGGACCTCTTTAACCAGACTCGGGTCCCCCAAGGCCAAGACGGGGCCTGATACCTCTGTCCTCCTCCCCTCAGCAGCCAGCACAATGCTCTGGATCCAGCCGTCATGGCCTGGTGGGTGTGGGCCGGCTAACTGGGTGACACTTCCTGCTCAGGGAACATCCCCTGGCCAAATGCCCGTGGTTAATGCCATAAGTGAGCCCAGGGCAGTTGCCTCCAGCCGAGCACTTTGTAGTTTGTAGGCCTGTCACCAAACAGCAATCACCCCTCACCTCTGTTCTCTCCCTCCCTAGACAGCTGGACCACCTGAGCCCAAGCCCCCCTGAAGTTCCCATGCTTCCTGGTTAAACCAAGCAACAATAAACACAAGACCCAGGATGGTTCACGAGGAGGGGGCCGGAATGGCGAGCACGTGGCCCACTGGGGTCCTCCTGTCCTGCCTCAGCCTGGCTGTGAGCGATGGCCAAGGACGCTCCTGAGGGGACTGGCGACCCCCAGGAGGGACCTGTGCACTCACCGAAGAATCCCTCTCCTGCTCTGGGGTCAAGGGGTCCATGATGATGAGCTTCTTGAGGTCATCCTCAATGGTTGACTTGTAATTCTTCCGGGGCGAGCGGAGATCGCGCAGGGATGCCCTTAGCCTGGGCTGTCCAAAGACATTCTTTGTGTTCATATCAATTTGCCTGAAAGAAGCAGGCAGGAGGGTCAGGGGGCGCCCGGCCTGCCTCCCTGACTCCCTCGGGCTTGCAGGGATGGCTCCCTCCCCCTTCTCTCTCTGGGGTGGGAAGGGGCTATAGCAAGCCCTTTGGTTGGCCAGGCTGAGACCCCAAAGCACCCCCATGGAGCAGACCCCAGGAAGCAGTTAAACAACAGCCGTCCATCAGAAGGTCACTCAGTGGATGGAACCAGGGACCTGGAATCGGGAAGACCCAAATTCAAATATGGCCTCAGGCACTCACTAGCCGTGTGACTCTGGGCAAGTCACTGTACCTCCGGCTGCCTCAGTTTCCTCAAGTGTAAAATGGGTTTAGAGCTAGCACCTTCCTCGGGGGTTGTTGTGAAGATGAAATCAGACATTTGTGAATTGCTCTGCCAACTTGAAAGCATTCTATAAATGCTCGCGCCCAGAGACTGGCGGAGAAGGGAAGCTTATCTCATGACCTGCTTTTTGGGGGAGGAGTTCATGACAAGAAGCATTTTTTTTGGGGGGGGGGAGGCCTGGTGAGCTGGGGCAGGCGGGTTGGAGGAGCAGGGCTGGGCTGGGGGGAGCCCTGGGTCTCTGAAGGATCCGTGGCACAGAAAGGGAAGGCTGATAGAGGAGACGGGGGAGGGTATCTGAGGCAAGGGGAGATGGAGGGCACCAGCCATGCTGTGCAGCCAACCTGGACCATCAGGGAGAGGCCAGCAGGGCCAAAGGTGGGACTGAGACAGTTGCCCCCCCGCCCCAGCAGGGGCTTCCTCTAAGAGCTCTTCAGGAAAAATGAGGGGGTGGGGGACGGCTCCTTGCCCTCCTTCCAGGGGCAGCCGTGGCCTGGCATGACCCACTGCTTCCTCGATAGAGGATGCTCACTGACTGTATTCTCCTGGAGGCCTCCTCCCCCTTCAAAGCCTGGGCAGTCACACAGGCTACGTGGCCCTCTGGCCATGTCTGCCTCCCACGGTGCTACTCAAACACATGAGGCCTGTGCTCTAAGTGTGAGCCTAGGGGCTGGATGCTTGGCAGGGCCCCTGAGGCCCACCTACTTCAAATCCCCTGGAAAGCAGCCGTGCACGGCAAGGGCCCATGCAGCCTGTCCTGGACAGGAGAAGACAGCCACAGGAAATTCACTTAGGCCGATCATGGAATGAGTGGTCTGCTCCTTTATGGCTAACCCCCGGAGACAGGACCACCAGCCAGGGAAGAGGCAGGGGCAGGGGTCATGGCAGACAGTACTCACAGGGCCTACAACCCAGCCCAGTCTGGGCAGCAGCTCCAGGCTGACAGCCTCCCTCGCAGGGAAGGAAGGGCGGACTCTGCTAACTAACAAGGACCTGATTTAGCTTTCTGCAATGCCCAAACAGGCTTCAGACACATCAGACTGAGTCGGATCCTCTGCAAGAGGACGAGTGTTTCCAGATCAAAAGTCAAGCTTTCTGAGCCAGGGACCCAGGTCACAAGCCCCCCTCTCTCCCTGGCTCCAAACCGAGGCAACATGAAACAATTCCTGCTTTCTTTTCCCGGCCCAGCCGGCTCGGCAGGATTTGAGTACGGCAAGAGTGAGAGCAGAAAAGGATCTGAGAAGCTGCAGACGCCAGGCCTCACCATTTGTGAGCTCAACGACAAAGCCTTTGATGAGGCACAGAAGTGACCTAGAAACTGGTGCAAGAAATGAGACGCCAGAGCCAGAGGGCCCAGGGGAGCCCGGAGGGGCCAGGGGAGTCTGGAGGACGAAGAGGAGCCCGGAGGGGCTGGGGGAGCCCAGAGGACCTGGGGGAGCCCAGAGGGGCCAGGGGAGTCTGGAGGATGTGGAGGAGCCCAGAGGACCCGGGGGAGCCTGGAGGACCTGGGGGAGCCCAGTGCATTTCTCCATCGCCTGCACTGGGACCTTAAAAAGGGAAGACATGATGGCTGGCTCCCTCACATCCCCAAGAACTCCCCCGGGAGATGAAAAGCTTAGGCCTGGGGTCCATCTGCCTACGCCGCCTCTCTTCTCGAGTCTGGACGAGCAAGGAGGATGAGAGATGCTCCCTCTCAGCAGATGCCGGCAGGAGACCCCATCTCCTTGGCACTTCCCAGAATCCTCTGCCCTGAGGTGAGGCAGCAAGGCACACTAGCCCCTGACCTCGTCCGCACACAAGCCATCCTAACCCCAGTGGGCTGGAAGAGCTGCCAGGTGGGTTCAGGAGGCAGGGGCCCTGGGAGGAGGGTTTGCTGAGCTCGGGCCCCAGTGTTCCCCCGGCGAGGCTCACATTCAGGTCAGCTTAAGTAAGTGAATTAGGCATCGGTTCCTGGCACCACCACAGTGAATGCATCCCATGCTCAAACAAAAGGACAACCTGCCCACTGTGGGGGGTGACTGAGTTCTTCTGACCTCGTTGCCACTTGGAAGAAGGGTAGAGTGGCTTGTAGGCAACCTAGACGTCCTGGAGGGAACCACAGGGCAGAGCGCTGGGCCTGAGTTCAGATCCATCCTTAGATACTTACTAGCTGGGTGACCCTAGCCAAGTCACTTCACCTCAGTTTCCTCATCTGTGAAGTGGGTATAAGAACAGCACCAACCTCCTGGGTTTGGGGTGAGGATCAGGTGAGATAATTGCAAAGTGTTTGGCACAGCACCCGGCCCATGGGGTACCCACTTGTCTGAGTGGCAAGAGCTACAGGTCAGCTCCCCTGTTGCAGCTATGGCAACACCCAGCCTTCACGTGGCTGGCTCCATTCCCGAGGCTAGGATGGGTGCCGAGACTGTGACCCACTCCGCTGGCATCCCAGGTCGATGAGCTCTCAGAGAGGGTGGAGCCCTGGTGCGAACAAAGCCCAGTGCTCTTCTCCCCATCCCCGGGCAGCAAACTTCTGCAGAGCCCAGGCGGGGCTGACAGAGGCACACGTGGGGACCAGGACATCCCAAAGCTGGCAGTGGGACTCAACGCTCATCCCTCCCTCCCTCCCATCCTCTCTCGAGTGTCGGTTTCTCACGACGACCACCCTTGGACTGGTCTTACTGACATACCCCTGTGGTGCTGTGCCGCACACCCCGGGCCTGCCCTGCACCGCCCACGCCTCTGGGTCGTACTGATGTTTAATCCTCCGCATACTTGCAACCACAGAACTCCAGGTGATGACTGGAAGAAAAAGGCAGCACCTCTGCTGTTAGGAAAAGCCTGAGACCGCTGGCGGAGGTCTGTGAACGGCTAAAGGTGATCCAGCTCCTTTCCATCTCGTCTGTCTGCCAAAGCTGGGCACTGGGATAAGAGGACCCCGAGGAGCTGCCCAGGCAGCTTCATGCGCATTTGCCTCCACTACATTTTTCCCGCGGGATGGTTAGGATCCTTTTGAGTCTCTCCTGCTCTGCATGAACCCCAATGATTTAGGATGGCGAGTCCAGTACTGCACATAGACCCAAGCATCCTAATAGAGGGAATCTCTCGAACTCGGACTCTTGTGTTAGATTCTTTTCCATCACAGTGGCAATCACCTTTTTCAGAGCAGGTCTCCTTGATTTATAGGACAGCTGGCGGTACAGTGCATAGACTGCCAGACCTGGAGTCAGGAAGACCCGAGTTCAAATCTGGCTTCAGACACTTACTAGCTGTGTGACCCTGGGCAGGTCACATCACCTTGTCTACCTCAGTTTCCTCATTTATAAAATGAACTAGAGAAGGAAATGGCAAACCACTCCAGTATCTCTGCCAAGAAAACCCTAAACAGGATCAGGAGGAGTCAGATACGACTGAAAAACAACAAAAACACCTTGTTTTATGCCTTCCTCAACATTTATGATCAGAGCAGTGCTTTTATGGCCTTTTTTTTTTGGGGGGGGGGGAATGAGGGTTAAGTGACTTGCCCAGGGTCACACAGCTAGTAAGTGTTAAGTGTCTGAGGGCAGATTTGAACTCAGGTCCTCCTGAATCCAGGGCCAGTGCTCTATCCACTGCGCCACCTAGCTGCCCCCATTACAGCTCTTTCAAGACAACTTGAGTAATTGTGATATCTGGAAGAGAGACTTTAAGGTGACGTTTTGCTCAAACAAATGCAATTTTTTCTTTGTGATCAGCACACGACAAAGTCGTGGAATCTTGTTCATCTTTCAGTCAATTATGTGATGGCCAAGATGTGTTCTGCTCTGGAATTTGCCTTGCAAAAGCCAGGACTTCATGCCCACGATGCACGTGTAGACAACACACAAACATTCAGAGATGGGAAGGCAGGTGGCTCACACAGCGGTGGCCGGTGTTCTCTTGGCTGGGATTCACAAGGCTGAATTCTTTTTCTACGATGCTGGCATTTTGCCATCCTTTGAATACCTCAGGAATCGATCCCCCAACATCCCCTCGCTTGTGGATCTACATATACTCAGTCTAATCTCACTGCTTCCCCATCTTTGTTTTCTTGGTCCCATTTCTGCTCATTTCTGCACCATCCTCAGTCACACCCCAGCCTTGGCTGGGGATTCTGATGTGGCAGCTCTATGGCCTTGGACGGTGATAAAGAGACTTTGCTGTGAGACCTGCAGATCTTTTCCCTTCTTCTTCTGTTTGCTGTCCTTCTGTTTTTATCCTTAAATGCCCTCCGCACGGCTTGGCTCAGGTGAGGCCCTTGCCAAGTTTCCTTTAAACTGGCTCAGGCTTCTGCTGCCTCTGCGAGGAGGGGGCCTGCTCGTCGTCCTCCATGGTCCGGCTCTGGGACATCCGTGAGAATTCCTGTTCTACACCGGGGCTGTCACTGGATGGCATATGGCTCCATTTGGCCCTTGGGTGGAGCACTGGCTGACCATCCCCCCGTGGTCGCTGTAACGTCCACCCCCGGGCCACCCTACCCTGACTGGTGAACGTTGCTCACGGCCCACTGCCGGTGGGGCCTCGACCTAAGCCGAGGCTCTCTCGGCAGACTCCTGGCCCTGGCTGATCCCCAGGCCTCCTCCCTTGTTTCCATTCAGGTCAAAAACTACTTTTGGCCCACAGGTTTTGCTGTCCCACTCCCCCAGACCACATTCTATTCCACTGTATTCATTCCCTCTCTATGTCATCTGTAGACACTTATAAACATTCTCTAGAACGTCAGCCCCCTCTGAGCAGGGACTGTTCGCTGTATTCTCAGGACCTAGCATAGGGCCCGGCACATAGTAGGTCTTTATTAAGTGCTTGTTTGGTTGATGGCCCTGATGCCACCTGTGGACCCTCTCGTGCCTCCCCTGACTTCTGAGGTCTCTCCCCACCCCCCACTCCAGGATTCTGTGACACATCTGGAGGGCTCCCTGAACGTCTCCTCTCCCAGCCCTCACTCAGCCCTTTCCAAGATGCTCAGGGCCTGGGATGACGTCCTGATTGGTGCTGGGGCCCGAGGCCTCATTTTCCTGCCTGATGCCCGTTCGGTCCAGGGCCCTGGGTTTGCACAATTCCACCCCAAGGCGGTCTGGGATGCAAATATCGAGACTGCACTGAAGCGGGCTAATGAGGCAACTGGGCGGCCCAAGCGGGAGGGAGATGGAGGGACGCCCTGGAATGGTGCTCTGCCTCTCCCTGGCTGGCCACCTGCAGCAGAAGCAGCTATTCTCTCGGGCTGGAGCCCGACAGTCTGTAGGCAGTGGCCCTTGCCGTGCCCTGCGCTGCCCACCTTGCCTGGCTGCAGAGGGAAGGCCAAGAGCCTAAGCGAAGCGGCTTTGGGAAGCCATAAGCCATCGCAGGGACAACTGGTGTTTTCCCTGAGGTGTGCACCCTTCCCCCCTCCCCCGCCTTCTCAGAGCCTGCCAAGGCCAGGGGATGCCTCGGCTCTCAGCCACCACCCCCAGCAGGCAGGAGTGGCCATGACGTCATCCACAAGAGAGGGGAGGGGGCCCACAGGTCAGAGGCTTACTTCTTGGGGTCAGAGAAGGCCAGGGGCCGTGGGGCAGGCTCCTCCGGTCTCTTCCACCCCGTGGGGTACTTATTCCGTACGGGCTGCTTGGAGAAGAAGGACTTGGGGACCGAGGCAGACAGCTGGAAGGGGCTGGGTTGGGCCAGCTGAGGGGCCCTGCTGTTCTCTGTTGCTGGCGTTTTGTAAACCTGAGCGGGGTAGGCGGCTCTGGAGCTCACATTACTAAAAGCAAACAAAACAAACTTGAAATCAGCCTCAGTGAGCGGCCTTCCCAGGAAAACCAAGCTCAGAGCCCACGCCCTCCTCCCTCCTCTCTGCCCCCAGGTATCTGAGCTTCCTTCGGCCCAGCCCCCAGGGTTCCCTTCTTCCAGCCGCACCTGCTGCCTTTTCCTTGGCACAGGAGACCTGGAAGTAACTTCAGGGACCACCTGCTCCCCTGGGTGCCACACTGCGCCCAAACTCGGGAAGACCTGAGTTCAGATCTTGCCCTCTACACTCGCTAGCTGTGTGACCCTGGGCATGTCACTTCACCTCCATTTCTTCATCTCTAAAATGGGGATAATCACGGCCCCTCCCTCCTCAAGTCATGATGATCACATGGGACAAACGACCTCAGCACTTGATGCCTGTGGCTGCCATTCTTATCCCCAGACCCCATCATCTTGCTGGCCTCTCCTCCCAGCTCTGTCCCAGCTCGCTGGTGCTGGAGACAAGGGAAGGTCCCAGACAGGTCATGCTGCTGCCATTTAGGGGCAGAGCCCAGGCCTTCTGATGTCAAACCTGCTGTCTCTCCATCACATCATCTGAGCTGCCTTGGGCAATGGGGCTTAGAGCCGGGGCGATGCCACCCCACCAAAGCACCCTTGTTTGCCAGGCAGCAAGTGAGCACAGGTGATAGCAGGGGCAGCAAGGCCTCCTGGGGCTCACTCGAGGGCAGCAGTGGAGATCTCCGCAGAGCTGACAGCTCCTCTGGGAGCAGGGGAGCACCCAGCCCTGTGGGCTCTGCATTCACGCCCACTCTGCCCTGAGCCGATCCACGCAAAATAAATACATGGCCATTTTCAAACAAAAACTGAACAGCTGCTGCCACTGAGAAATTCACTGGCACCTCAGCCGCGGCCCCATGGATACTCGAGGACCCCCGGCACATGTGGCTCAGCTCATTTGTTCTCCCTGACACTGGCCCTGCCAGTGCCTGGGGAGGCCAGATGCCTGGTGAGGGAGCCAAGGGGTGCCAGGGGGTATGAGGTCACCAAGGAGCACAGGGCTTCTGATTTCTAGGGAGCGTGACCAAGACCACAGGACGCGCTCTGATTGAGGCTCGGAGGCACCAATGCCTGTCCAGAAAGACGTGCCAGGACGTCGGACAGCGTGTGCTGGGCTGCCCACCATGGCACGGCCCCACTGTGCCCTTCTGGTCCTCACCAGCATGCTGCAGGCTTTCCTGGGGCACCAATGCAGCTGCTGACCCCAGCCCCGCCTGCCTCTGATTTTCTACTCTTGTGTGTCTTGGGAGATGCCTCTCCCCCCTCCCCTCAAGCACAAGTCCTCTGCCTTCCACCTTCAGGGCCTTCTCCCACTTTCAGTCTTCGGAGAGTAGAGCAGAATGGTCTATGGCTTCACCAGCACCAGGACAGGGGCCCAAAGACCTCAGTGAGAGCCAGGGTCAGCCGGCCCTGCGGCTGCACATCCGTGTTCTGATCTTCTTCGCTCACACTGACAGGCTTCCCAAGCTCTTGGAGATGTTGCTTGGCTGCCTCAGGCGCTGACCCCGGAGGCCCGCTCATGACCCTGTGCTGCAGGGCGGGGGGCAGACACGGCCTCTTCTGGGGGAGCCTGACCTTGGTCGAGCCAGCAGGCTGTACTGGGGCTCACTCTCTGCTCCCCAGCTGTCAGGGGCTTCACCGTCCTAGGAAGGAGCAGCATAGCTCCCAATGACATGCCCAAGCGGAGGGCCCTGCTGCTGAGATGGAACTTCTGCCCCATGGGCTGTGGGGCACCTTGGCCCTCCTTGGGGCAGGGCACGCTGGGCTCAAGGAGATGTAACCCACATCCCTGAGTGGAGGCACTCCCTCCCCAGACTCTGGAGGACTCGGTGGTACTGCTGGGCCAGGAGACGGGTCTTGTCCTCTGCCCACTCAGATGTCCCCAGCGGGCAGGTGGGTGGCTGAGAATTCCTTGCCAGGCCAGACTCTAACGGCTCCTTCTGTGCCTGTCACGGGAGCCCTGACCGGTCATACTGCCCCTCTCCTGGGCCCCAGGGCCCTCCGTGTCACCAGCAGTGCTGGACAATCCTTGCCACAGCTCCTGGCCTGACCCTGCACTGACCGGCTCCAAGGTCTTCTTGTTGACAGGGGGCCACGAAGGCCAAACTGGTGGGACGGGAATCTGGAGCCTCACTAAGTGTGACGAGACTCAGTCCTGGGACGGCTGGTCACTGGGGCCTCCAGCACGCGATGACAGACTGGGCAAACACCAGGAGGTTGGAAAGAGCCGTGTGAGATACCACTGCGGAGCGGGCGAGCAGGCCTGACACGTGACGTGGCCCAGAGCAGGGCTGGGCCAGACCCGAGCCTCAGGGACCCGGCCACAATAGAGAGTGCACTGGGGAGAGTGCTGGGGCTGGAGTCACAAAGAGCTGAGTTCAAATCCAGCCTCGGACACCCCAGTGTGACCCTGGGCCAGTCCTTTCCCATGTCTGCATCAGTTCCCTCCTTGGTAAAATGGGGCCAATAAGAGCCTCCACCTCCCAGGGCTGCTGCAAGACCCCCTGAGATGCTATGTGTAACATGCTCTTGCAAGGCTAGGGAAGAGCGACCTCCCGTGACTGGCCACCGCTCCCTCCATTCTGCAAACCCTCCTTCCATGATCTGGCTTTGCACCTGCTTCCCTGGACCCCTGACCAAACAGAGGCTCTGGATCCCTTCCCGCTCAGGCCTGCATGGCGCCCCTGGGTGGGGTATGCCATCGGCCCGGGCGGATGTGAAGGGCCTTCCCGGGGCCGCCCATTCAGAGGGTCAGAGCAGCCTGCCTGTGCAGGGATTGGGGATGGGAGGGAGGCGGGGCGCTATTTCCTTCTCTCCCCCCCTCCCTCAGCCCAGCCCAGGGGCACACAGCAAGTAGCCCAGAAAGCTCAGTCTAAAGGGTGGGCCTAGATGGGGCCCCTGGGCTCAAGGAACCAACCCCCCTGCCCAGCTGGCCCCAGCTTGGCTGCCGCTGGAAGGTTTCCACCACTAGGTGGCGTGTGTGCCACGTCTCTGGCTCAGCTACCTGATCTCCCACTCACCTGCCCACAGCTGCGGGAGGTGGGGGGCCTCCGGGCCAGGGAAGGGGAGTGGGTGAGGGCTATCCCCTCCTGCGGAGCCTTGTTAGATCCTGGGGAGAACTCCAGTAGAGGGGGATGCCCATGGCGGGGGCGGGGGTCTCCCCACAGCACTCCCTTCAACAGGCATCTCTTCTCTCCCTCCACTTCCTCCCCTGCCCTTGGTGGGGGGCGAGGTCAGGGCCAATTCCCAGGGTGGGAAGCATGAGCCCCCAGAGATAAAGAGGCGCCGGCTGGCCGGGAGCTGAGGGCTCCTTTTCTGGGGAGAAGGCCGAGGGGTCCTGCCCGGACCTGGTGAGCTGGTGCCAATGAGTCCAAAGCCATAGGGCCCCGCAGACCCGGCCGCCCACCCCGGCCCACCGCCCTGCCCGTACCTGGGCTGCTTCAGCAGCTCGTGGCCGTTGCCCGGGCTGGCGGCTCCCGAGGGCATGCTCGAGCCGGCTGAGTAGAGTTTGGGCCGGTAGCCTTTGCCCTGGCCGCCAGCCTCTCGACGCTTGTCCCCGTGGCCCCCGTAGGCCGGCTTCTGCAGCTTGGGCGGCCGTGCCATTTTGGCGGGGGGCAGGCCGCCGGGGCTGGCGGCGCAGATGGTGGTCTCAATGCCGCTGTCGCTGGAGCCGCCCTTGGACAGGGGGTCCTGCTCGGCCTCCAGGGAGTCTGGGCCCTCAAACCACCTCTCGTCGCTGTGGCTGCTGGAGGCATTGCTGGACAGCGTGTTGCTGCTGGAGTGGCTGGAGTACTGAGGCTCGGCCTGGAAACACACAGAGGCGCCTTCAGGACTGGGACCCCAGAGCACCTACAAGCCCCCGGACGGGGCACACACACAGCACCCCCCACAGAATAAGTGCAAGTAGACCCGGGGCTCCAGGGGATCAGGAAGGGCTTAACAGAGAAGGTAAGGAGGGATGGCATTATAAGCATGGGGCACAGCCAAGGCAAAGGCACAAAGGTGGGAGATGGAATGTCAGGTGGGAAGAGAGGTCGGTCTGGCTGGTCACTGAGTACAGGACGGAGCATAATGAGGCAGGAAAGACACGATGAGAGCGGGTTGTGAAGGGCTGAGGAGGAGTGTGGGTACTCCCGGGGATGAATCAGGACGCGGGAATCTAGGGGGTCAAGGGCCAGGATAGGGGTGGGGGTGGCTGTGGGAGTAGAAGAGGGGGCAGCTATGGGAGGTGTGGAGGAGGCAGAAAGGGCTGAATGGGGTCAGTGACCCATGGGTGGGGGCAGGACTCACACCAGGGCCTCCCTCCCCTTGGCCTCCATGCAGACCACTGTGGTCTTCAGCCCCTCCCCTGTCCCATTCTCCTCCTCCCTCTCTGTCTCCTTTGTTGGATCCTCCTCCAGATGATGGCCTGGACCCTTGATGTCCCTCCCGGCTTGGTCCTGGGCCCCCTTCTCTCCCTCTGGGTTGCTTCACTGGGTGATCTCAGGGGCTCCCATGAATTCAATCATCATTTCTATGACAATAATTCTCAAATCTAATTCTCCAGCCCCAACCTCCTGCCAACAGGGCAGCGAGGTGGTGCCACAGTGCACAGAGCACCAGGGAGGCTCATCTTCCCAAGCCTCAGACACTGCCTAGCTGTGTGACCCTGGGCAAGTCACTTTACCCTGCCTGCCTCAGTCTCCTCATCTGTCAGGTGGGCTGGAGAAGGAGATAACAGACTGCTCCAGTGCCTCTGCCAAGAAAACCCCCATGGGGTCACGGGGACTCGGACAAGAGCGAGAAGCAGCTGATCAATAACATCCTGCCTAACCCCCAGCCTTGGGTCTCTAAGTGCCCGTCAGACATCCCAGAGTGGACGTCCAGCAGATACCTTGAACTCGATGTGCCCCAAACAGCTCGGCTCTTGCTCCTCCCCTCCCCCCTATCCAGGCTCTTACCAAGGCCTGGCACGGTCATCCGGGCAGCATCTCCCCAATCCGCCCCCTCCTCTCCTCTGACACTGCCCCTCCCCACCCCAGCCCATCCTCTGCATCTGTGTCACCTTCCACTGCCTCCAGAATCCAACATAAAGCTGTCTGGTTGGCATTCAAAGTCCTTCACAAGCTGAGCCCCCCCTTCCTTCTTGCCTTCTCGTGGCTCCTTCCAGGATGCCCGCCATCTTGCTGACCCACAAACAGGACCTTCCATCTCCAGCCTCCATGCATTGCCACTGGCTGTGCTCATGCCTGGACCGCTTTCCTGCCTTAGCTTGAACCCCACCCGCCGCAGGAAGCCTCTCCAGATGCCCCTCATTCTAGCCCGCCTTGACTGCGCGTCTCCCAGTTATCGCGAGTCTGTCTTGTTTGTCCCCAGCTGTCTGCAGGCTGTGTCCCCACCAGACTGAGCTCCTGGGGGCATGCGTGGTTTCTGCCCGGCACACAGGCGGCGCTTCCTCACAGGGTTACGTGGGGACCATAAATGCTGGCTCTGATTCTTCCTCCTGTGCCGGGTTCTGTGTCCGGGAGGCATGGATAACCATCCCCGGGGTGTCCCCATGAGCATTTCATCCAGTGCCTCCCCAAAGAGAGCCCCTCCCCCTTAAGAGGCAGGCATCCTGGGTGAGGCGGAGAATAGCACAAGGCCATTCTCCCCCACCTACACTTGGGGCCAAGGTTGCCCCTTCTCTCCCTCTAACTCCTCAGACAAACGCCAACCTGGGCTCAGATGGCCCAGGGGCAGCCGGCCCTGCCATCGCTGGTGAGCCCTGAGTGTTCCCCTGCCCTCCTTTGAGACCCCGAGCCAGGTCTGGAGGCCTTGCTCCCTTCTCCCTGCCGCTCCCTGGGACTATGGAAAAGAAGACAGAGCCTCCAAGACCCGGGCCAGGGATGGGACTTTTCCTGGACCCAAAGGGAGTGCGGGGCAGGTTCATCCTGGCTGGAGAGCAGCCGCGGTGCCTTGTTTCACCTTTGCCTCTGCTCATGTGGAAAATGGAGAGGATGAGCCTGATCCTGCCTGTATCCCAGGATGAAGCCCCAAACATGACAGTGCCAATGACGGGGGCAAGGGGGGGGACATAGCTTAGGAGCCTAAGGATGCCTCGGTGTTCTTGGCTGGGCAACGGGCTCTTAACTGTCACAAGAGGCTTTCTCCAGCTTTGCCCTCGCTGGGGCTCTTGCCAGCCAGCGTCTCCCAACAGCCCTGCCAAGCAGGCAGGAGTGGACGCATTGGCCCCTTTTATAGAGGAGGAAACTGAGGCGGAGAGAGGGCAGGAACTTGCCCAAGGTGTCCCCAAGAGCTGGGACTAGAAGCCAGGTCTGGCTCCTAGACTAAGGCATCTTCCCTCAAAAGGTTGGCTGTTTTTCCCTGTTCTGACTCAATTTTCTCCCGTGAAGCTCCCCGACCACTGAGTATTCCTTCCACTGCACCCCAAGGAGACTCGTTTCCAAAACATGGGCTACTTAGGCATCGTAACTAAAAACGGAGGCCCTGTTTCTCTCTTAATCGATCATGCCCGTGGATCCTGAGCATGGCACAAAGCATGCTTCTGCTGGAGTCAGGAGTGGGTCAGCTGCCCCAAGGCGGGCGGCCCTGGCTTGCTGCCCATCATGGCCACGTCGCTGGGTCTCTCCAGTTGTACTCACGACAACTCACCAGGGCGGCTGCCTGGCCAGTCACAGAGCCAGCCCGCCACAAGAGCCCCGGGGACCCCAGCCCAAAACATTGCCCATCAGACCGGGCCTCCAGCCTTCCTGGCTGCCAGGCCCCAAGGCTCACAGCGCCCCCGGGTACCACTTCCTAGCCTACCTCCTGAGGCGGTGCGGTCTCTTCTAGCAGGGCTCATGGGTGTGGGGCTGCGCCTCAGAAGCCCAAGGTGCCCTGTGCTTTGGTGGAACCAGAAGACCATGGCAAAGACCCCCAACACCCACCAGGGCACCTTGGCCCTGCCTCCAAAAGAACGGACCTTGGACCCTGGGAAGGATCTGAGATCTGGAGCCAGAAGGGGACCTCAAGGCCTACCAGCCCAAGCCCCTCATTTGACAGATGAGCAAACCGAGGCCAAGAGGCAAAGGGACTTGTACCCAAGGTCACCCAGCAGAGGGAGGTAAGATCTTAACTGGGGCCCTCTGACGGCAAGGCCAAGGCTCTTCCCACCTCCCAAAATGGGACAGAGGGTGGTCAGCACACGTGTGGGTAAACACACACACGTGTACACCCCCACACACACACCCCCACACCCATAGGAGACAACAGCTATGGTCATGTGGAAGGCAAACACACACACGTATACACACACACACATGTACACACACACACACACACACACACCTCATAGGAGACAACCATCACTGGGAGGTTGTGTCCCCCAAGTGAAGAGGGCTCCCCACGGACCACAGCCAGGTGTTGGCGGGCATGCTGGTGACCCCACCCGCCCAGCAGGAGGAGGGAAGGCTGGAGGGAGGGGCCAGGCTGACTCACTCTGGAATGCCTGTTGGGGGAATCTTTGCCTGCCACGTCCTGTCTGCTGATGTGCCTGCTGCCGCTGTTTGCACCCATGGCCGAGAGGCGAGACTGCGACGGCACGTGCCACAGGGGCTCTGAAAGGAAGAAGAGGAGCCTGGGGTCACTGGGGCATGGTCTCCCATCACTCTCGCCTCCTCCCACTGGCCCTGATCCCTAATTCAGAGGGGGAAACCAAGACATCGTCCCATACCTGGAGGGTCTGAGTTCATCTGTCTGAATGTCCTCCCAGGAAGGCCTCCATGGGCTGCGACCAATGGGATGCGTCGCCCATGTGGGGAATTACCATCCTCCTGAATTGATCTTGTCTTACATGTGTGCACACACATGGCAAACTTGAGAATTTATGGCCTTTTAATTCTATTTTATTTTTTCTCCCAATTACTTGTAAAAAACAATTTTTAATGTCCACTTTAAAAAATTCTCAGCTCCTGGGGCAGCTAGGTGGCGCAGTGGATAGAACACCGGCCCTGGTGTCAGGAAGACCTGAGTTCAAATCTGGCCTCAGACACCTGACACTTACAAGCTGTGTGACTTTGGCCAAGTCACTTAACCTCAATTGCCTCACCAAAAAATAAAAAATTCTCAGCCCCCCCCCCCACTGAGAAGGTGAGCGATCTGATACAGGTTGTGCATGTACAGTCATACTAAATGTTTCCGTGTTAGTCATATTGTAAAAGAAAACAGGCAAAAAACCCCTAGAAAAATAAAGACAATTTAATACCTTTAAAAAACCCAATTTTAGGGGCAGCTAGGTAGAGCAGTGGATAGAGCACTGGCCCTGGATTCAGGAGGACCAGTTCTAATCCAGCCTCAGACACTTGACACTTACTAGCTGTGTGACCCTGGGTAAGTCACTTAACCCTCACTGCCCCGCCAAAATTAATTAATGAATTAATATATAAAAACCCCAATTTTACTGCTCTCTTCTGTCCCAACATCAGCTTCTGAGCTGTCCCTCCCTCCATGGAGGCCCGGGGCCATCCCTCCAAAGGAAGCAGGAGGGGAGGAAGGAGAAAAAGAAAGTTCTGCAAAACTCAAGAACACAAACCCCTCTCATGCTGAATAATGTCCTTTCCTATTAAACAGGGAGCACAGGGAGGAGCGTGGAAAGCCAAGGGGACTGGGGACGCAAAGCGGGGAGCCCTCATCAGCAGAGGAAACTGAGACCCACACAAGGTAAAGCATCAAACCAAGGTTATAAAGGAATTCTTCTTCTACCCCAGACCTATGATTTTATCAGTTATAGGAAATGAGCTCAGTGCTAAACCTTCGAGGCTGCTCAGAGCTGCCTGGGGCACTGGGAGAGCGAGTGGCTTGTCTGGGCTCACACAATGCCGCTGTGTATGTTTGGGGAGAGGGTCAGAGAGGGAGGCAGGGGGGAGATGGGGAGGGAGAGAGAGAAAGGGGATGAGGGAGAGACCGAGAGGGAGAGGGAGGGGCGTGATGCACACTCAGGTTCTTGAGTCCAAGCCCAGTGGTCTTTTTCATTGCTATGGCGCCTAGGGTCCTCTCTAGCTCTGGTTTGCCACCACCTCTCTGTATGAGAGGCAGCCAGGCGGCGCAGTAGATAGAGGGCCTGAGTTCAAATCCGGATTCAGACACTTCCTAGATGTGTGAATGGGGCAAGTTACCTCATGCTGTTTGCCTCAGTTCCTTATCATTAAAATGAGCTGGAGAAGGAAATGACAAACCACTCCAGTATCTTTGCCGAGAAAACCCCAATGGGGTCATGAGAGAATTTCGCAAGGGGCGGCAGCCCTTCCACTAAGCCCCTGGGGCTCTGCGTTGGCGCCTCCCTCCTAGCCGGCTTCTGAATGGCCAGACTTGGCCAGCTTGGTGGCACCTGCCCAGGAAGGTCTGGTGGAGTTAATACAGGGCAGTATTTATGGAGCACGTTAAGGCTTAAATTGCTTTATGGAGATGAGCTCAGTCTTACCACAACCCTGTGCAATAGGAGCTCTTATTCCCCCCCCCCGCCCCCCTTTACGTGGGAAGAGACTCAAGCTCAGTGGGGCTCAGGGACTTTACTCAGGGCTAGTAAATATTCAGGCTGGGACTTGAATGTCAAATCCTGCCCAGAAAGAGAAGGGCTTAAGGGCAGGCGGACGGGTGTCCTCTCCATTTCCTCTCTGTGGTCTTTCTGGGTATAAGCCCCCACCTTTGGGGGGCTCCCCTCAATGAGCCCAGAACCTTGATACAACTCTGTGAAGCAAAAAGGGCAAGCGCTATCACTGGGATCTGGTGAGGCTCATGGAGGAAGCATTCAAACCCAGGGCTTGGGCCCTTATCCAATCTGGGAGACAGCGTCTTCCCCAGCTTGCTGAGAAATCTAGTCCTAAGAGGAGGCAAATTTCCGGGAGGCTCAGCACCAGGGACATCTGCTTTCTGGTTTGGAAAGGGTGCATCTCTTGGGGAAACGGGGGTCGAGAGTGCGGCTCTGGGGGGCCCAGAGACCCACTGGAATGAGACGGCCAGATGAGGCCCCAGACCGTAGCAGAAACTAGAATCAGAGGGTTTAAATGCCACTTCTCATATTAACTAACCTAATAAACAAGTCTGTTCGTCTTCGGGCCAGGGTGTCAGTTTGCTCATCCGTGCCTCCAAGGTCCCTCCCTGCCCAGGATCCCCACTGCCATAGGGGGCCAGAAGGCCTCACGGGCACAGACAGAGCAGAGGCCGCTGAGTTCTGTTCTATGGAAACGGTGCCTCCGGTCCTTCTTGGCAAAACAAGGGAGGAGCCCTATTTCTCCTCTGCTACCTTGTGCCTCCCAGAGCCCGTGAACCCACAGCATCCATACTGGGTCCCCCTAGGGTGGAGTGAAGGCCCATCCCATTGCTGGTTACGAGGCAGCCCATCTGGAAGGCAGACCCAAACAGAAGCAGGCCAAGCCCAAAGAGAATACAGCAGGTACAAGGATAAGAAACTGAGCCCAGGAAAGACGCAAACAGGTAGAGGTGGGAAGGGCAGGGGGACGAATCATTGGGTCCCCAAGACGGAAGGAGAAAATCGTCTGCTGTCTTACTCAGCTCTTGGAAGCAAGATGCTCGCTAAGCACAGGGAAGAAGAAAGTCTGTTACTATGGCCAGAAGATGAGCGCAGCCTCCCTCAGGCAAAGACAGGAGAGGAGATGCAGAAGAGTCACCCATCAAAGGAAGTGTGGTGAGCACATGCATGTGCTTGTGTGCATGTGTGTGCACATGTGGACAGCTTGCCTTCCATCCCCCAGGTGAACGCTGGAGATACCTGAGGGTCAGCTGGGCTGGGGCTCCTGGCCCGAAGCCAGGACTACAGCAGGTGGGAGGAACTGATGGCAGTGGGCCTGAAGGTCTAGACTGAGTGATAACCTCAGTCTGCTCATCTGTAAAATGGAGACGATGCTCGCACCCGCGTCCCGGGGCTGCTGTGAGGCTGTACAGAAGCCAGCTGTGGTTATCACTGCTGCTGTGGTTTTGTTGTTGTTCAGAGAGTTAGGGGGATGGGGAATGGCTTTATGGGATTAGTCTCAGTCTGGAGAGGACGCGTCCCAGGCCAAGCAGGCGCAGACTGCCCCAGCCTCCAGAGAATGGATTAGCTCAGGGCTCTCCAGAGGCGTCAGGCCAGCCACATGCACAGGATGGGCCAGTAGATGAGGCCGAGCTTCCACAGAGGGGTCACAGGAAGGAGGCAGCCCAGAGCAGCCAGGACAAGAAAGAGCAGACGGGTGCAGAGCACAGTGGATTCACACATCTTTGTCAGCATCAGAGCAGGGAGACAGTCACTGACCCTGCACACAGTAGGGACTCGGCAAAGGAGGATGAACTGGACTGGATGTACATTGTCTCCTGCTGTCCCTCGGGCCTCCCCCTCCCTCCCATCCTCTGCTCCAGCCAAGCTCACCTTCTCCCCACCCCTCTGCGGGACACTCCACCCTCCACAGAGGCAGCTCCCACAGTAAGGAAGCTTCAGCCTCCACCAGCCTCCACCAGCCTCCACCAGCTTGTTCGCAGCATCTCCCCTTGAATGCAGGGATGGTTAGCACTTAGTAAATGCTTGCTGACTGACTGACTGATTTTATGTCTGACCCTGCCTGGAAACAGTCCCACCTGTCCCCAGTGAAGGATTGCAATCATTTCTGCCAGAGGCTGCAGCTCCTTCATGGGGAGGATGAGGGTGGGGAAGCTACTGCTGACAATCACAGGCTGCCTCTCTTCTCATGCCAAGCCAAGGACGTCAGGGGCAGACATGAGACCCAGGATGGACACTGGGGGACGTGGGAGGTGAGTCCCAGATGGACTGCCCCAGGTGTGCCGGCCCAAAGCACAGCCCCCCAGGCCAAATCTAGAGGACCCCAGAATAGCCAATTTGCCCATTTTAAGGAGGGAGAAACTGAGGCCTGGTGAAAAGTGACTCCTCCAGGGTCTCAGAGGCAGCATCTAAACCCAGGCCCTCTCAGCACCACAACAGCACCAACAAACCCGCATTTAGGAATCCCTTTAAAGTCCACACAGTGCCCTGTGTGCCTCCAACGGAGCCCCACAATCCTGCTGTGGGGGAGGGGCTGTGCTATCCCCATTTCACAGATGAGAACACTGAGGTTCAGAGTAGGACACACAGAGTCAGAAGAGGGACTGGGGGGGGCAGGGTTCAAGACCATCGGGTCCCAGTGATGCTGAGTCCAGTTCTCTGATCTCTTATCCAGCTGTGAGCTAATGAGGCACGACCCGGGAGCCTTCCTCCCCTTCAACCACCCAGCACTAGTTGTCCAGAGAAGGGAAGAGGGGTGCAAAGGGCACTCCCGGGGTACAGGCACGCACATGTGTGCACACTCGCACACACGTGCATGTACACACACACACAGAGTCCCCCCTCTATCAGGCATATAAGCACACCGTTCTCAGCACGGCTCAGAGAACTCCTAGGGGACCCTTGCCTCTCCCACAGCTACCTCCCTGTGTAGGTAAGGAACAAAGAGATGGGGTACCCCTTACTAGGCTTCAAAGTCAGGGGTGTCCTGGTGACCTCAAAGGCCTTTCCTCAACCAGGCAGTGCTGCCTCACAGTTTAAAAGGAAGTGTGGGTAAGACCCAAGTGCACTTGGGAGACAGGAGCCCTAGGCAGAGGTGTCCCCCCCCCCATTTCTTCAGCTGTAAATGAGAACAATAAGCACCCGACCCCACCGTGGTTGGAGCTGCCCAGGCCTGGCATTACCCGCCATAGCCGAGGATCTGCTGGGGCCCAATTTCCCCCACATGGCCAGGCCTGGCGGCTCCCTGTGGTCCACAGGACTCTCTCCAAAGTGCTCCATCAAACAGCAGAGAAAGGGTGTGATGCTCGCAAAGGCTTGAGGGACAGCAGGCTGAGGAACAGCCTCTTCCCCACGGGCTTCCCCCAGGGGGGCTGCCTGGGCCTGGGGCTGCCTCACTCAGCTGGCCTCAGGTGCAGGGAGCAGGCTTTCTGTTCTGTGGGGCTCTGTGGCCCCCTTCCTCTGGGGGAAACCCCTTCTGAAGTCAGAAGGCTCTGCCTCTGGAGACTCCAGGCCATGACATCCTGCCTGCCGGGGCTGGGGAGAGAAGGGGAGATGGCAAGCACCCCCAACAAGCCTCCCTAACCACCCACGCCTTCATCCATGTGCGCTGTAGGCACACAGCCCAGGGAAGTGCCAGGGCCACGGGTGGGCGACTCGCTGGAAGAGGAGATGCCGGCCTGAGGCGCCTCGGGACAGCCAGGCTATGCCAGACCTTCTGCCCCAGGACCGTCAGCCCACCCTGAGAAGCAGCAGCATGCTCTCATCTCAGCAGCTGAGCCGCCTTCTGTCCCGCCGGGAAGGACAAGGCCAGCAGGATGCTCCAGAGGAGCCGAGCTTCTCCTCTAACTACAGTTAAAACCAAACCCAGACCTGACAAGCACATGCACGTGCACAAACACAACACACACACAAAACACGTGCACACATACACACACACACACACCACATGCGTACACATACACACATACATGCACACACACACACGACCTATGGTGCCAGGTGGCTGGCCATGGGGCACTGCCACCCCAACACTGCCCCCCAGCAGGGCTGTAAAGTGCTTTCCGCCCATCACCCTGTGAGAGACCACAAAGATTACTCCCAGCATTTTACAGATGGGGAAACTGATTGACAGACTGATCAAGACACAGCTAATAATGGGACTCAAGCTTGGTCTGCCTATGAGACAGGGAGTGCCAGAGGAAAGCCCCATGTGCTCTGGGAGGGCCTATGTGGCAGGGAAAGAACAGACCCTGGAGGTGGAGCACCTGGGCGTGGCCCCTGCCCATGTCAGCTCAGCAATCTCTGGGAGATCCTGGAGTCTCACTTCCCTTATCTGCCCACAAGGGGGTTGGATTAAGAAAGATTCCTCATGTGCAGGGGGTCAAAGGGGCCTGGCCTGGGGTCCATGAACATGTTTGGTTGGGGTTGGGTTTTTTTTGTTCATTCATTTGTTTTTCTTTTTTGTAGGGCAATGAGGGTTAAGTGACTTGCCCAGGGTCACACAGCTAGTAAGCGTCAAGTGTCTGAGGCTGGATTTGAACTCAGGTCCTCCTGAATCCAGGGCCAGTGCTCTGTCTACTGTGCTATCTAGCTGCCCCCCCCCCCCGCCCCGCCCCAAAATTGTTTGGAAAACATTTCCTTAGCTGTATTTCACTACGCCTGGTTTCCTTTGGAAGCCCATGATTTTGTTACACATTTAAACACATGACTCTGAGAGGGGCCCCCACAGCAGCAGAAAGGTTGAGGTGCCTCGCTTCCAACTTTACATCTGTGACCCCAAATGCCCCCCCACCCAAGCCCAGGAGGGACGAGAAGGTCCCTGCGATCACCATCTGCATTAACCTGAGATCAGGTATAGACCCGGGGACAGGTGAAGGATGACATGATGACACACACTCCAATGGGTGGGCAGCAGGGGTCCCCCTCCACCTGACCATGCAGGTCCATGTTCTGGGCCCCTTCCAACCAGCCTTGTTTCTCTGGAAGGGGCCAGGAGATGCCCAAGGAGCCAGAATGCCAGGGGTGGGCGAGGCCTGAGGAGGGGAGGGCAGTGGTAGGGGGCAGGGTCTGGTTCACCAGAGGGGTGAGGGAGCGCCTGAGACCAGCCCTGCTGAGCTCATCGCTGGGTCTGCGGCCGGCCCATCAACAGCCCATCTCAATACTCTCACTTGCCAAAACTTGACGCCCAAAGGGGAGGAGTGGGGGAGGCTCTAAGCAGCACTCCCCCCTCCCAGGGAACCAGAACTCTTTTGGGCCCCGAACCACTCGGGGACAAGCACAGACAGTTCCCAGCAGCCGCAAGGAGGCAAAGCCCAAGACATCAGAGGTGGGGCCCTTCTTTAGGAATCCAGTGAGAGGGACCAGCTCCCTAAGTGTCTGCCGTGGACACAACCGTCCTTACTTAGCCAAAGGACAGGCACGGGGCTCCAGAGGGGACCCCTGAGCCCCCTCCCCGGAGGCCTGCCCACCTGCCTCTTCCCTCCCTCCCTTCTGATAGTGGCTCTCAGTAAGAAAGAAGGGCAAACAGGGCTGGCTTGTGGGTCCAGTCCTCTACCAGCCCCTGCAGGGCACACGGTGACTTGGTGCTGGGGGGCAGGGGGAGAGGAGCAGAAGAAGGAGGGAGAGGGGGAGGGGTGGACAGGGAGGGAGAGGAGGGGTAGGCAGCCACGTGCAGCATCTCACCTGGCTTCTGCCTTTCCATGGTGCTCTCCTGGCTGGTCAGGCCACCTGAGGAGGAGTCGCCGCTGGACAGCCCTTCGCGGCTGTAGTGGGGTTCAAGCGGCAACAGAGGATGCTGGGAAGCTGCATATCTGTGGAGGGAATGGAAAGCAACTAGCTGTAAGTTTAAGACACATTACTCAGGGAAAATCCAACCCGCCCCAGCCCCAGCCCCGCTCCACATTCATTAGCAGGTTTTAAATACACAGGGTTCAGACTTGGGGAGGGGGAGGAGAGCAGCGGGCGAGATTGGATGAGTAAGACGTGAGATGTACAATGAGCTCCTTGGCAGGAAGGCGCGGCTGAGCCCTGAAAGGAGCCTGGAGAAGGCAGCAGGACGTTGAAAGTGACCGACCGCCACAGGCTGGCAGGGGAACAGGCTGGAGGGCGGCCACCTATGCCTCAGCCTCTCTCCATGGACACGCGCACACACCACACACACACTCCTGGGGCCAAGGGCTAGGGGATGGGGCTAGTCAGAAAGGTAAAAGCCCTCAGGGCAGGGGGCAGCTAGGTGGCACAGTGGATAAAGCACCGACCTTGGATTCAGGAGGACCTGAGTTCAAATCCAGCCTCAGACACTTGACACTTATTAGCTGTGTGACCCTGACCAAGTCACTTAACCCTCCTTGCCCCATAAAAAAAGCCCTCAGGGCATTGGGGGGCTCCTCGTGGGGATTCTGATGCTGGATGGTCGGAAGGTTGCTGAGATCCTGCTGAGTCCTCACTGTGCAGAGACCGGCCTGGGCCGAAAGCCTCCGAGAGAACCTGCCTAGCTCTGGGCATGCTCCGGGAATGAACAAATGAAGGCAGCACTAAGTGCTTGTGCCAAGCTCCACACCAAGCTCTAAAAGGTACGCAAAGGGCCCCTGCCCTGAAGGAGCTGCCACTCTACACAGAGGCAACACTGAAGAAGGTTTCAGCAGCGGGGCAAGTGGGAAGGTCCCACGGTCCTTAAGAGCATCAGCAAAGCAGACGGTGATTTGTTGTTGTCCTTGAGTTGTATCAGTCATGTTCAACTCCCCTTGAACCCATCTGGGGTTTTCTTGATAAACATTGTATAATAATTCCTTTTTCCTACTCCCCTCCCCTTTTTTTTCTGCAGGGCAATGAGAGTTAAGTGACTTGCCCAGGGTCACACAGATAGTAAGTGTCAAGTGTCTAAGGCTGGATTTGAACTCAGGTCCTCCTGAATCCAGGGCTGGTGCTTTATCTATTGTGCCACCTAGCTGCCCCCTCCATCTGGGGTTTTCTTGGCAGGGATGCTAGAGTGGTTTGCCATTTCCTTCTCCAGCTCACTTTAGAGATAAAGAAACCGAGGCCAAAAGGGCAAAGTGACTTGCCTGGGGTCACAATGCTAGTGTCTGAGGCCAGATCTGAACACGGGTCCTCCTGAAGGCAGGTGTGGCAGTCTATCCACCATGCCACCTAGCTGCCCTAATTTTTTTGTTTTGTGGGGCAATTGGGATTAAGTGACTTGCCCAGGGTCACAAAGCTAGTAAGTGTTAAGTGTCTGAGGCCGGATTTGAACTCAGGTCCTCCTGACTCCAGGGCTGGTGCTCTATCCACTGTGCCACCTAGCTGCCCCTAGCTGCCCTAATTTTAATGTCACTTCTACTGATAAAGTCTGTTTTTGAAGTTGAACCACTTGACAGCCCAAGGAGGCAGATGGGTAGAGCTTTCTTTTCTGGGACTTCATGACTGGGTCCTATCTCCCCAAGGGCTGCGGGGTCTGGGCTGGTAGTGGGGAGCACGGGCATCCCAAGGTCTTGGGCTTGCCTGCCCCCCAGTGGAGCACGGGGTGGCAGCAGGTTCCTCTGCCCCTCCCCAGGCAGGACAGACTACATGTTTCACTGTGCGAAGGGCTTCTTAGCCTGGGCTCCCTGACCTGTTTTCTTTAAAAATTACTTTTTGTTTTGTTTTGTTTTGTTTTTGGGGGGTTTTTTGGTGAGGCAATTGGGGTTAAGTGACTTGCCTAGGGTCACACAGCTAGTAAGTGTTAAGTGTGTGAGGCCGGATTTGAACTCAGGTCCTCCTGAATCCAGGGCCGGTGCTCTATCCACTGCGCCACCTAGCTGTCCCTAAAAATTACTTTTATAAAGTGTATCAGAACAGAGCTGGTTTCCTTTACAATCCTATGTGGCTTATTTTATGCACTTAAAAACAGGACTTTGAGAAGGGCTTTACCAGGTTGCCAAAGGCATCTGCCAACAAAGGTCAAGAACCCCTGAGAAAGGGAAAGGGCCTTGAAAGTCTGGCAGCCGGGGGCCTACCTGGAGTCAGGAAGACCCAAGTCCAAATCTGCCCTCAGACACTTACTAACTGTGTGTCCCAGGAAAGCTGAGGAGGCTTGCCTTGATTTCCTGCACTGTAAAATGGGAATAATCGCAGGGTCCTATCTGCAGAGCACTTGGCTCCATGCTGGGCACACGGCAGGCGGGTCCCCGTCCTTTCCCCTTCCCGTGGCACAGTAACTCAATGTGCTGGCCAGGACCCCTCCGATCACTGCACCACTTCTGTCTCTGTCTTCGCCCCAGCAGAAGAGAACCGCCCTGAGGGCAGGTGTATTTCCATCGTCCCCAGCACTGAGCACAGCGCTTAGCACAGCTCGGCTGCTTAGGAAAGGCTCATTGACGACTTGGATGTACCCGTGGTACCTGGCACCAGGCCGGGTACAGAGCAGGAGCTAAGCAGATGTCTTTGAACTGAAGCGTCAGAGAAGAGCGGGAAGGAGCCGGCGATGAAGAAGGTGGTGGATGCTCGTGGACCTAGAGCGTCTTCGGGCCTGGGTTCAAGTCCTGGCTCCATCTCCAACTCTTGCTGGCAGCTGCCCACTGGTGCACCCCTGGATCTGGGTGGGCCTTGGCTTCCTCTGTTATTTCATGGGTGGGAAGACTCTTCCATGATTTCCCCTTGACTGTTGGGGGGCTGCCCTCCGTGAGCCTAAGGAACCCGAGCCACCATTAAAGGTGAGCTTTCAGGACAAGAGTGTCCCTCTCTGGGGGAACCATCCCAGACGCCCGTGCAGGTCGTGGGTCACGGCACATCCCACTCACTCTTTCTTCCTATCAGCGCCAAAAGGGCTTTTGTGGACAATAACAGCTGGCATTTATAATAGTGCCCACTAAGTGCCAGGCACTGTGCTAAACGCTATATAATTATTATCTCACTGGATCCTCACAACTCTGCCGGGGAGAGGCTGCTAGGATCTTTGTCTTACAGGTGAGGAAACTGAGGCAGGCAGAGGTTAAGTGACTTGCCCAAGGTCATACTGCTAGTAAGTGTATTTACATCCCAGGTCTTCTTGACTCCAGGCCCTTATCACCCACTGCGCCACCTCTCTGCCCAACAACAATGTAAATGGGAAGAGCCAACACACACACACACACACACACACACACACACACACACACACACACGCATACTCAGAAAGCCCCTCCCCATCACAGCCACCCAGCCCCTGGGGATCCCACTGCCCACTTGCGCAGGCTCCACCATCACCAGGCCTGGACGGAGGAGGAGGAGGCTGAGGAAGAGGTGGCGCTGTCATCACCCAGAGCCCACCCTCCGGGAGTCAGGGAATTGACTGCTTTGGTGACAGACCCATGGCCCAGGCTGAAGACTGGCTTGAAGCAAACAGGCTGGATTCCCTGCTATTGGTCTGTCCCCAGCTCAGTGACCAGGGCAGGCCCTCTAGGCTCACCAGCATTCCCACATCTAAGGCAGACTCTCTCTTAAATCCACGTGTGGTCCCTCCTGATAGTCAGTATGGATGAGCTGCGGCCTGAGCTGAGGCTGACCGAGGACCCCCTGCCCCCCACACCTGCCATTGCCCCCCTACCTCTCCGGGGATGGCTTGTAGCGTGTGTAGGAAGAGGCTCCTCCGGAGCCTGGAGTGGAGAAGCTCCCCGAAGGTTGTCGATAAGGCTGAACTCTGTCCACCCCTGCTGGGGAGGCTGCATAGGGAGTTTCTGGAAAGCTGACAGGCCTAGAACGGAACAGGGCAGCTGAGAAGAAGACAGTGTAGGCCTGAGGCAGGAGACTGGGCATCCCAGGGAAGCCGTGGCACAGGGCACAACTCACTTAGCCTCCCTGGACCTGTTTCCTCATCTGTAAAGTGGGGAAAATAGTGCCTGTCCTGCCCACCTCCCAAGACTGCTACAAGGGCTCAGAGACAAAAACTGTGCTCGTGTGAGTGTGTAAGTGTGTGTGTGTATATGTGTGTGTGTGTAAGTATGTGTGTATATGTGTGTGTATGTATGTGTGAGAGAGTGTGTGTATATATGTGTGTGAGTGTGTAAGTGTGTGTGTGTGTGTGTGTGTGTGTGTGTGTGTATGAGTATGAGTATAGTGTGGGGAGGGAGGGGAGGGTGACGGGGGCCGAGGGCAACACCACGCAAGCATCCAAGATCAAGAAGGCGAGATCCTGGCACCAGGCAGTGTCTCCTCTTAATGTTGGGATGAGCCAGACAAGCGGAGGAAGGCTGGGTTGGGACAATCTGCAGCCACAAGGCATTTTCTGACAAGTCCCAAGGCAAGACAGAGATTCTAAGAACAAGAGACAGCTCTAAAAACTAGGCCTAACCCACAATGGGAGGAGCTGTTTGTGAGGTGGTGAGCTCCCCATCACTGAAGTGGTCAGGCAGAGGCTGAATGGTTGATCATCATTCAGGGAGGCTGCTGATAGGATTCTGCTGAGGGTGGGAAGTTGGGAGAGAAGGGCTCGGAGGGACCTTCGAATGCCCAAAGTGTCAGAAACGGAGGGATGGCAAATAAGGGGAGAACGAGGTCTCTCAGGAAGGAGCAGAGGGGCTCCACTTGCTCTAGGCAGTGTGAGTGCTGAGCTCGCTGGTCACTGCCGTCCAAACACACTGCAGGAAGCAGTCAGAGAGACCCCAGCGGCTCACGGCTAGCGGAACAACAGGAAGCTGCTCCAGAGGCTGTAGGGGCCCTTTGGCACCCAGATCTACCTACCCAGGGTGAGCAAGCACAGGCTCTGGCCTCTGAAAGTTCTGTCTGGGCCCGAGAGCCAACTTACCGTTTGCTGTGCAGCGGCTGGGTTTCCCGGTAAGGGACCCCCTGGGTGGGCTTTGGTGGCCGGCTGAGTGACTGGGCATGGCCCGTGGTCCCGGGTACGGCCCACTTGGAAGCCTGCAGAGAATTGTGGGAAGCAGGCCCGCTCCACTGCCAGGCAGAGCTGCTCCGGTAGGGGGGCCGGGCAGCCGTGCTCTCTGGCTCTGCCTTAGGTTCCGAGGTATTCATGTCACAGGTCTCTGGCCATCCCCTGGAAAGAGAAACCAGAGTTGTTTCCGGCTTGGGGAGCCCTCTAGGTAGGTCACAGGGCCTGGCCACAGCCAGTCGCTCACTTCCTTGGAAAATTCTGCTTAGCTTCCCCAAAGGCAGCTTTAAAAGGCGGGGCAGCACCTGACCCCCTCCCCTGCAGCCTGAGGCTCAGGCATCCCAGCCCCGGCTGCGGCAGGGACTCCGCTGCATCCCCCGCCACACCCCATGGGGGACACGGGGCCCCTGATTCCAGAGTTATGACCTGCCTTGCTCTCAAAAAAGAGGCCACACCGGCACAGGTGACCTACTTTGCAGGTGGTTAACAACACAGGCAGAAGAACCTAAAAATAGACCAAGGGAGGGCCCAAGCTTCACCAGAGCCTTCAGTGCCCGGCAGAGCAGGAGAACAAGACAGTGTAACTGAGGCACCACCAGCCTTCTTGGCGCTGTGCCCTGGGACGTCGGCAGGTCACCATAATAGCCTGCGCAGGCTGAGGGGGAAGGGAAGAGGCATTTATATAGCAGGGATGATAATAATGGGCTAAGCCCTTCACCACGATTGTCTCACTTGATCTTCATGAGGGAGGTGCTGTTATGATCCCCACAGCCAAGGAGTTAAATAAAGTTAAGTGGGGCAGCTAGGTGGTGCAGTGGATAGAGCACCAGCCCTGGAGTCAGGAGGACCTAAGGTCAAATCCGGCCTCAGACACTTAACACCTACTAGCTGTGCGACCCTGGGCAAGTCACTTAACCCCAATTGCCTCACTTAAAAACAAAAAACAAAAAACACAAAGTTGTGTCTGAGGCTGGATTTGAACTCAGGCCCAGTGCCCCATCTAGCTCTACCTAGCCCACTCACTCCAAGGTCCAGCTCCCGTCAGTCCCAGGAGTGGCTGACAGCAGGAGAGATTCCACTGCTCAGACAACCACTGTTGGAGTCCATTCTGGTTCACTCCACCCTTCGGGGCCTGGGGACCCTGGGCTGAGGGCCAGCCAGGTCCCAGATTTCTCTTCTGATCTCTAATGGTTCACCTTCTGTTCCAGGGGAAGGTATGTTAAGGAGGCATCCCAAGAAGGGAAAGGTGACAAAAATCCCCCTGGGCCCTTCCCAGGCCCTCCTCCTCTCCCCCAGGCTGACTGCTCTGTAAGCCCACCCCTAAGCCCCCTACCCTCCTTTGAGGAACATTTTACCCTCTGCGATCAGGCTTCACCTGGTCCTCTTGGGGGCTTCTTGGCTTCCTCTGACCAGGCTCTCCCTGTCTCCTCCCCGAGAATGGGGAAGCCTGTGGCTTAGGCACCCCACTCTCCCCCCAGTCACGTGGCTGTGAGCCTTCCCAAAGCTACTACAGAGACAGCCTCAGGCCTGGTGGGCTGAGTTCTGAAATCCGAGGGTGACTTTCCCAACATGAGATCAATCCATCGTAAGCAGTCTGCCAGGGCCTGGGGCTCCTCTGACAAGTCACATCAGGGGGCCCACCCTGCCGGCCTGGCTGGGGCATTGCCACCAGCTGAATAAGCGAATAGGAAAGTGTTTGAAGAATCCCTCCTGCTGTCTCTCACCCACACACCTCTGCAGTGGGAGGGCCCCGGAGAGCATGACCTGCAGCTGGGGGCCAAACAGTGCCGACAGGGGAGATGGCACAAAGCAATGGGCCTGAGTTCAAATTCAGCCTGAGACACTCACCAGCCATGTGACCATGGGCAAGTAACTTAACTGCCCTCAGCCTCGGTTTACCTATCTGCAAAAGGAGGCCAATATAAGAGCCTCTACCTCACAGAGACATTATGAGGATAAAATGAGAGGACGTACGTGAAGCACTTTGCTTACCCTAACATGGGTAAAATGGGTGGTTATCCCGATGCTAGTCATAACGATTGCCAGCTATTATTCCTGCTAAGGACGGGCTAAGTGGTACAGTGGAGAGAGCACCGGGCTTGGAGTCGGGAAGATCTGAGTTCAAATGTGACGTGTTAGCTGTGTCACCCTGGACAAGTCACATAACCCCTATTTGCCTCAGTTCCTTGTCTGTGAAATGGGGACACACTGGAGGAGAAATGCCAAGCCACTCCAGCATCTTTGCCAAGAAAACCCCCACTTAGGGGTCCCCGAGAGCCGGACGTGACTGGACCACAGTGACTGTGGCCACTGTTCCCGATACCCTAATCTATGTTGTCTGAAGTTGGAGGCACTGGATTCCCATCCTGGCTTGGACATGCACTTCTTGGGAGGCCGTGGGCACGTCATTTCTCCACCTAGGGCCTCAGTTTCTTCATCTGGAAAGTGGGAGGGCTGGGAAGGATGGTCTTTGAGATCTCTTTGTCTTTAGCCCCTGCTTTCTCCCTCCCCCAGCTTATCGGGCATTGGAGCCGGGGCACAAAAGTCAAAGGGAAGCATCAGAGCAACCAGGCGTTCTGTGTTATCTGCTCAGCAAATGAGGGCCGCTGCGTGCAGCCCCAGGGCCCCGCAGCCCGGGGAGACTCCAACCCCCAGAGGCCGAGTGAAACCCCAAACGCCCCGCTGCCGGCACTGCTGAGACGTCCTCAATGTGAACACAATGCAGCTTCTCTCCAGACAAAAGCAGGGGATGGAACCAGAAACCTGCTGGGCCAGTCCTGGGGTCCAGCCTGGGGCCCTGCTTCCTCTCAGCCTGCCTGCCAAGGCGACAAGGAGAGCCCGCCTCTCTGGTGCTCTGGGGCTCCCACACCTGGGGCTCCCTTGGTGCCTTTGTGACTCTCATAGAAGCCATTAGGCTGAGCAGGTGAGCCCCAGTGCAGGTGGCCTATCCAAGTCCAGCTGTGCGTGCAGGTGTGTGCACTTGTGTGTGCAGGCATGTGTGTGCGTGTGCCCGAAGCATTACAAGGGCCACAAACATCTTGGAGCCGAACAGCGTCCTAATTTACCTCTGCCAATCAGGAGGTGTGGCCAGAGGGCCAGAATACACCCAGCAGCCAGACCCGGGGTCTGGGGGGCAGCCTGTCCCTGGCAGTGAACAACTATGAGCCCAGTCTGGCGCAGACAGGCCCCGAAGGCACACTCCCTGCAGCCGGCCTCCCTGGGGGCCCTGCTCCTTCCCAGGATGGCTCCAGGTGGTCCACGGCCCAATGTGTCACCTCAGGACAAGAAGGCCCTGCCCTGGCCATGGACGCCCGGCATCACCACCCTTCTGGCCTCTGACCACAGAGTCCCAGGGGCAACAACACTCCTCCTCAGGCTGTCTGTGCCCCATCTGCTGAGGGCTTCTCCCTGCACCCAGCGGCTGCCCCAACTCTCAACCAGCTGCGGCAGAGCCCAGGGGAGGGGATTTCCCGCCAGCCCCAGTCAGACTGGCATCGGCACCACTACTGTCGGCACCATGGTCATGGTCATTTACACAGCCGTGAGACAGGAGAGTGGTAAAGTACATTACACAGCAGTGAAACAAGCCTCCCGCCACCTTCCACATCTGTGACTGCTGCCTGGGGTCTGCTCCCTGCTTACCTCCACCACCTCCGTGAAGCCCTTAGCTGTTTTCTGACAAGCCCAGCTCCAATGCCGTCTCTTCTGTAAGACCTCTGCAGAGCCCCTGAGTCGCGGGGGATACTCCAGCATGGTGCTAAGATTTGTGGTACGTACTTGTTATCTCCCCCATAGGACACAGGCTTCTGCAGTCAGGGACAACTTCACATCTGTCTATGCAGCCCACACAGAGCACAACTCTTGGCACACAGGGGGCACCTGATAAATGCTTGTTGGCCAACACATCAATGGAATCATTATTGTGCTGAAGGAAATGAAGACTGGCCAGGTGTCAAAAGAACATGGAGGGGGCAGCTAGGTGGCGCAGTGGATAAAGCACCGGCCCTGGATTCAGGAGGACCTGAGTTCAAATCTGACCTCAGACACTTGACACTTACTGGCTATGTGACCCTGGGCAAGTCACTTAACCCTCAATGCCCCACAATTTAAAAATTAAAAAAAAAAAAAGAACATAGAAAGACTGCTTTGGAATAATACAGAGGGAAAAAAATGAGCAAAAGCATAACACCATATAAACCAAGTTGAGGGAACAGGCCTCACAACCCTGGCCAGGTAACTGTCCCAATTAAAGGACAGGCGCCTTCCTTCTGCTCACAAGTAGGGGGCACACTTTTAAAAGGGCACCTGCTCAGGGGTTTTCATTTAACAGTTCAGTTCTGCTTTTAAAAGTGGCCTGCCTACTCACTACACGCCGGCTACTGTGCTGGAGGTGGGGGATACAAGGCAGTTCCTGTGCCCACAGACCTTACCTCATCCCTCTGGGAAGTATCTGCCGAATCAAAACAAAATACAAGCAATCCAGTTACAAATCAAAGCAAACCTTGGCAAACTACAGCTTCTGCAGTCCCTGACTGACCTGTCAGTCGAGGGGAGATGACGCTGGTCGCACACGTCCTCCGTGGCGTGATGATCCTTGCTCCCTTTTCTACGTCATCACTAAGCACCCTTGCGATAGCACACTGGAGAACTTTGCCAGGAATCCAAGTCAGATTCACCAGGGTCTGCGGCCTCCCGCCCCCCATTCTGCCTTTGGCAGTGAGGACGACGTTTGTCCTCATTCAGTCCCACAGCATCTCAGAGACCCAGCAGAGGCTCTGCAACCATGCCACAGTAGGTCTTTCAGTCTCTTGGCACTTAATTCATCTGGGCCTGGTGACACCTTCATTAAGGGCCCGTACACGCTTTCTGTTTCCTCATCTCAGGCTTCAAGGCTTTTATCAGCCATTTTTCTGTCTTTTCCCATCCAAAGATTGACCCTACTGATCCTTCCTCTTGTAACAATTGGAATGACGCCACCTGCTGGAGAGTTACTGTAGGAAAGCTCCGCCATGAGGAGAAGGCGTCTGAGGGCAAGCCATGCGGCTTTCTTTGGTGTCAGGAAGTGATGTTTGCTTGTGGGTACTGTCAATCGAGGCCACCAGCCAGTTAGTTTGAAGCTGTGTGTGTGCGAGTGGATGGGATGTGCCCAGTTTCACAGGAGGCTTGTGGGATGAAGGAGGTGTGGCTCACTCTCCTCTGCCAGGACTCTCGGGGAGAGCGGAGCAGGAGAACGGGAGCTCCCCACACCAGCCACCAGATAAAAAGTCCCCTCCCGAGATTCATCTTTCTCAAGATGGAATCAACATTCATCAAACTAAGTTATAAGAGGTTCTGTTTCAGGCACAGAATGCATCACAGCAGAGGTCTGGAAAAGCAAAGCCCCTCAGCGCTCCTATATGGAGCCAGGCCTGCTGCCAGATTCTTGGCCACTTCCGTTTCCTTTCTGGCCAGGTGGTCTGCAGCTTACTCCCATGACAGCATCATCTCTACACACCTGCACTGTCCTCCCTTCCTACTCCTTGTTCCTGGATTTTCCCACAGAGGAGCATCTTCTTGCTGTGCATTCTGGGTCTCTCTGGTCAATGCCTTTTATTAATCCAACTGTCTTTTCAAATTAGGCAGCCCCATCAGGACTATGCTATGCAGTCACGGGTGCCATGCCGCCACAATGTCACAATCGCCTCCTCGGGGCAGACTCTGGCTCAACTGGCTTCTCACCCATTTTCTGGGCATTTGTGTAGACACCCGAGAACACGGGTTTAACTGGGACTTTCCTCGGTTCTGTGAATTTCTGCTCTTCTTGCCTGTGATACCTTTTAGCACGCCACAGATAGTCTCTGTGGTATGTAGCCCAACAGGTTATGCACAACAGACCTATTTATTAGGACTCCAAACAAAATCATCTCCTAGCCCTTGTCAGAGGCACTCCATCCCTGGTCTGAAGCTTGCCATCCCTTAAGCCGGGACCTCAAGATGTTCCCTTCCTAAGCTGCCCTTTTCCTCGAGCCCTCGGTCATCGACAGCAGCCTCCTGCCCCCGTGGCAAAGATTTCCTAATCCTCAGCACTGCTTTGTGGATTGCTTTGGCAGTGCCACCTCAGCCTGCGTGAATCACCACAAGTGGGAAGTAGTCAGTTGTTCTGACAAGTCTTGGTTCTCAGTCACATCTGTGACAGATGGTTTGGGAAGACATCCGTCCTGCCCACTGGGCCTGTCATGCAGACTCCTCCTTTGTGAGTGGGGGGCTCACAAATTGCCGCTCGTCTTCCTCCTTCCTCTCGCCCTTTAGGGATGCTGTGACATGTGAGACCGCCTGCCTGGAGGCGCCACAGACTGGACAAGCAGCTGCTTTCTCCGCGGAGCCCCGTACCCGTCGACCTGGGCTCGGGGTCCTCCTCATCTTTCCCCTCTGGGTCACCAGCCTCCCTGCTTGGGCCTGGGTCTGGCCCTGCCTCTTCTGTGCCTTTATCTGCCTCGCTGTTACCCTGAGCTTTTCCTCTGTGGGGGGTTTCTGGAGGGACACTTCCCTCTCCCTGCTGACTGCATGCTTGAGTCCCTTGACCTTCTCTTCTAGGAGGGAAGTTAGCTCTGCTCTGGACACGGATGCGAGTCACTTGGCTGCAACCAAAAGGCCAACATGTCTGAGCTTTCTGGAATGAGAGCCCGTGGCCCAGGTTGCTCTTGCTGGTGGCGCTGCTGGTGTGATCTCATTTTATGGAGTCTGGGTTCTGCATTCACATCCTAGGAGCCATGCCCCAAGTTCTCGGCCCCTACCTGACAACGGCCTCGTGCTAGAAGAACGTCATGGGTTTGACCCAGGCCTCCACAGCCCTCCCAGCTTTGTCTCCACTTGATAAGTCAGGACACATGATGCTCAGGAAGGAGAAGGGGCCTGCACCATGATCTGTCCCTGTTCGTCCAGCGCACACAAGGGCTGGAGAGAGGCCAGGACACTGAAGAGTTCCCGTTGGGACAGTCCCTAGCCCCCTACTGCCCAATTTTGGGGGGCATTTAGGGAACAAGCATGAGAGGGGCCACGGGTTGACTATAGGGGAGCTTAGTGACCCTCGAGCTCCACCCCCTCATTTTACAGATGGGGAAACTGAGGCTGTAAGAGGTTAAGGGGCTCACCTCAGGAGTCTATGGTGGGATCTGAAGCCAGGCTCTCTTGACCCCAAAGCCACTCTCTCCACGGCACCTCTCTGCCTCTGAGAGGACACCTCAGGTCCTCCTGCAACTTCCCAACTTGATGCCCCTTCCCCCTACCAGGGCTCACGCATGCTGCTCAGCCCCCATGGCAAGCTTCTCACTGAGCGGCCCTCGATCAGGGTCTATGAGTGAGTGCCAGGCCAACTGGGTGAGAAGGGGCAGCAGCCTCCCCTCCCCGCCCCCCGCCTCACCTCCGAGGGGTCCCGTCCTCGAAGGGGGGGACGATGACCACCTTCACAGTGACTGAGGTCCGCAGCAGGTCTATCATCTGGTCATGCGTCAGGGTGACCACGGCCACCTTGCAGATCTCCACCAGTCGGCTGCCCTGTCGGAGGCCTGCCTGCCAGGCGAAGCCGTAGTCCTCCACCTCTGCCACAGTGCCATCGTACTTGACGTGGAAGCCCAGCTGACCCAGCCCATTCCGCCGCAGGGTCATGTCCACTGTTTCACAGCCACTGGTCATTACCTGTGAGGGACATTTGGGAAAGTCTTTGGACCTGGCTGTGTGTGTGTGTGTGTGCGCACGTGTGTGCGTGTATGTGTATGTATGTGCATGTGTGTGTCTGCACTCCGCCCCCCCAAAGAAAAAAAACAAGCACAGGGTCAGGGACTCCCTAAACTCCCAGATGGGAGACTCATGGAAGGGAGCAGGCGACTGGAACATTCACACATCCTGAACCTGCTGCTGTTAGTTCCTTTCCATGGAAATACACCCACGGCCTTCCCCAGAAACGGGGCTACAATGTCCTCAGAAGCAGGCGTCTGATCTGGGTGGACCACAGAGAGGACCTCCCAGCATTTCTGGGGGTCTTCAGGGAGCCCCCTCTTTTGAAGGGGATGGTCTCCCTGGCCCTATGAGCCCCAACAGCTCAGGCAGGAGGTTCTGGGAATGCCTTCAGATGGAGATGCCACAGCTCTTTAGAATGAAGGAGGGGATCTAGCTGGGTCCTGCATCAAGGAGTGGCCCCCCGGAAGGGGAGCGCTATTAATGTGTGGGCGTCTGCTCATACGGTCACTCCAGAGCTCATGTGGATCACTGAGAGGACACATGTCACTTCCGCTGACACAGAACTGGGCTCTTTGCTGAATTCTGGCTTGGGGGTGTGGGCAGGGTCTCCCAACGTCCCTTGCTCTACTCATAGCCATGCAGCCCACAGGGTAAGTTGCATAAGGAATAATACAGAATGGTTCCCGGCTTTTTTACAGTGAGCAACATCTTCTGGACCAGGAGGCCTAGAAGAAGGGGCTCCCTCTGCTCTCCTGGGGGTCACTCAATAAGTTGGCATTCACGTGAGAGATATGCTAGAGGAAACATCCCACACACACTTCCCAGTGCTCACATGCACACCCCATACCGCCCCCCATGATGATGCCTCAATGAAAACGTGCAAAGGCTGAAGATGGGATCAATCCAGACTTGCTCCCCAAGTCCTAGGACACCAGACTGGGGAGCAGTTACCCAGGAAACCTGCAAGTGCTCATTTGGGAACAAACTGGAGGAAGCCTCTATCGCTTGGTACTCAAGCATTAACCCAGATGAAAACATGAGCAGTAGATTCAGACACGCTATGGGTCTGCAGCCTGCTACAGCTCCTGCTGGCAGGCTGGGACCAGCCTGAGGGGCCCAAGATGACATCACGTACAGCCCCCGTGGCATGGGGCCATCCCAGGACTTGCTGGCTGGCTTCAGGGCCTCCCCTGGCCTCCCAGACTCTCAGATCCCTTACCTTGAGTCTCTGGACAATTTCCCTAATGTCCTCAGGGGACCCTTCTGAGGCACGTATGGAAATGTGGTCCCCTCGCCCATAGAAGATCTTGAGTGTGGAGGAGTCTGGGGTCCAGCCAATGACATCCCCACAAAAGCAGTTGAACACCACCTCCTTGGTGTGTAGGTCCAGAAGGACAATGAACTCATTCGAAATCCCCAAAATACACTCAATCTCCACCCCTTGTGCAAAATCCTGGGCGGCCACCCTCCACGCAATGGCCCCCGTGCTGTGCTGCTCGGCGCCCGCCCGAGCTTTTGTCTTCTCCTTCTTCTTGGAGGTGAGAGAGATTAAGTTAAATTTCCCCGTGGAGTCAATAGGAGTGTTGGTGACACAGTTTTCGGCCAAATCCTTGAGGTACTCCTGCCGTGTCCGAGTGGCCATGGTGTGGAACTTATCAGACTTGTGGGCAGCGTGCTCGGCATTTATCACTTTAGCCAATAAGAAGTCTCGGAAGACATCCGATTTGCGGAATGTGACTCCATTTGGGATGGGAGGGCCAAACGGAGGGGCATCTTTGGATCGACTCACAGCCACGCTGGTAGGAAAGAGAGAGAGTGGCGTTTAGCTGCATTTCACTGGCAAGAGAATCAATTGAATCTTTGGAAAACAGACACGGAATCTAAAGGGGAGGGGATGCCCGTCAATTAGGGAATGGCCAGACAGATTAGGGCATAGTACTGTAACAGAATAGAATTGTTTATAAGAAATGACAAAGGGACTGCTTTAGAGAAACCTGGAAAGAACTGGGTGAATGGATGCAGAATGAAGTCAGCAGAACCAGGAGAAACATTTCTACAGTCAATAACATAGGAAAGACCAACAAGTATGAACAAAGCCACAACCAACCATGATTCCAGAAGTGAGGAAGCGTGTTGTCCCCCTCTTGACCGAGAGCTGATGGGCCCAGGGTATAAATGGAGACATTCTTTTTACACGTGGCCAATGAAGGAATTTGTTTTGCCTGACTGTGCCCATTTGTTTAAAGGGTTTTTGTGGTGGTTGTTTGTGTGTGTGTTTGTGTGTGTGTGTGTGTGTGGTGGTTTTTTTAATGGAAGGGAGAAAAAAATAGGTTTCTGTTAATTGAAAAAAAAATTGCATCTATAAAAAGAAAAGCATGACTCGAGAATGTCAATGCAGACAAAGAATTAGAGGAAAGATGGCCAACAGCTGTTCTCCAGCTCCGGGGGACGGACCAAAAGGAGACGGATGTAGGTCAGATAAGACAAAAAATTTCCGGATGGTGAGTCTCTCCCCAGAGCTGGTGAAATTCTTCTCCAAGGGGTATCAAATGAGGGCAGATCAGCATCTGCTCAGGATAGCTCGGGATGATTTGTTCTCACCCAGAGGCAGAAGGATGAAGGTCCTTCCAAAGGTCTCTTCCAGTCTTGTGATTCTGATGATTTGGCGTTCGTTCCCATGGCTAAGAAGATCGTACCAAGCCCCAGGACACGGGCGCTCTCTGACTTCCCCACATTCAAACCTGGCTTACAGCTGCCCCTGACCATTCAGGCAGCCTCCATCTCTAGCTACCTCTGCACCATCTGGCTGTGCTTGTAGAGACTTGGGAGGAATGTTTTCAATTATTCCACAGACCCCTTCAGACTGCAGGGCTCGCACAGACCAGAGACACAGGTCAGAGGAGTTATTTGGGTAACAGGGATAGGAACCACCTACCTTACAACTATTTCTTTGTTTTGGGGGTTTTTTTTGTTGGTTTTTTGGGGTTTTTTTGGTGAGGCAATTGGGGTTAAGTGACTTGCCCAGGGTCACACAGCTAGTAAGTGTCAAGTGTCTCAGGCCGGATTTGAACACAGGTCCTCCTGAATCCAGGGCTGGTGCTCTATCCACTGTGCCACCTAGCTGCCCCACAACTACTTCTACCGAGGCTTCTAGAGGCTGACACTGGGAGCAAGTTGGTTGCTGGGGGGATATCTGTTGGGGGGATGGGGGTGGGGGGAGCCTGCTGACTGCTTACTCCCTGCAGACCTACATCATAGTGCCTGCTGCAGTGTGGACAACGGGAGGGGGAGACTCCAGGGAGGCCAGGCACTCATGATTCCTGGGGACCTGTGGTCCAGCTCAGGCTCACTACAATGCAGCAGCTGTCTCCAGCCAGTCACCTTCTTCCCTCCAAGCTCAGCTCACATACTGCTTCCTCTGGGCATTCCTCTCCCCGAGTGACCCAACCCTTCGGCTTCCTCTATGTGGGCCCGTGCTTTGGACTTCTAATCTAACTTACATACATCAAGGCTCATTCCTGTCTTACCCCGTCCTCAACCACAAATTCCATGAGGCAGGGACCACGTCTTCTTTGTGAAACAGCCCTTGCACTCATTTCAGCGTTTGCTGAACCGAATCAAAAAGCACTTTCTCCCTCCCCTCCCCCCCTTCTGGACTGAAAGGGGGCTGGAGACCAGCTCATTCTACAATCCTGCCCAAGGTGTAGGAGGGGACATTACTCGTCCACCTTCCTGAGCCAGCAGCTTCCAAGCCACAGACACGTCGCTCCAGTCTAATGAGCGGGCGGTGCGAAGCCACAGGTAGGCTCACCTGTAACAAACAGCATCAGAGCAAGGGTTGTGAACTCGGACGATGATAAAGACGTGCTGGAAATGTGAACGGATGTTCTGGGGGGTGAAGGGCAGGGCTCCGGGCTCTTGGAAGATGATGGTCACAATGTCATTGCCTATATGTCTCTTCCTTAATAACTACAAGAAAAACAGAGAAGGAATTAGTCAGAAGACCCACCTGGGACAGATCAGCCCAACATCCACAGCCTACAATGGAAATTCATGGCAGCCACGAGAAACCAAATTCTAATGGTCAGTAAAGGAGCAGGAGCTGCCTCCAGGGAAGAAGACCTCAAATGGACAGTGGATTTGGAGACAAAGGACCTGGGTCTGGGCACCGGCTTTGCCCCAACCACCTGTGTGATCTTGGGCAAACGTCAACACTTTCCTTGTGCCACCAACCCAAAGGCTCTGTTTCCTTGAACAAGGAAATGATTGCTGACCCACTCTGTAGCACCAGCACTCTATAAGCCTGAACTCAGCCTCTTCTCTGGTGCCAAGCATCACACCCTAGACAAAGCAAATAAGGATATCCTGAGTCGTCAAATTCTACGAAATGCTAAGGATTTCTCTGCCCAAGCAAAAATAACATTGAGCTAGGTCCGCCAAGGCTGCACAGATGTTCTCCTCACTCAATGGTGACCCAAAAGGGACCTTGTGTTGTGTTCCTCACGAAACCTCATCTGGATCCCGGACCCCGATATCGTGCCATCACCCCCCGAAGCTGAATTGCTGGAACTCCCTTTCCTCTGTGACCAACCAACAACCAGGTTCTGTGCTGGCTTCATCTCATGCACCTCCCCAAAGGTCCAAATGCAGAACTTCACAGAGCTGTCTCCCATGGCAGACCAGAAGCCCCAGTGTTCAACACACCCCAAGTCAACTTGGCTACAGTTTCCTTGCTAAAGTGAAGCTGTCGGTGGCCCCTGGAGCACTAGCCTCACCAGGCCGGGGGCATACAAAGGTCCAGCAAGATGGGGGGAGGGGAGAAAAGTTGTGTGCTTTCACTGTCTCCTCAAAAATGCAGGTAGAACTAACATTTTAAAAGAATGTTAAAAATTGTTTTTATGTATAACTGGAAAAAGTAAAATATTGTTGTTGTTTTTTTTTTTGTCGAATTTTTTTTGAGGGGCAGTGAGGGTTAAGTGACTTGCCCAGGGTCACACAGCTAGTAAGTGTCAAGTGTCTGAGGCCAGACTTGAACTCAGGTCCTCCTGAATCCAGGGCCAGTGCTTTATCCACTGCTCCACCTAGCTGCCCCCAAAAGTAAAATATTGTTAGAAATGTTTCTTCTTCTTCTTTTTTGTGAGGCAATTGGGGTTAAGTGACTTACCCAGGGTCACACAGCTAGCAAGTGTCAAGTGTCTGAAGCTGGATTTGAACTCAGGTCCTCCTGAATCCAGGGCTGGTGCTTTATCCACTCTGCCACCTAGTTGCCCCTAGAAATGTTTCTGAATCCGGGAGCAGCTAGGTGGTGCAGTGGATAAAGCACCAGCCCTGGATTCAGGAGGACCTGAGTTCAAATCCAGCCTCAGACACTTGACACTTACTAGCTGTGTGACCCTGGGTAAGTCACTTAACCCTCACTGCCCCACAAAACAAAACAAAACAAAAATCTAGAAATGTTTTTGAATCCACAGACAAGACAGGTTCCTTCAGAGTAGGGGCTCTTTTCCTTTTCTACATCTCGGACTCCTCTGGCAGGCTGGGGAGCCCAGGGAGCCCATCCAAAGGGCGCCAAATAAAAGACAAGATCACAAAGCCAACAAATCCTACTGAGATCATTCTCTGAATGCAACCCCTTCCAGATCACAGCCCACATGCCAGGAACCCCTGCTTTAGAGAGGATTCATCCTAAGAACGGGCAACGAATTAGAAGGATGGTCTTCACCCAGGGTCCTGGGCTCTCCTCCAACTCTGGCTGCTGGCAAATGCACATTCTGCCAGGCAGTCGAGTAGGACGTGCCCCGGATCTGAAGTCAGAGAAGCAGAGCCGCTAAGGCCAGCCCTCCCCTCCTAGCCAGGGTGCAGGAGGCACAAAGGCGCTACACAGGCATTGGCTGGTCCAGGCCTTGACCTCCCAGAATCCTGGGGAAGAGAAGGCCACCTTGGCTTGGTGGTCCCTCAGTAAGTCAGTCAGTCAGCAAACATTAAGTACCTACTATGTTTCAGGTCAAAGACAATCCCCACCCTCCAGGAGCTCAGTCTGGGGAGAGTTAAGAGAAGGAGGCGCCAGATTCAAGGGGTATCAGGTTCCCTGGGGGAGGCGGGATGTTAGCTGGGACCTGCAGGAAGCTGGGGAAGGTGGGAGGCAGAGATGAGGGAGAATATTGCAGGCATGAGAGATAGACAGAGAGATGACCTGGGGTCAGGAGAGGGAGCGTCCTGTTCAAGGAACAGCCAGGCCAAGGTCTCCGGTGAGAGTAAGAGGGCCTGCACCTAGGGGGTGGCCAGGCCAGAGGAGAGAAGGGGGCGCAGTCAGGAGATGCTGCAGAGGTGAAGTAGACAGGCCTAGGTGACAGACCAGATACGAGGGGTGAGAGATGGTGAGGAGCGGAGGCCTGGAGGATTGGGGGAGGGGAGGGGAGAGAGTCTCCAGTAACAGGGAAAGCAAGGTGGGGGAGGGTTTGGGAGGGAGATCTTAGTTTACATCACCAGGGAGCTGGGGGTGGCAAAGGCAGGAATTTTGTGCCCAAGGTCTGGGTCTCTGGGGATGATAATAGCTAACATTTACATAGTGCCTACCCACCAGGCACTGTGCTAAGTGCTTTAAAATTATTATCTTATTTTGTCCTTATAACAACCTTGGGAGACGGGAGCTATCATTAGCCCCATTTGATAGCTGAAACCAAGGGAGACAGAGGTGAAGGGACAGCCAGGATCCCACAGCTAGTAAATGTCTGCGGCCAGATTTGAAGGCAGGCCTTCCTGACTCAGGCCAAGGGCCCTGGATGATATTCCTTGGCATGCTCTGGGTCAGCATCAAGTCCCTGCCTGAGCTCCCAGGTTTTGAGGCTCCACCCAGGACCTTCCCTAGGGTCAAGTCCTTTTCAGGAGAGGTGCCATTGGCCCATAGTGACCCACGCATGGCACAGAGCTCTGACAGAGCCAGATGGGGATGAGGAGCACAGAATGGGCCAAGGCCCAAGGCAAAGCTCGGTATCACGAGCCCTGTGACTCTAAAGGACCGTAAAACAAGGATTACCTACAGCAGACCAAGTGGAGCAGAGTGGAAGAGGCAGAAGGCTCTCCACAGGGCAGGTCCCTGCTCTGCGCCACACCATGCACCAAACCCCTCGGGCCCCACCCGCCCGGCTGGACACTAACCTGCTGTCGATTGTTGGGGGTGTAGGGAAGCATGGTGGAGACGTGAAACATGAGCTCGTACTCCTGGTAAGTTGTGTACAAAGAATGCGTTCCAGTGGAATCAGCTGAAAGACCAAGAAGAAAGACCGGCCTGTCAGAGCAAGCACTCACTCAAGCATTCAGGACCAGGTGCTGTCCAAGGTTCTGAAGCCACCCCGGCCCCCACAGAGCTTCCATTCTGGTGCACTAGGGATATCCAAAGCAAAGGCTGGTGATGGGGGAGGGGAAGCTCTGTGGGCGGAGGAGGCAGAGGGGAGGAGGGAGGGCATGCTGAGGCACAGGGAGGGGAGATGGACAGCTGTGTGTGAGGGATGCTAAGAAGGTCGGTGCGGCATGCTGGAGCCAGGCGGTGAAGAGATTTGAAAACAGGCCCCTTCCTTGGTCCTCGAACCCGAGCCATCCCCATCCTCCTGCTCCCCAGCAAAGTCGGAACAGACGTGGCAGGCACCCTGGCCACATCTGCCAGCAGGGGAAGGGCAAACCTGCAGGGGTCCCTGCGTTTCATCGGGCTGAGAGGATCCCAGTCTTGGGGAGTTTCTGTGGCTCATTGCCTGCCCTGGGCCCATCCTCTGCCCCTCACCTGCCAGGGCTCCCCAGCCAGGCCTCACTTCCACCCAATTTCCAGAGGGGACCCACTGCTTACTTTTTTTTTTACCCCCTCCCCCAGTGCATGCCTCTCACCCCTCAATTTTACCCTAAAAATGTTATCATGGAGCAGCTAGGTAACACAGTGGACAAAGCATCCACCCTGGACCCAGGAGGACTCGAGCTCAAATCTGGCCTCATACACAAGACATTCACCCACTGCATGACCCCAGGCATGTCACCCAACTCCAACCACCCCACAAAAAACAAAAGATAAACAAAAAATAAATTCTTTACAGATACCATCCCTTCATAATCAATTCCCACCTGTGCCCTCTGTCTAAATTTATTTCTATCATCTGCCCTAATACTGAGAAAGTTCTTATGAGTTAGACATATCATCTTCCCATGTAGGAATGTAAACAGTTTAACCTTTTAACATCCCTCTTAATTTCTTCTTCCTGTTTACCTTTTTTATGCTTCTCTAGGGTCTTGTATTTGAAAGACAAATTTCTATTCAGCTCAGGTCTTTTCATCACGAATACCTGAAAGTCCTCTTTTTCACTGAAGTCCCATTTTTCCCCCTAAAAGATTATACACATTTTTGCTGGGTAGGTGATTCTTGGTTGTAATCCCAATTCCTTTGCCCTCCAATCCTTTAATGTAGAAGCTGCTAGATCTTGTGTTATCCTGACTGTGGCTCCACAGTACTTGAATTGTTTCTTTTTGACCCACTGCTTACTTTTAACGTCCAGTTGTGCAGCGTAGCGGTTGAAGCCCTTGAGACAGACCTTGTCCCCAAGCACCGAGAGGAACTCCTCAAAGGCCGGGCCAGCCTCCTCATTGTTATACATCTCTTCCTCAGAGCTCTGGCCAGCCTTACAGTACAGGATTCCCACCTTGTGTTTCCGACACAGCTGGAGAAAGAAAGATGGGTTTAGGAGGGACCCAGGAGGCCAGGGGCCCAGCCAGACAAGAGAAGCAGGCTGTGTCCCAAGTCTCCTCCCTTCTGGCCCAAGAAGCACAGGGGGACCCCAGCCCCACATAACATCAAATCACCAAACTTCAGACAAAAGAACTGTGGAGTTCGGTTGAATTAGACCAGAAACGAGAGCAAGGGCTCACAGATCATGTTTGAGGACCCTCTTGAAAAGCAAGTCCCAGCCGTGCTGGGAGATGACCCTAACAGGAATGGCTAGAGCCCATTAGCCCAGCCATTTGGAAAGGTGGGACTGGAGACAGGACTGTGTCACCCTATGGGGCTCCTGCTCCCCCAGACCATGGCCCTAGTGCCTACACCCTGACCACCCCTCCCAAGCCAGAGAAGCCCAGCTCTCCCCCTCAGAGGCGCACTCTTGGCTTCTACAGGAGTGGCCAAGGTCCCCCTGTCCCTCCTCCCCACAAAGAAGGTGGCAGGAGAAGGACTGTCTCTTGTCGCCACAAGGAGCACAGGTAGTTACACCTTGTAGAGCAGGGGAGTAACTTGGAAAGGGGTCTCCCCAAGGCAAAAGCACTGGGGGGGAGGCCCTTGCTCCTCCAAGCCAGAATCTACCACCTCCCCAAAATGTGCCCATTTCCCAAGGAAGCAGCAGTACTAGGGGACAAGCATGTGAGCAGCCCCTGATCTCTGGCAGTCAGATTCCAACCCAAGGGGCAGCCCTGGACTCAGCGGCCCGGACGCAACCGTGATTGGCCGGCAAACCTGCCCCCACTCACCCCCTGCTCGTCAAGCATCAGTAGCTGCTCGGTCACTTTGGGAGTGTTCATGGCTAGCCGAAGGCAGTGGATGTTCAACTCAGGAATGACATACTCCAAGGCGTCCTTCAAGGGCAGGCCTCGGCCCGTCCCGTGCTTGGTAGCTGTAGGGGTGGCGTCCTCCAGGATGGAGCCCCGAAGAGTGATGAGCTGCCCAGGGAGAGAGGGAGGAATCAGTAGCCACATTTCCCAGAACGTGGACTCAGAGGCAGCAAAAGGTAAGGGGCCCACAAAGGCCCAAATGACTGCCACCAGTCACCCGTGAGCCAGAGCTTCCCAGCAGGTCTGGTCTATGTAATGCAGAGGCACAGAAGAAGAAAGGCTAGTCTTAGAGGGAGCTCTGCAGTTTGCAAAGCATGTGCCTTGTGTGAGGGGAGGCCCCGTCTACATGAGGAACATAGCATCAGTCCTTAGTCAGCCGAGATCTCGGGGGACCAGTGACATCAGCTGCCTTTCCCATCACCCCTCCAGGCAGCTCCCTCCAACTTGTGGCTCCCCTTAAAGCTGCCTCATGGGCTGGCTCTCAAAGGAGACCCTTCCTGACTGGCCATTAAACACTAAAACTGCTGTTAAAAAGGTGTGCACCCTGGGGGCAGCTAGATGGCGCAGTGGATAAGGCACCAGCCCTGGATTCAGGAGTACCTGAGTTCAAAGCCGGCTTCAGACACTTAACACTTACTAGCTGTGTGACCCTGGGCAAGTCACTTAACCCCAACTGCCTCACCAAAAAAAAAAAAACAAAAAAAAACAAAAAAGGTGTGCACCCATGCAATGGTACAGAAGGGTTCCACGGGACTCATGATGGAGAAGGATCTCCAAATCCAGGGAAAAAAAACAAACTGTGGAGTATAGATGCTGAATGAACCATACTATGTCTTTTGGTTTTGGTGCTGTTGTATTTCTATTTTGAGGTTTTTCCTCATTGCTCTGATTTTTCTCTTATAACATGACTAATGCAAAAATATGTTTAATGTTATTATATGTATATATAAATATACATATATACATATACATATATATATATATACACACATATATATAAAACCTATATTAGATTACCTGCTATCTAGGGGAGGGGGGAGGGAGGAAGAAAAATCTGAAATTGGAAAGCTTGTATAAACAAAAGTTGAGAACTATCTTTACGCGTAATGGGAAAAAAAAATAAATAAAATACTTTATTAAAAGGAAAAAAAAAAAAAAGGTGTGCAGATCCTGCACTTATTTATAGAAGAACAGGTTTGGGGCTGCCAGGACCTCGGAAGTCACCTGAGCCAGCCTTCCCACTTTACAGTTGAGGAAACTGAGGCCCCCAGAGAGGAAGGGAGCATCAAGGAGGGATCTGGATCCTGCCATTGTGTGACTCTGCCTCCCTGACTTCCCTGTGTGATGGGCAAGCACATGGAATCCCCTCTCCCCATCCCCCCCAGGGCAAGATGGGGAGGGGGAAGAGGCAATGTAGGACGGGAATGGTCACATGACTTGCAAGCTCCCAAATTCTGCCCCAGGCACCAATTATCCAGAGCATGGACAACCCAGAAGCCAATCAGAAGAAGGCGACAGTGAGGGGGGAAAGGGTGGGGGTGGGGGGACAGCTCGAGCAAAGGGAAGGAGATCAATCCATATAAAGGACATAAAAAAATGGTGACTCCAAGGGATTTCAACAAAGCAAGAGCTCTCCCAACAGGGGAAGAAGGCCTTTCCTGCTCTGAGGGGAGGATGTCAGGGGGCTCCCTGCCTCACACAGGGGCTGGCCATCATGAAGCCTCTTGGGGCTTCTCTCTCATCACATCCCTCCCAAAGTTCCAGACTCTGCCATTGTCCTCGGCACCTCCATCACGGCTGTGAGGTCCTGATCTTTTACAGAGGAAGAGACAGAAGCTCACAGAGGCTCACTGACTTGTCCAGGGCCTCTCAGTCATTAAATGTGGAGGGTAAGAGTGGAAGCCCAGGCCTTACTCTTTCCACCCTGCAAGTGGCCACCCTGTGAGGCCCAACGCCTAGCCTGGCAGACCCGGCCAAGGCATCTTCTGGGTCAGGGGCCTATAAATGAAGGCCCACACACCAAATCCCACCTATGGTCTCCGCCTGTGTGGCCTTGAGTAAGAATGGTCTTTACATTTTTTGGGGGGGTGGGCAGGGCAACAAGGGTTAAGTGACTTGCCCAGGGTCACACAGCTAGTGTCAAGTGTCTGAGGCTGGATTTGAACTCAGGTACTCATGAATCCAGCGCTGGTGCATTATCCACTGCGCCACCTAGCTGCCCCCTTGCCTTTACATTTTTTTTTTTTTTTTTTAGTGAGGCAATTGGGGTTAAGTGACTTGCCCAGGGTCACACAGCTAGTAAGTGTCAAGTGTCTGAGGCCGGATTTGAACTCAGGTCCTCCTGACTCTAGGGCCAGTGCTCTATCCACTGCGCCACCTAGCTGCCCCTTGCCTTTACATTTTTAAACCAAGTTTTGTTGTATTTTAAAATGTACAAACTGTCCTGGTTTACACAGAAACTGGAGCCAGCCAGATTGGGCCTGTGAGATGTTGTGGCTGGATTCCTGATCTATGGGAAAGAGATGCCGGTGTAGCTGTTGGTTAAGATAGGCCTCCAGGTGCTGTCTGCAGTGGGCAGACCACCCTCGAGCACTGCCCCTAGCCGTGGGGGCACTCTTGAGGGAGGCCGGCTGGGACTCTCATCAGTGTGAGCTCTTGCAGAGCGGAAGAAGGGGCTGCCTGCCTGGAGAGGGGACAAGGCTCCCCCAGAACCCTACAACCTCCTGTTTGGCAGAGAGTGTCCTTGCTCGGGCCCTTGGATCCCTCCTCAGTCCTCTGAGGATTCCTGCCCATAGAGTTTCAGGGGCCTGTGGCCACCCGGCCTGGGCTCAGAGGACCCCAGGGTGTAGGGCCAGGCCCAGGGCACAAGCCTCACTGTCCTGACAGTCATGGGGCAGAGCACGTACCTCACTTGTCCGGAAGATAAGGCGGTACTGATACTGCGGGCCGTGGTCCTTGTGGTCCTCCAACTTCTCTCGCTTAATGCTCACCGCCACTGGCCCCAGCTTCTCGTCCACGCCAAAGTAGTTGACGTGCTCTAGGGGAGAAGAGCAATCATGCCCAGGTGCTGACTGTGGGCCCGTGAGGGTCTGCAGCCAGCTAATGGCAGGCTTGGGGAGGCAAAGGCTCCTGGGAAGCCAGTGAGAACCCTCAGCATTGGCCTCTAGCCCAGGGAGAACCCTAAGTTCTAGACCTAATGAGCAGAGACATGACTGAATGGAGAGGCTTTCTGGCCTGTGTATGTCTCTGGGCACACAGTAGGTGCTTTATAAATGCTTACGGACTCATTACAATCAGATGCTAAACTTGCTGGGGGAAAAGCAGGCTGCAGCCCAGCCCTGGAGGCCCCCTCTCCTGCCTTCCGGATTGTCCTTCTTAATTTGGTCTTGGCTTTGTTTTTTCCAAAGGGGAGCACTGAGGATCCTGCGTTTTTCCCTGGGCCAGAGGGTGGGCAGTCCGGCCATGAAGCTGCCCCTACTCTAGCACAACCACCCTGGAATGCCAGCTGGCCCAGAGCTGGCCCTCCACCCCGCCGAGGCTACGGTGCCTCTGTCCCCCTGTGGGCCTCGAGCCTCAAGCTCTCACCTTTGCCCACAAAGTAGTCGTGGTAGTAGCGCGCCCCCAAGTCCACGTGCTCGATGTTGTAGAGTTTCATCCGGCCCTGGATCCTCTGTGCCTCCCGGGGGACCTCAAGCACGGAGATGCTGGCGTTGGTGCAGTAGGTCCCCAAGGCGGGCTCCGGCACTCCCCCGCCGCCTGGCAAGCCGGCGGAGGCTCGGGAGAAGCTGATGTTGCGCTCACTCATGCCACCGATCTCATTGCGGAAGTGCGGGCAACTGAGGAGCAGGTCATTGCTGTTGCTGTCTCCCAGGTCCTGCTCCAGATTCTCCTTGTAGTTCAAGTCCTCTGTGCTGGGGAAGGACGGGTCCGGACCCCCCAGCCCACAGGCCCTGGAGACAGACACCGAGCCCGCCGATGCTGCCGATGCCCCTGTGGTTGTGTTCCGCCGCTGGGCTGCAGATGACAGCCTGTTGGCAGCCACCTGGTTCAGGTCAAACAGCATGCTCTGCACATCAAAGTGGGCGAAGCTCTTTTGGCAGATCCAGGGCCTGCTGCTCTCTGGTAGCCTGCTGCCACCCCCACCATCATCTGCCTCGGAAAAGGCCTTCCCCGGCGTCTCACCGTCATTCCTCGCGCTCCTCAGCTTCCGGAAGATGGAGGAGTCGCCTGCCTCTCCACCTTTGGCGGTCTTCTTGCGCAGCTTGTCCTTGTCCTTGGGCTGCAGCAGGAAGTCATCCTTGTGGGCCTGACCGTTGCGGATGGCCACCTTCGAGCTGCCGGCAAGATGCAGGTGCGAGGCTGTGCCTGAATCAGTGCCAAGCAGCGTGTTCAGCTTTTCAGAGCCAGCCCCTGGGGGCTCCGGCTTCTCACTGCGAAACTCATTGAGGATGTCAAAAAAGCTCTGCTCGGAGATGCCCTGCACGTCAATGGACGACGTGCTGCCATACTCCCGGAAAAGGGGCAGCCCCCCAACATAGCGGGATCCCCTCGCCTCAAAGGGCTCCTCTGCATCACACTCGCTGAGCGTGATCTCGCTGTTGCTCCGGTTCCGCAGAGGAACAAACCCTCGGCCTGGAGACCGTGGCCAGCCATCCTGGAACTCGACGTCCTTGGACCTCCTGCGCGACAAGCGGTGGAAGGCACGAGAGCCTGATGCCCTGGAGCTGCTGGGTAGGGGCCGGCCGTTCTGAGAGGGCCGAGCTGGGAGGCCCTCTCTGCCGACCTTGGCACCCTCCAAGTCCTGGGCCGGGCTGCAGCCAGCCTGGTCCTTCAGAGGCTCTCGCTTCGGGGGCCAGTCAGCTACCCTGGCACGCACGCCCATCTTGGGCATGGCTGGGGTGGTGGCACTAGAGCGTGACGCCATTGCATTCTCGCTGGTGGGGGGGCCGGGTTGCGGCGAGCTGCCGTTCTGTGCCCAAAATCCAGAAGGGAAATAATCCCCAACATGGGGGCCCGGCAGAGGGTCACTCCCTTTCCCTCCTCCGCCACCTCCCATGTCCACGCCTTCATTCTGAATGGGTCGATAGGTCGTCATAGTCCAAAAGGAGAGCTGAGTTCTACGGCCCCCCTCAAGGCTCCGCGCATCGCTGAGGAGCCAGCCCTGAGAAGCCTAGCCACTGTTCAGAGCCCTGGGGCCAGCCAGGAAGGAAGGGTGCAGACGGCGGGCCTCGGAGGTCCAGTGCAGCAACATGGCTGTGTTCCTCGGGGGCAGTGCTGCCTGGCTCTCCTATTCTAGCTGGTCAGAGATGAGCAGGCTCTCTGGAGGCAGAAACGTGTCCTGGGCCATCCTGTTATGGGAAAAGGAGAGGGTGAGAGAGAAAAGCAAAGGTCAGTCCCTGTCCCCCAAGCTCCACAGGAGCCCCCATGGGCTGGGATTGGGCCGGCCTGGCCACAAGTGACCTTTTCTGAATGTAGCCACAGGCCAGGGGCTCTCACGCCAGGGTCTGCCTAGCAAAGTGCACAGATTTCAGGGGGTTGGAAACCTCAGGCAGAAAAAAACAACACCTTTGTTCTCACTAACTTTTGGGGTCCTTTGTCATCCTACAGATGTCACTGTGCACATTTCAGTGCATCATTCAGCATCCATGACACAAAACAGGTGGTGAGCCCCTGATCTAAAGGGACCACCTACTTAATGCCAGAGTTGTTATATTCTCCTCCATCTCCAGCCTGGTAAATTATCCTTTATAACAAAGAATAAAAAGGATAGAAAGAAATTTAACCAATTCCGTTCAGTTCAGAAACCCCAACCACAACAGCCCAGAGAAGCCGGCCGCTGCCCAGTCCCTCCTCTTCTCTCCTCTCACTGGGACAGAGCGGGTGTAGTGGGGAGGCTCCCTGTGGGAGGCGGGTGCCCTGGGGCTCAGCCCCACCTGAAGGGTGGTCCCAGACCTGGGTACAATGGGAGGCTTACTTTCCCTTCCAAAGCCAGATTTTGTTTACATAAGAAAAAGCGGCACCTGCATGAAAGACCCTTGTCTATACAGGAGCTGCCGACAGATGGGATGGAGTTGGGCAGAGGGCACTCACTGGGTGTCTCAAGCCCTCAGGAAGCTGGGAGAGCAGGTGCTGGGTGGCAGGGACCCTAAGGGACTGTCACCCCCCCCCCCAATATCACAGCTGAGGCCACCCAGGCCCAGGGAAAGCAGACAGACAAGGTGCTAGGTCCCTCTGACCTCTGACTTCAGATTTCCCACTTTGTCCTCCTGGGGGCCGATGCCCCTCTAAGACAGGGTCCCTGCTTAAGCAAAGGGCAAAGGGCAGGACGGAGCCCAGCAGCCCCCTGGGGCCCCCTGCCATTTGATGCCGAGGTGCTAAGGGACGGGGCGCTACCTAGGGGCAAAGCCATGAGCGTGGGGCCACCAGAGGCCCCAGAGCCCACCGTGCAGGGCCTCACCCCCTCCCTCAACCACCCAGAGCCTTTCAGCAGTCAAGACCTGCCAGCAAGGAGCCCCCGTACAAAGGAATCCCAGCTAATTAGCACAGAAACCTGCTAAGATCACATCTGCTGAGAGCAGAGATTAAATCAATATTTGACATTCTTGATTAAATATGAGACATGAAATCCTAATAAAAGAACATCTGGAGAGCCCCCTCCCCATCCCAGCTCTCGCACAAGAAACAACAGCTCCCTCCCTCTCCCTCCTCCTCTCTCCCCCTCCCTCCCTTTCTTTCTCTGTCTCCCTCCCCCTCCTCTTCCTCTCTCCCCTTTCTCTCCCCCCTCTTTCCCTCCCTGTCTCCCTCCCCCTCCTTCCTGGCTCTACCCACCCACCCACCCGGGAGGCCCCTCTGGGGAAGCCTATGCAATGAAGGAAGGAGCCTGGTCACTGGGGGGCTGCCCTCCGTCCGTGGGGGGCCTGGGCGTGGTCTGAAAATAAAAGGTGGTAGATGGCTCTGAGCGTTGTGGAGGCCGGGGGAGGTGCAGGCTGGGCAGGGCAGGGCCGGCTGGGCAGAGGCCTCATCTCTGCCAGTGATTAGGAATAAGAATCAGAACCTGAGGAAGGGAAGGACCCTCTGAGCTCCCCTCACCCATTAGGCCTCTGGCTTCCTAAACTAGCCTTTGCCTCTGGACCTCGGCTCCCTCGTCTGTGAAATGGGAGCAGTTACTCGGAGCAGCACCAGCAGGAGTACTCATGAGCCTGACAGAGCAACCTGCAGCGTGCCAAGCCTTACAAACACTCTCATTCAATCCTCACAACAGCCTGGGGGGTGGGGGGTTCTCTTGTCATCCCCATTTCACAGAAGAAGAAACCAAGGCTAGGTGCCCCTTCCTAACACCCTCTGGGGCCTCTGTGAAGAACAAATGATAATGCATCTGGCCCAGAGAAGGTAGCTGAGAAGTGCTTGCTAACTGACCGACTGATGGAGTGGGAAGGGATTCGGAGAAAGAAGAACCCAGTGGAGGCCCCAGAATGGGTAAGGCCAGGGTTGGAGGGGCTGTTGGTCAGCATCCATCAGGAAGGTCTGCGGGGTCAACTCCAGAGGGCGAGGGGGGCAGCGATGCCAGGCGGGGCTCCCAGAGAGGATCCTGGCACCCTCCCCAGCTGGGTGCTTCCAGGCAATGTCTTTCCCCACCTTGGGCCTCGGTTTGCTTCTCTGCAGAATGGGGGCATTGGGGTCCACAGCCTGAGGTCTGGTCCTCGCCCCAGACCAGCCCCTGCTCTTCTGCCTGTTAGTGTCACACACCTTAAACACACACCTGAAACAGGGGTCCCCAAGGTCAGCCCTCTGCCACCCACCTTCTCACTCTGCCTGGTCCTGTCCTGACCCCCCCTCCCCAGCTGCTTGGTTCCAGGCTCTGGAAACAGAATTCTTCACTACCTGTGACCCAGCAGCAAAGGCACCTGGGAGAGTGAGAGTCCAGAAGAGGGGGCCCCTTACTAGCGACATGACCCTGGGCAAGTCCCTTCTCTAGATGCCAAGTCACAGACCAGCGGCTGACAGGCAGGGCTGGAGGGAGCATCTGCAGCGGGAGTTCCCACTACCAAGAAAACCCCAGATCCAGAAGAAGCCACCTCCAGCAGCTCCAGAATCTCGTCCATCTCAGCCCCAACAAACCCCAACCGGCTCCTTCCACTCCCCGAGCCCCCCTCAAAGGAATAATCTGGGACACATTGAGGCCACAAGCATCCTTGGCTACCCCCACCCCCGCTTCTTCTTTTCAATACTCAATTTTATTTCTAGTTCCAGATCCTCCCCGTCCTCCACTGAGAAGGCAAGAAAAACAGAGTCCGTCACACATGTGGATAAATCCCCACACTGGCCATGCCCAGATGCACCAGTCTGGACTCCGAGGCTGTCAGCGCTCGCTCGCTCTCTCTCTCTCTCTCTCTCTCTCTCTCTCTCTCTCTCTCTCTCTCTCTCTCTCTCTCGGTGGGCAGCCTAGCTCATCATCACTGACATTCAGAATGTGCTTCCTACGGGCAGGTCGGCGCTAAGCCATTTATCACCTCATGCAATGTTCATGACAACCCCGTGATGCGGATACTATTGTGTCCCCCAGCTGGGGAAATGGAGGCAAATGGTTTCAATGACTTGCCCAGGGTCACACAGTTAGTATCTGAGGCCAGATTTGAAGTCGGGCCTTCTTGACTCTAGGCCCGGCTCAGCTTCATCAGGAGTGCTTGGGACGGTGGCGGACCATCGTGGAGATTAATTGTTGCATCTATCACAGCTCCTTCTCTTCACTCACTTGCTATTACTCCTGAGGCTGCTCAAGGTCCTTTGCCTCAGTTCAAACAAGTCTTCTCAGGTTTCTGACACCATGTCCTTTATCATTTCTTTCCGCTCTTCTGACTTTCTCCCTTCTGTGTGCTCTCTCCAGTGACACCGGCCTCCTCACGGTTCCTCACACGTGACCCTCCATCCCCCAGCCTTAGCTGTTTTTACTGGCTGTCCTTCGCCCTGGGAATGCCAGCCCTCCTCACCTCTACCTCCTCACTTCCTGTGCTTCTTCCAAGTGTCTGCTGATGTCTCACCCTCCACAACACGATTTCCCCCATACTCCTTCACATCAGTTCCTTCCTTTTGAGACTCTCCCCATTTAACCAGTCCCTACATGTGGGTATGTGGCTGTTTTCTGGGTGTCCGATAGGGCAGGGACTGCTTGTTGCTTTTTTTTGTATCCCCTAGGCCTGACACATAAAAAGGGCACTTAATAAACACCAAATGAGTGGGAACCCTCTCTTCTCTCCTTGGAATTCATCCTTGTATTGTGGTCACATTCATCTTTCACACACACACACACACACACACACACACACACACACACACACACACACACCTGCTCAGTCATGTTCCTGCTCCCTGGACTATTACAATGAGTCACTCAGACAGTGCAGGTCCTATGACAGCAGGGCTGCCCACCAAGCAATGCGTCCACCTTCTGGGAGAAGAGCAGACCACAGCGTGGCACTAGGAGTCGTGAAGACTCTAAGATCCTATGGAACAAAGATTTAATCAGAATGTCAGGATGAGTTTCAAAATGTGTTTTCTGTATGTCTCTGAATTCCCGTGAGTCCTTTGTTCTTTCTGCATGGAGAGAGAGGTGGGTGGGAAGGAAGAATAAAAGCTGTCCTTTATCCACTATGTATTTGTTACCTCGCGTGTTCGTACAAATGCCAGGGTGGAAAGCCAGACACAAACTATACTGGAAGACTTCCCAGAGGAAACTATGAGGGAGGACGTTGAAAATCGCATGGGTCCAGCCCTGCAACCCCTACTTGGTGCATGTGACTCTAGAGTGTGAGGGGCTAGAACATGGCTTGAGAGAAGTCTTGCAGGGTTCCACTGAAAAGCATGGGGCACTGCCAAGGCCAAGCAACTGTTTTGTTTCTGTGAATTCCACTCGGATCAGAACACATTTTTAAGCCATGAGTCAGAATCACAACATCATAACCCCTGACGATTCATCATAGGCCAACCAGGGGCAGTTGGGTTCTTTGAACAATGCAAACTCCACCTTCCCAAAGTCAATGTATTCAGAAAAAAGAATAACAAGGAAATGATGGCAGCTTTACAAAGAGCTGAGCTCCTGGCGGTCACCAAATAATCACAGCCAACATCTAATGGGAATGCAAAGTGACAAGTGAAGAGAAGGCAGTGCTGGGGAGGGGGGCCAAAGGGGAGGGCACTGAGAGGCAGAGACAGGGCTCCAGGGGTCCGCTATCCATGCCTTTAAAGAGCTCTAAAATACTTATACTACTGGAGTCCAAAAAGTTACTGTTTTTAAAAACATACATAAGGCCCTAATTACAATTCACTCTTCCTTGTGTCCAAAGTCCCTTACCAGGGAAGATTCAGAACCAGCTGAGCCCAAGCGAACATTTCAGCAAGGGTGTCTGGAACAATTAACTCCCCCTCAGGGAAGCCAGGCTGGGAAGGGGAGGATCCACTTCTGCAAACTAAGCCAAAGCCAATATCAGGGGCCATCTTGGTGATTAAGCTTCAAGTACTCCCCAGATGCTGTGCATAGGCCGCAGCTATGCATGGGCCATGAAGAAGGGACTGTATGGGGCTCAATTCTGTGGTGCTTTCCTCCCAATGACTGGCAGATCAAGAACGCAGGACCCTCAGAGAGGGGAAGGGCTGCCCCCTGGTCACAGAGCTGGCCAGGGCTGGAAGCAGGACCTTTCAGACCCAGTGCCAGACCCTTCCCGCCATGTCCTGCTGCGACAGTCTTGCTAGAGATGCATGGATAGAAGCAGCCAGGACCAGTGGGTTCAAACTGGGATTCTGGTACTTTGTCATTGTAAGACAACGAGCAAGTGTCAACAACTCAATGGGTGTAAAATGAGGCCAGACTCCCAGAACCCTCACCAGGAGAATGCTGTAAACCTGAGAATGACCCAGAAGCAGGGGTAACCAGTATGACGAGCTAGAGTCTAAGACTGCTCCCTACTCAGGGAGCCAGAGAACAAAGACAGTGAACAGAGCCCCAGCAGCTGGCCCACTGGGCCCAATGAGCCAATGGTAGAATGAGGACCAGTTTCCATGGTCAAACAGACTGCTAGGAGTTCCACACAGGGTGCACTGAGCCTTTGAAATAGCCTGGGAAAGGTAAGCCTGCCTGGTACCCCATCAAATCCCAGGCAAGTCCATCCCTGCATCCCCTAGAACTGAAATGATGTCAAGAGGATCACCTTGTATCTATCTTATGGCCAGGACCATCCGGGCATTTCCTTCTCCAGATCATTTTACAGGTGAGGAAACTGAGGCAGACAGGGTGAAGTGACTTGCCCAGGGTCACCCAGCTAGTCAGTGTCTGAGGCTGGATTTCAAAGAGGAGTCTTCTGGACTCCAGGCCAGCGCCCACTATCTGCCTCACAGGCTGCCTCTATCGATTACCACTCATGGGACCTCGGCAATGCCATTCAGATTCTCCAGGACCCCAGCTTCCTCATCGGGTCACAATATGGCGGCTGGACTCAATGCCTACTGGAACCTTTCCAGGCCTAAGAGCAGCACTTGAATAACACATCCTTCTACTATATTCTAGTGTTACCTTCAACTAATTCTTTCCTATTTATCCTGGAAACTAGGTAGAGTAGTGGACAGAGCTCCGGGCCTGGAGTCAAGAGGACCTGAGTTCAAATCTGGCCTCAGACACTTACTAGCTGGGTGACCCTGGGCAAGTCACTTCACCCTGTTTGCCTCAGTTTCCTCATCTGTCAAATGAGCTGGAAAAGGAAATGGTAAACCAGTCCAGTATCTCTGGCAAGAAAACCCCAAATGGGGTCATGACTAAAATGACTGAACAACACCAAGGACAATTTATCCATAATGAATTGGTTTTCTTTCTTTTCTTTCTTTCTTTCTTTCATGGGGCAATGAGGGTTAAGTGACTTGCCTAGGGTCACACAGCCAGTAAGTGTCAAGTGTCTGAGGCTGGATTTGAACTCGGGTTCTACTGAATCCAGGGCCAGTGCTTTATCCACTGTGACACCTAGCTGCCCTAATTAATTCCTTTTGTATATCTGTTTGCATGTTGTCTCTTCCCTTAAGACTGTAAGCTCTTGGAGGGCAGGGCCTATCTTTTGCTTCTTTGTGTATCCCTAGGGCTTAGCACAGGGCCTGGCATATGGCAGGCACTTAATATTCATTTATTTATTATATGCAGATGATAAAAATGGAACCCCCTATAAGAGCTCACAGCCAGAAAAGCAGACATTCTAGAACAAACACAAGCATCTGAAGCATCTTCAGAAGGCAGGACAAATCTATTTTTAAATGTGACCCTCATGGAAAGAGTCCTGGCTTTCCAGTCAGAAACCCTGAATGCCAAGCTGGCCTCTGATGCTTAATAACATCTGTGGGGCCCAGGACGAGTCACTGACTTCCTGGCCTTAAGTCTCCTTGGCTGTCCAGTGAAAGGTGCCGGTCCGAGGCCTCAGAAGCCCCCTGCCATCTCCTTGATTTATTTTTTGGGGGGAGGGAGGCAATGGGGTGAAGTGACCTGCCCAGGGTCACACCGCTAGTAAGTGTCTGAGGTCACATTCGAACTCAGATCCTCCTGACTCCAAGACCTGTGCTGTATCCATCTTGCCACCTACCTGCCCCTCCACCTCCTTTAAAAATACAAACACACAGGGGCATCTAGGTGGAGCAGTGGATAAAGCACCCGTCCTGGATTTAGGAGGACCTGAGTTCAAATATGGCCTCAGACACTTGACACTAGCTGTGTGACCCTGGGGAAGTCACTTAACCCTCATTGCCCCACAAAACAAAACAAAACAAAACAACCAAACCAAAAAAAATTAAAACAAACAACAAAAGGCAGGGCACCAAACACCTAAAAAAGATGAGCTGAATAAAGAGGGATCTGTGTGTGCTCCAGAAAAGAAGGCTGGTGGGGTGGGCAAGGCCACACAAGCTTCCCAAGGTCTGGTCTGTGGAAAGGGGTTGAGATCTGTTCTGCCCGCCTGAGAGGGCACAACCAGGAGCAACTGAGAGCCTCCCCAAGTGATAGGGCCGGATTCGCAGGGAATCGAGGGATCTCCCTCCTTGGGCACCAAAGCTCCAGTGTCTTGAATCCCAGGCCCGAGGACCAAAAATCAGTAGCCCGCAAACCTTGCTGAGTGGAGCTTACTCATGATCATTAACACACAGCTGTGCTGGAGCTGCCAGGCTCCACAATCCTGCTGACCTTCATCGATGACCTTCAGCGAGTCACCTGCCGCCTGAGTCACAGAGGTGTGACTAAACAGCCAGAGATTACCTTTAATGCCAAGCCCTCATTAGCGACTGTTAACATGTCAAAACTGAACTCGGGGTAGAGATCATTGTCGTTCAGCTACCCAACACCTCCCATATAACAAACACCATCGGAAGCATCTCTGTGCTGACGGCAGCCCTCTCTCACCTGGGAAATCAAGCACCCGTTTGGGTTTTTGGAGATTCTGGGCCCTGTTTCCAGTGCTTAGTGGATTCTTTTTGCCAGCCACTCAGTTTTTAAAAAATGTACAAGAGAATAAAAAGCGTGATGATAATGAGTTAGAGGGATCTGCAGGGCCCCTGAGGGCCTGGGAGAGACCCCAAAGCTATCTGCCTCCTCCACTCTCCTCCCACGGTGACTGCCAGCCAGCCACAGTCTCTGCAGTGACCCCGGCCGGCCTCTTCCATGGCCGGCCAGGTCACTGTCGCCTGAGTGAGTCCAAATCTGCAGGCCAAGCAAATCGAGCCTAATCCCTCCTGGTCATGAGAACTTTTCAGATGTTTGAAGGCAGCAATAATGTCGGGCCTTCAACCTCTTTCCCAGGGCAAATGTTCATTCATTTGACAAGAAAGAATTAAGTGCTCACTATTTGTGATGGTTCAGCAGATAGCGGCCACTGGCCTGGAGTCTAAAAGACTCCTCTTTCAAATCCAGCCTCAGACACTGACTAGCTGGGTGACCCTGGGCAAGTCACTTCACCCTGTCTGCCTCAGTTTCCTTCCCTGTAAAATGAGCTGGAGAAGGAAATGGCAAACCACTCCAGCATCCTGGCAAAGAAAACCCCAAATGGCGTCAAAGACAGTCCCATAGGACTGACCAACAGACTCTATCCTGGGGACACACCACCAAAATGAGACTGACTTTCTTCAAGGACCCCATGTCCCACTGGGGGAGCACATGCAGAGCTAAGCCAAGATAAGGGTCCTCCTATTCTTTCAGCTCATCCTCCCTCCCTCCTGACCAGGAGTCAGCTCCACTGGCCCATATCCCTGTCCTTTCCCCAGCCCCTTCCCGCACCAGGGTAGGGAAGAGGTGACACATGAACTGCAGGTTCCTGAGAACTCTCAAATGGGAACGTGCTTTCCATAGACTTAAGATACTCCCCACTCACCCCCGGAGCCCTGCCCATGACATCTCTCAGTTATGGCTTCTTCTTCGACAATTAGGAATTTTTCCTCTTCCTGCTCTCTCTCTTTTTTTTTTAACCAGAGCTTGGAAACAGTCCCCTGAGGCAGGAACTTGGGGAATGGGAGTGAGCAGCCTGGGAGGCAGCCAGGCCTCCCAAGGGGAGCAGGGTGGCCTTCAAGCTGGGCCTGAGGGAGCAGGAGGGATGTGGCTCCTTCCTGGCACCGTCCAGAGGCCCCAGATGCCACTTTCTCCCTGAAATCAGACACTTCAGACCCTCCACAGCCATTCTCTTCATCCGGGGGAGAAGATGTGTTTCTGTGCTCTGATTCCCATTTTAAAACTTCTCTTAACAAGCCAGCTGGCTCTGAGCAAATGGGGCTGCTCTGGGGCAGCATCAAAGAAGAGCCTTCCAGAGTCCTCTTGCCACAGAGCCCAGGGCACTGAAGGGTACCTCCGGCCAGCCTTGCCCCTCCAGACCCCCTCAGCCTGAGTCCCAGACTGGGGGCCTCTCATTTCAAGCTTTCCAAATTCAATTTGATGAAGGCTGGAGAGAAACAGTGGGGAAGCTCAGCCTCAGAGCCGCTCCCCACAGAACTGGGCTTAATCCCGCCCTGAGGCTGTTGTATGTGTGTATATGTGTGTATATGGAGGGGGGCAGGTCCCCAGAGCTCAAATCTCTAGGTAGCTCCCCGAAGCCTCAAGCACAGATACAGGCAGCTAAGCTAACAGAAATAAATACAAGCAAAAGCTATAGACCTGGGGTCAAAAGACAGGAACCAACAGTTCTCCTGAGGATTTGGTACTATGAAGAACCATATTGAGAGAAAAGACCATATTTGGACTCTTCTCAGAGCCCTAAAGGCAGAGAGCGAGTCTCCTTTCAGGCCAACAGCTTTACAGCCCGGCTCCTGGGCCTCAGGCCCGATAAGGGCCTGGGTTTTGTAGGAGTCGGGCTGGGCTGGGAGTTCACCTTGAGGCGCCCAAGGTGATCCCCACGTGACTCGGAGCTCAAGCCCCGACTTGAGTTTTGTTTTGTTTTGAAAGGTTATATTTACACAAGCACTGTTTAGTGGGGAATGGGGACATTTTTACTCCAGCATAGGCCGCAATCTGATTGGTTGTTAAACGGAGCAATCTGATCGGTCAAACCCCAAGACAGGTTTTCTTTCTTGAAGAGTCATGTATGTTAACACAGTATTGTTCTGAGGGGGAGCCGACACTCTTGCCCAGAATAGGTTAAGGCCTGGTATTGTAGTTTGTAAAATCTGATTGGTTAACTGGTACCACCTGATGGGTTCTTAGGCTGTTACTGTTATTCTGTATAAATAGCAACTGTAATAACTGAAATGTAAATGAGGGGTATCAGAAGGCCTTAATGTGATTGGTCAGAGGGGACCCCTTGAGGGGTATAAATAGAGGTGAGGGACCTCACTTCAGTGCACTCTCTGCCACATTAAGAAGAGTGCCCATCCTCGCAAAGATGAATAAGGCCTTCACTCACCAACTGCTGCCTGCTTGGGATTTTTGAACAGCGACCTGCTAGCAACACTAGGGCTGCCAATACTTGAGCTGCGCAACACGAAGAGTGGTTAGCTTGTTTCTAACAATATGAAAATGATGTCCCAAATCCCTAACACTCTACAAACACCCTAAAAACACAGAGAAGACTAAGCACCTGGAACAGTCCATGCTGGAGGGCCTGTGGGAAGACAGCCACAACAATGCCCACTGCTGGAGGGGCTATTCATGAGAATAATTAGCACAGCCATTAAGAATTACAGAAGAGGGGGCAGCTAGGTGGTGCAGTGGATAAAGCACCAGCCCTGGATTCAGGAGGACCTGAGTTCAAATGTGACCTCAGACACTTGACACTTACTAGCTGTGTGACCCTGGGCAAGTCACTTAACCCTCATTGCCCCACCAAAAAAAAAAACAAAAAAACACCACCAAAGAGCCAAGGGTATGCCAGGTACTGGGGATACAGTGATAAAAAGTAAACACTAGGCCTGCCCTCCAGGTATCTGCAACCTAAGGGAAGGGCCAAGGAGCACAAGATTTCAAGGAGGCTTCACAAACTCCAAGAGGGGACACAGACATAGCCCCTGTGGCTTTGTCTCCTTAGGACCCTCTGGTCAAACCTTTCAAAGATTGGTCCTGCCTCTGAGAGCTTAAGACACACAAGATTACCCCCCCCAAAGAGGGAGGGGGTGCAAACATTGAGGGGGGGTATCAATTGTCTGAGCCACAGTCCTGGTCAGAGGAGAAGGGCACAGGGGGCAGAGTCAGTGTGACTGTGGGGAAAAAAGGCAAGGGTGGCTGCCCTCCTTCAGGGACAGGATCTGCTGCTCTGTGGAAGAAGGAGAGAGATGGCGAGGAGCTGCCTCCCCTGCTGATGCTCGCCTTTCACTCTGCTTTCTCCGACTCACACCCACACGGCAGGTGCCTCTGCTACCCTGAGACATTCCATTTTCCCAGAGGGATGATGGGGACACAGAGATTCTCAAAGCCCCCAGAAAGTCAAAGAAAAGAAAGAAAAAGAAAACACCCCATCTTCCTCAAGGTTTACTAAGAGTCAAACTCCATGAGCAGGATGTAGCACTTGACACTCACTGGGGCCACAGGAAGCTGGCAGATGCCCCAGAGCTGGGAGGGCTTTGAGGAACCACCAGATCCAAGCCAAATGGAGCCGAGAAAGAAGGGGTGGCTTTCTCTAGGATGGTGGCATCCCCTTTGAATATGCTGCTCCCCAATTCAGGCATCAGAGCCAAGGAATGAGGTCACAGACCCCAAGGTCAGGTTTGTGCCCAGAATTCCCAAGTAACCGGAGTTCCTTCCCAGGTACTATCCTTCAAAAGCCAAGTTCAGAAATCCAGCTGCCCCACAGGGCCCAGGAAGGGAACCAAAGCCTTAGCTTGGTCAGGTCTCCTGTTGAGCTGCGTTCACCACTCCCACGTCCCCACATGCCAAGCCTGCAGGGGGGCAGCAAGCTCACTCCTGTGACCAAGTATGACAGGAGTGGCTGGACCTCTGAAAAGGGTCAAGGGGCCTGGGTTACCCCAGAGAAGCCCTCTCCAGTGTCTGCCAAGGTAGAGAGGAAGGGTCCTATACCCATCCGGGGGTTGTTAGTCACAGGGCCTGCATGGCCCGGGCAGCTGTGATGGTGACATGGGTGCCGAGAAGGGGCCACCTTGGACAAGTGCCCAGTAACCGTCTTTCCATATCACAAGGACAAAGACTCCAAGATGTTGCCTGGTTTGACTCCTGATGAGTGGTGCTCACCAGCAAGCCGCACCCCCCCCCCCCGCCTTGTGCCTCCCCACCCCATTTCCAAGCCCTGGCCTACAATCACTCTCTGGACCCCAAGGGACATCTGCCCCCTTTCAAGGAGTTCCAACTAATTCAATTTTACACCAGTGAAGGGCTTGCTGTCGTTTCCTTTTCATCCGTGAAGGCAAAAGCTAATCAACTGAAATCAGAGGCCCCTCTTCAAGTGCCCCAGGCTGGCCAGAGAACAGGAGAGGAGGGCAGGACAGAGAAGGCGGGAGCCACGACGGGCCCGCACACCGCAGACCCCTCCAACACCCAGTGACCCAAAGGGCAGAAACCACTTTGGATTTAGAGGCAGAACGTTTGAATCCTGACCCTGACTGAAGCTGGGCCCCTGACCTCTCCTATAGAGTGTCCAAAGCCTAGCTCTGAGCCAGCAGGACCCGCTGGAGGTCTTGGGCCCAGCCTTTGGGGGACCAGAGTCCCTTCCTGTCACCATGATGAGGCATCCCAAGAAGGCTCCAACAGATCTGCTCAGCACCTGAAGCCGGCCTGCAGGACAGCCCGGACAACCTGTACTGGATAATCTCAGAACAGAAACAAGGGCCAGGCCCAGATGAAGAAATGGCTTCCTGTTCATCTTCCCTCCCAACTCCTCGCTGGATCAATGCTGAGCATTTAACAGAGACCCAAGGCGGCAGCCAGCTGTTCTCTCCGGGACGCTTAGAGAGGTGGAAAACCTTTCATCCAGAAGTCAGTCACAGAGCTGCTGAGCAAGTAACCAGAACGTCCCCAGTGGCTGACTCAAACATCCCACAGGCAGGGACAGACCCCCAAGGAGGTCGGAGACAGGAAGAAAGACCCTCTGACACTAAATGATTCATTCCAGCTCTTCCTGCGGTAGAAAAATCTGGAAACAAAGAAGATGCCCAGCCACTGGGGAATGGATAAGAAAACTGCAGTCCATGAACGAAACGGAATGTTAAAGTGCTGTAAGAAAAGGTGACTGACTAGGAAGAATTCAGAGAAGTCTGGGAAGATACGACAGATGCAGAGTAAAGGCAGGAGAATCAGAGAAACTGCACTGCAGTGACCCCATCTCAATGCAAAGAACAATCAACCGAAGTCATTATAACCAGGCTTGTCCCTGAAGAAGAGGTGTGCCTCCCCCACCCCTCTCTGACCAAGTGGGGAGCTACAGGGGCAGAATGTGGCATACACTCTATTTTTCTTCTCTTTTTGTTACAAGGGTGGCTCCCTGGGCAGAGGACACAGGAGGGGCAGATCTGGAAGTAATCTGTAGAAAAACAAAAGATACAGACACTTGACACTTACTAGCTGTGTGACCCTACGAAAGTCACTTAACCCTCATTGCCCACCCCCCATACACACACAAAAGAAAAAGATAGTCCTTTTTGTTTTTGTTTAAAAAAAAAACCCCAACATACCTCAGAGAATATGGGGAAGGGGAAGGAAAGAAGCATTGATTAAAACACCAGGCTCTATGTAAATATAAATATTTTCTCATCTGATCCTCACAACAAGACCAGGTAGAAAAATGCCAGGACTATTAGCATTTTACTGAGGAAATGGAGGCAGACGTCGGCTGAGTGACTTGCCCTGAGTCCTGAGGCCAGATCTGAACTTGGGCCTTCCTGACTGCGGCCCGTGCTTGCTCCTCTGTGCTACCCAGCTGCCGATGGGCAGCCACCAACTGGGGATGAGGAGGTGGGGAGCTGTTGCTTCCCCTTCAAAGAATCCAGCATGAGACAAATACCCGCCCCCTCTCAGGGGAAACTCTGTTGATCACTGATTCTACCACACAATGGGCTGGGGCAGGAATAGAAGAGGAATGCTTAAAAACCACAGAGCACAGAGGTGGCTAAAAATACCTGTGGCAGCCCCTGCCAGGAACCTAACCACCTTTCCAACCAGAGGCTCAGTATTCCTCAGCCCTGACGTCAAGGGATCCACTCGGTCAGACAAATGGGGTGGGGGGCAGGACCTCTGAAGGGCATGCTTGCTTGTGGGACCACACGGGGGCTGAGGAAAATCCCCATCTGCCTGGATGTTTCCTTCTGGCTTCTGGAGACAAGAAGAAGGAAGTGAGAGCCCACATCTGCTTCACAGGAAAAAGCCAGGGAAGATGGGCAGCCTACCACGAGCCTCAGCCCAGCGGCATGTGTGCCTGGAAGCCCGGCACCCTGGGCCCCAGAAACACCCTGTGTGCGTGACAATCAGCACGGTGAGGAAGCGGCAGAGCCCCCTCTGGGGCTGGTCAGAGATCCCTTTATTTCCCAGTGATTAATGAGACGTATGCCAGGACACCTTGTCTTCACACAAAACCCTCTTCACTGAAGCCCAGCCCTGCAAACCACATGGTCTGGAGAGGTGAACAGCTAGGATGACAGCCGGCTCATCCATCCTGGCTCTGCCCAGGCCTCCCAGCTGAGCCTGAGCTGGGGAGAAAGTGGGACAAGGCGGGGGGGGGGGGGGGCCGGGAGAGAAGAGAGATACTAGGCCAAGAGCCAGGGCTGAGGAGGAGATGCTCCCAGCACTACACCATCCCCCAAGAATCCTCTGGTACTCCAGGTCCACTCAGTACCTGCGGCTGAGACTCCAAAAACTGCTAGAGACCTCAGAGGTATTCCTTCTGGTCCAACCAAGACCCCACAGGAATCCCTGACCAGTGGTCCTCCTGCCTCCATGAAGGCCTCCCAGGATGGGGGAGCCACCATCTGCCCAGGCAGCTCGTTCCAATGCAGCCTAGCTCTTTCTCTGTCCTGACCCCCACGGCTCCTCAATTCCCGACCTCTGGAGCCAAGCACAGCCAGCACACTCCAGACACTGGATGGTGCCACCATGGGGTCCTGGGCCACGGCGTGGATGGCTGGAGTGACCGAAAAAACTCACCCTGGAAAGCAACTCAGAACTATTCTCCAAAAGTCACCCCATTGGGCATACTTTTAATGCCCCAACGAGACACACGTCAGAAAGAACGGGCCCACCGGTACACAAACACTCATAGCAGCCCTTAAAGAACTGAAACTAAGGGGATGCCCATCCAGTGGGGAATGAGAGTTAGGGTGTTGTAAGAAGTGGGGAAAGGGAAGGATTCAAAAAACCTCTGGAAGATTTGTATGAACCCATGTCCAGAGAGAAGTGAGCAGAATCAGGAGAACAACACAACGATCCCAACGATGTAAAGGAAAACCACTGTGAAACATTAAAAACTCTGATGGATGAAATGACCAGAACACTGAGGACAAAGCACGCCTTCCCCCCTGGAGGAGAGGTAACAGCTGGCGGGCACAGCACAAGACTTAGATTTCCCAACATACTCATTACAACACATTCATTTTTCCTGACCATACTCTTGTTATAAGGGTGGGCTTTTATTGGGGGGACGGGGGAGAGTAGGGGGCTAATGACAGTGATGCAAATAAAAGGGACGAGAAGGAAGAAGAGCACATCAATGAGACATTTCAAGAATACACCAAGGAGACCAGGGCGGGCTACACGGAAGTACAGCCACGTTAGCACCGGCAGCTAACACTTATAGGAAGTACGTTCAGATTCAGAGTTCCATGCACGACCCCCGTTTTCTGGCCTTTGGAGAATTTTCTAGAAGGGAAGGGGAAAGGGGGAGGGAGAAGAGCAGAACCTGGGCTTGGTGTCAGAAGAACCAAGTGCAAGTCTCAGCCCCCAGACATGCAGCTGTACATGATGCACAACCTGCAGCACTGTACCCATGGGGTCTCTTCAGGGCTCCTGGAAGCTGTGCCAGCAGAGAAGCCCCAGGCCAGACCACAGCAAGCCATCCTTCATCAAAAACCTGGCCCGACTCAGTGTCCAGAGGCTCAGCCCCATAGGACCTTGGCTCCTGAGGCACAAAGTGGCTGAATCGGTCCTCCCCCCCCCCCCCCGCTCCACCCCCAGACCCATGGACACTGAAGAAGCAACAGCACTTCTGGGTTAAAGGACCCTGGCCAGCGAGCCGGGCTGCAGCGGCTCAGGGTCTTTACTAACCGTGGCCTGCCCCAAAAGGCATGGCAGATGAACTCAGCCCCCAAAGAGTAAGATTTCCTGTTGGGAAGCCAGGGGAGAAGCCACCCCATTATCTAGCAGCTCCCTAAGGGCAGAACCGTCTGATCCCCTTTTCTTACTGTTCCCCTGAAATCCCAGCTCTTCCTTCCACTCAAAGCCACCCCCAATTCCTTCCACCAATGGAGGGACCCCCAGGTCTCCCAGGCTCAGCCAGTCTAGCCATGCTAGGAGGTCCCTGAGGGAGGCCCAGGCCCAGGCCGAGCTTCTGCTGTCCAGCTATGAGACCAGCTGGGTTTGGACCCCAAGCTGGCCCCCTTGGAGCAACGATCTCTCAAAGTCCACAGAGAGAGAATACCCAGAGTGAGGAAGTCACGAGTCCCGCCCCCCTCCCCCCCCCCCGCCACACACACACACACACACACACACACACACACACACACACACACACACACAGCCACGGGCAGCCCCTGATCACTGTTTGCTGTATGAATGATGGCAGGAGCAAGACAGGCTGGAGAAGCACCGGCCTCTGTGTTCCCCAGAGAACATGAGAGCAAGAGGCTGCGCGGGAGGAGGCTTCAGACGGAACAACTCCCTGTGTGTAAAGCAGTCCAGGCTGCCTGCTGGGGGAGGCTGGAGATCACGCACCTTGGGGGCAGCCCCGGAGAGGAGACAGCTGTGGGGGGCCCCGAGGGCAGCTCCCCCACCCTGGCCCCCACGGCCTCTTCAATTCAAACAGTGCCTGCCAAACCCTCGCTCCAGGCCGGCCGGGGCTAGCAGACAACCTGAAGCGGCCGGTCCATCGGGATGCCAACTTCACAGAGAATCAGCCAGCGATCCTGACCTCTGCACTCTGTCTGAAGAAAGCAAATGGCACCACCAGATCCCAGTGGGGAGGGATGGAGCTAACGGCCGAGCTCCGGCACGCTCTGCTGTGAAATGCAAGGCAGGGCTCCTGACCAGCCCCACACAGACCTGGAGATGGAGGTGGGCAGGCCAAGGGCTGAGGGCCCTGCAGCAGGCACCCCCTTCAAGGAGCCAGCCTCCCTTCTGCAAAACCAGGGAGGCCGGCCCCAGGAGCCCCCACCAGGGGTGGGCTGCTGGCAGCACCCACTTCTGGAGGCCACATTGTAAGGGGTGGGGAGTGGGAGGTTCTTGTGGCAAGCCCGAGACCCCAGGGCAGCATCAATGCTGATCCAGGCCCCATAAAAAACAGATGAGAGAGCTGGGAGATTTTGTCTGGAAGACTAAGGGAAGGCATGTCAGCTGTCTTCAGACCCTCCCAGCTCTGTGTGGCTCTGGAAGGCTGGGCCAGCACCAAGAACCTCCAGAAGGGGGTGATGCCAGGTAAGAGCCTTCACCTTCTGGGTCTGTAAAATGGGCTCCCAGGGCCTTTCCAGATGCAAGTCTATGAGCAGCCAGAAGTGGCTCCTCCCACAGTAGAGGGGCCAGGTGCTTCTGTCTCTGGGCTCAGGCAGGAACCCCCCCCCCATAGAGAGGGTCCTCTATGGGCCCACCTGACACCCAAGAGCATCCCCAGGACCAGAGACAGAGTCAGAAGAGACCTGAGACATAATCTAGGCCAAAGCCTCTCCTCCCAGACGAGGACACCAAAGGCGAGGAGGCTTAAGTGACTTGGCCAGGGTCACTCAGGCAGTAAGAATGAACCAAGATTAGAGGCCAGGCTTTCTGGGCTACCCCTCCTCCTGGTCACTGCCCCAAGACCTCCGTGGGTTCCATGATGCTCCTGCAGACCCACCACCATCCACTCTGGGACAAACCCTCAGACTGGGAGCAGCCCAGGAGCCCTTGTCCACCAGTCACCTGGAGCCCAGGAGCTGGAGACACATCAACAAGTGGACTCTTAGGGAAGTTAGTAGAGGAAAGTCTGCAGCCAGGTTGGGGGGATGACCCCGATACTGCTGAAGGGAGGCTCCTAATGACAAGGGGTGGGCAGGCTGGAAACAAGGGGATATGGAAGGAGCCGTCCTGGGTGGCAAAGGACCTTCCCAGGCCAGGCAAGCAGCTCTCCTGCAGCCCAGCTCAAAAGCTCTGGGCACCGGGCACCTGACCCTGACGCCCTAGCACCCGCCACCTCTCTTCCTTAAAGTCCAGATGAAGCCCCGCTTCCTTTAAGAAGTGCCCACAGGGTGGCAGCTGCAGTGCACCTTCTTACCCGAAGGCCCCCTCCCCAGCCACACAGGGAGCCCCCAACATGGGCAGCGCTAAGCCAAGGGCCAGCCTCCTCTGCTCAGGACAAAGTGAAGGACCGGCTGGGCACCCACCCCCAGACTGAGGGCTCTGCGAGAACAAAGAAGGCGTCTCCTCTGTGCCCACAGCGCCCCCACTCAGGGCGTAGCACACCCACAAACCAACCACAGAGCAACAGAGAGCTAAGCGCTACAACAGCAGGATCAATCACAAATGGGAGGGAAACTCGGGGGAGGGAGGCAGGTCTGGGGAGCGGCACAGACCAGGCAGGTGTCAATCAAAGGTGGACTGTGAGCATGGATGGGCCTTCTACTGGAAAGGGGGGAGGGAGGAGGAGGGGGAGGGGACGGCCGTGGCAGCAGCCAGTGCCGGTGGCCAACCTGGCTGGGGCAGACATGCAGGGAGGTCGGGCCCATCCAAACCCTGCACATAATCAGGCCCAGTGCTCGCTGTTGGGCTCTCCAAGGCCCGCCCTTTGGCTGCCCCATCCTACCCTGAGTCTCCCAACACAGCTCAGGATGCAGTCACTGCCTCAGCCCGGCTGCCCCCGGCTGTCCTGGGCGCACAGTAGGCTCCCTGCTGCCAAAGCCCTCACTAACCTCTTCCTACGTCTCACACATTACTCCCTTCCATGCACTGACCCGGCTAGAACGCTCTCCCTTCTTCCCCAGAATGGACCCAAATCCTACCCGTTCTCCAGGCCCCGCTCAAGTCCTGCCGCCTCCTGGGGGGCCTCCCCAACTGCTCTCGGCCTCATGACACCCTGGCCCTTCAAGCCCTCCAGCCGCCCTCCCACCATGCTCCTCCACAAGCCACTGAACTTCATCTGCTCTTGGCTAGTCTCGCCTCCCTCAGATGAACGGCTCACTCCATGAGAAGCAGCAGGAGACCAGGCCGGATTCCCAGCTCCAGCAGCCTTGGAGCAGTCATCCAAGCTGCTGGAGCCTCAGTTTCCTCCTCTGTCCAAAGCAAGGAATAATTCCTGCAGCCCTGCCTCTCATGGCTGTTGTGAGAAGCTCTTAGGCCTCCCAAGTGCCCCTAACCCTCATGCTCAGGGAAAGAGAAGGTGGCTTGACTGTTCGACGGCCACCGAGAGCACCAGAGGAGCTGGCCCGTGTCGGGCCGATCTCCCGGCCCTCCACCGACACCGGACCGCGGCCCAGCTCCAAACCCGCCCAGCCGCCCTCCCCAGAACGAGGCCACTGCTCCTCCCCATTGTCCTCCCCCACTGGAAGGTGAGCTCCTTGGGAGCCGGGGCTGTCTGCATCCTCACGCTCAGCCCCCAGGAAGCACCTGGTGCTTTCTCATCGTCGGCTCCGGGCAGCCCCCGGCATCCACAGTCGAGCCCTGTGTCTGACTCGGGGTGGATGCCCAGGCCCTGTGTCTGACTCGGGGCGGATGCCCAGGCCCTGTGTCGGACTCGGGGCGGATGCCCAGGCCGGGCAGCCTGTGTCCAGCTGAAGGAGGCCTCCCGCTCCGGGGGCTCTGGGGTCCAGAAACCCCCTCGAGTCCCTGAGACCAATTAAGTCCTGAAGACGTACTCATTGCCTGTGAGGGGGAGACCCAGGGACTGAGCTCAGCAGATGTTGCTCCCAACATGTAGGATGCAGGGTTCTATTCTCAAGGACTAGGAGATGATGGGCCTGCCTCAGAGACTCCCTGAAGCCAAATGAAGCACAAGAGGAAACAACCTTGGTGGAGAGAGCCCGGGGTGGGAATGAGGCGACCTGGGGTCTGTTCTGCCACTGACAGGCCCCTCCCCCCTCTGGGCCTCAGTTCCCCCCCCTACAAAACGAGGGGGTTGGATAAGATGACCTCTATGGTCCTTCTAGTTCTGACCTCTCTGGCTTCCTCTAAGTCCCAAATAAAATCCCAACTTCTACAGGAATCCGACTATTTCTTATTTATCCTATACGGAAACAGCCTGTATACGTTTGTTTGCACATCGTCTCCCCCATCAGACTGGAAGCTCTTGGAGGGCAGGGACTGTCTTATGCCTCTTTTTTGTATCCCAGGGCTTAGAAACGTTCCTGGCACACAGTAGGTGCTTAACAAATGTGTAGTGATTGACTGACGTAACAATGGCTGAATCCACGATCAACAGCCCCTGTAATAGCTGGGACACCACAAAAGGAAGAGGGGCAGTGACCCCTCTGCCTTCTGGACTCTCCCCTCCCTCATCTCCACCCCCACAGGCTGCTGAACTGCTGCCCCTCGGGCAGGGCTTCGAGAGCCCTGATGTCACTGTCCTGGGCAGGATCCCAAATGTCCCACCGTACCTCTGTCTGCGCTGGAAATGGTAGAGTCTTCAGGATTCCAAAGGATCCAAGGGCAGAGAAGACAGACCTGGGAGGAGAAGGAAAGGGAGGTCACTTCCGGTGGGCCCTGGAGGCCACATGAGGCCTCTGCCTCTACCAGGGATAACCAGTAATGGAAAGCTGGTCTGAAGGCCGACAGAGTGCTCTGGACACAGTGTTATGAGGTAGGAAGCCTCTCCCTGGCCCAAGCAGGATCCCTAGGAAGGATCAAAGCCAGAGCCTGAGCTCTGGGGTCTGGGTGCCCTTAATTGAGATGGGGGACTGGAGCAACCGTGCATGAGGGCTACAATGGGGTCTTTGGCGACTTCCTCACCCTCCCAGCGGAGCCCCCCCACCCGAGATTCTGAGGATCCTCAGATTTTTTTTTTGCAAAGGAGGGGGGGGGGGCGCTAATTGCAGCAGGGCAGGAAGGATAATTTCATCTTATCCCAAGCTTTCTATTAGTGAACACTATAAATTCCTGCAATACAGCAGCCACAATCAGACTCTTGTAAAGATTTAATAGCTGCCTTCAGAATCTGCACGGAAATTGCTTTTCCGCCACTCAATTGCTTTCTTTCCCTCCCAAGATGCACACGGGTGTTTCAAAACAGACCAGCAGATTTAGCTTCTCTGTTCTGGGAACCAACTTCCTGCAGCTGTGCCGAACCCCAGGAGGAAAGGAGTCAGAGAAGAGGGCCGGCCTCTGCCCGGGGGGGGGGGGGGGGGGAGCCTGGGAGACCACATGCCAGGTAGGCGCCTCCCCTCTCACTGGGGACCTTAGAATGAGGAGATGCAGGTTTGAATTTTCACTCCTCCACTTCTAAGCTGTGTGACCAAAAGCAAGTAACTCAGTGTGGGTGAGCCTCAGTTTCCTACCCTGTAAAATGGGGGAAATCTTTGTCTTTCATCCCTCTCAGAGCTAAGGTACAAACCTCCAACTGCTCCACATATGGGAGCCATAAAGATGGTGATGAGAGCAACCAGAGACAAGCTTTTGCTCCATCAACAGGAATGACAACATAACCCCCATCTACACCAGGAGGAATCCATGGGGAATGTCTGCTAGGACTCTGCTCCCACAGGTTTGTGTAAAACAATGCCTTACTTTTCCTGTGATCCTCACAACCCCTCTGCCAGACTGGTGGAAGATGATGCCAGATTGTGCCCATTTTGACAGAAAAGTAAACTGAGGCACAGATTACCCAGTGAGGCACTGGCAAACCAGAAGCCAGGATACCTCTCAACTTATCAGGAAAGTGCTCCCTTCCCTCCTCAACAAGGCTCTGGCTATTTTCCTACCACTCTCAACATGCCTCCAACATGTTCCTGCCCTCCCCTAGTCCCAAGTGCTGCCCAGACTCTATCTTCTCTGCCCCCAAAGTCTGCTCATCCTGCCTCATCCTCCAACAATTTCCAATTTTCACTAATTCATATCCAGCTCCTGTGGGCTCCCAGTGCTTTTTCTGGAGAGCCAAAGGTGTACACCAGCAGTACCCATTGTCTAAATGGGTTCTGGAAGGGGGCATGCCGCCCACCCTTCATGCAGTGTCTGTACCAGAGTACAGTCCCTGAGGGTCTTATCCAGTCCATTTCTCTAGTGATGACAGTGTCTGATTCCCTTCCTCTGCAAATCCCCCCTCAGAAAGGCCCCAGGCCCCCTCCCCCAAGGCCAGGATAAGGAGCCCAAGGTCTGGAGGTTCCCACCACACAGCATGGAGGTTCCCGTCATATTGGCAGAGTTAACCAAAAAAGGAAGAGGAGCCTGTAGGCAATCAATCAGCACACTCATGCACTGTTGGTGAACCTGCCAACTAGTCTAGCCAGGTCTGGAAAGCCATTAGGAAAGACTGCCCCAAAGTTACTATGCTGGGCATACACTCTGAAGCAGAGCTGTGCCTGGCAAGGCTGCAGCCCAAAGAGACCAAAGAAAGAGGAAAGGGACCCATGTGTCACTGTTTTTTAAATACCCAAGTACAACAGCTCTTCTGGGGCTGGCTGTGAACTGGAAGCTGAGGGAGTGCCCAACATGTGGGGAAAGGCTGAACAAGCCAAGGTTACATAAAAGATGGAACGCAGTTGTGTCAGAAGAAAGGATAATAACAGTTTTGGGGGAATGATGAGAGACCTGGAAGAACAGATTCGGAGGGAAGGGAGCAGAACAGGAGGGCTTCAACAGTGAGAACACGGTAAAACTCCACACTACGTCCAGCCATGATTCCTGAGAACCTGCCTCCTCAGAGGGAGGGATGATCCCAGGAAGGAGAGCCAGAAGAGGACAACTGGGCAGATTTGTTACAAGGGGTTTGGTTTTTCTTTTCAATGAGGGGGGAAGTAGGAGCCAAAATGGATTTTAGCTCATTGAAAACTAAATAAAATTTTAAAGCCTTCATATTTACTGGCTGCCTCTCTTACTATGGGCAAAAGGCTAGATTGGAGTAGGTAGAATCATGAGGCAGGAAGACCAATGAGGAGGTAAATGCAAAAGTCTAGTTATGAGGTAACAGGGTTTGAAATAGGAAGATGGCTTTAAGAGTGGGGAAGATAGGGTAGCTATGTGGCGAAATGGATAGAGCACTGGCCCTGGAGTCAGGAGGACCTGAGTTCAAATCCAGCCTCAGACACTTAACACTTACTAGCTGTGTGACCCTGGGCAAGTCACTTAACCCCAAGTGCCTCACCAAAAAAAAAAAAAAATGGGGAAGATAAAAGGAAAACTTGCAGGAATATTATGGCCAAATTCCAGAGCTCCCAAGTCAAGGAGAAAATATTGCAAGCTCCCAAAAAGAAAGAATTCAAGTACTGTGGAGCCACAGTCAAGATAACACAAAATCCAGAAGCTTCTACATTAAAGGATAGGAGGGCATGGAATATGATATTCCAGAGGGCAAAGGAATTGGGATTACAACCAAGAATCACCTATCCAGCAAAACTTTGTATAATCTTTCAGAGGAAAAAATGGGACTTCAATGAAAAAGAGGACTTTCAGGTATATATAATGAAAAGACCTGAACTGAATGGAAAATTTGACTTTCAAATACAAGACCCTAGAGAAGCATAAAAAGGTAAACAGGAAAAAGAAATTAAGAGGGATGTTAAAAAATTGTTTACATTCCTACATGGGAAAATGATATGTCTAACTTATAAGAACTTTCTCAGTATTAGGGCAGATGATAGAAATAAATTTAGACAGAGGGCGCAGGTGGGAATTGATAATGAAGGGATGATATCTATAAAGCATTTATTTTTTGTTTATCTTTTTTTTTGTGGGGTGGTTGGAGTTGGGTGACATGCCTAGGGTTGTGCAGTAGGTGAGTGTCTTGTGTCTGAGGCCGGATTTGGGTCACCTAGCTGCTCCATGATGACAATTTTAGGGTAAAATTGAGGGGTGAGAGGAATGCACTGGGGAGGGGGAAGGGGAGTGGCAGCATGGGGTGAAATCCCACATGAAAGAAACAGGAAAGGGCATATGGAGTGGGGGGGAGAGATGGGGGAGGAGCAGGGCAGTAAATTAACTTTACACTCATCAGAATAGGCTCAAATACCTTAATCTCATCAGAATTGGCTCAAGGAGGGATTAACATACACACCCAATTGGGTGGAGTAATCTATTTAAACTGGGCAGTAAAAGCCTAACACTCATCAGAACTGGCTCAAAGACCTTTTTTTTCTTTTTTTAGTAAGGCAATTGGGGTTGTGACTTGCCCAGGGTCACACAGCTAGTAAGTGTCTGAGGCTGGATTTGAACTCAAGTACTCCTGACTCCAGGGCCGGTGCTCTATCCACTACGCCACCTAGCTGCCCCCAGAGTAGCTTTTCTAATGGAGACCCCTGTATTATATAGTAGGTTTTGGTATTTTTAGTCCCCATATTGTAATTTAAAATTTGCCTTACTAAAAAATGCACAAAAACAAAGCCCTAACATGATCTTATGAAATTACAGCCTAAAATTGTCTAAAAAAAAATTTTTTTTAACCCTTTTCCTCTTATCCCTCGTTTTTCTAATTAACCAGACTAAAGTCTGAGGTAGTTAGGAAAGAAACCAAAGGGAAAAGTGGCAAGAACAGGTGCCTGGAGGCTTAGAGAGACATGCACATAAAATTAACAAGAATAGGTAAAACGCACATAGAATTTCTTACCCAGCTTGCTTGCAGAAAACATCAGATTTTGGGGTTCGACACACCCTTTGTGGTAGCCAAACTATGTTGAATAAAATTATATGGATGCCCTATAATTGTCCCAATTTTAGAGAATGGGGGCAGCTAGGTGGCACAATGGATAAAGCATTGGCCCTGGATTCAGGAGGACCTGAGTTCAAATCTGACCTCAGACACTTGACACTTACTAGCTGTGTGACCCTGGGCAAGTCACTTAACCCTCATTGCCATGAAAAACAAACAAACAAACAAACAAACAAACAAAAGGCGTCCAAATTTAGGGTATGTAGCTGGGGTTTATCATATATTTGTTACTTAGAAATTAGAGGGGAAAAGGCCTTCAAGTATGTGTGGTTTTAATCCCTATTCATAGTCCAAGATCAGACCATATTTTCTTTGAAATTCTCCTGACTCCGGGCTGGCCCTGAGAAAGGTCTGGTCAGGCTCTCTGGGTCTCATAGAACCCCAAAACATCCTATTATTAATAATTTTCTCACACTATTCTATAGTGACCTATCTTATCACCAGTGATGGAAGATTCATCATATTGGGATCCTAACCCTTTGGTCTTTCATGTGCTAAACAAAGAAGTAATCATGGTACTTTAGAAGACAAAGTCAGGAAGGGTAGCCCAACCAGACCAAGTACACCAAGGAAATCCTTGCTTTATACCATATGATCTCAAAAGCACAAATGACCAAGGAAAGGAAAATGTGAAAAGAACTGGAAAAAAAATTAATGCCCCCAAAGGGTAATTGAAAAAGCATATGAAAATAGTAGTATAGTGTTTGGAGGAAAAAAACCCAAAATGAAGCTATTGGGATAAGGTCTCACTCACTATTCAACCAAGACTGATGGGAGAATTAGAAAGCAGTGTGGTAGAAATTAGGTATAGAGCAACATCTCGCAGCATACACCAAACCAAGCTACAAATGGATACACAGCAGACATAAAGGATCATAAACAAACTGGATGAGCAAGTAAGACATCTTTCAGTTCTATGGTTAGAGGGATAGTTTATGACCAAACAAGGGAAAAGTTCACAGAAGGATAACATGGACAATTTTGATGATATAAAATTAGAAAGGTTTTGCACAAACAAATCCAATGCAGCTAAAATAAGAATGGAAACAGAAAAACCAGAGGGAATTTTTTTTTGTAATAAGTCTCTCTGATAAAGATCTCATAAAAGTATATATAAGGAACTGTATATAATTCATACGAATAAGAGCCATTCTCCAATAGATATAAATAGTCAAAGGCCATGTTTTCAGAGGAAGAAATCCAAGCTACCAAAAGCTATATGAAAACATGCTCTAAATCACTAATAATTAGAAAAAATGCAAACTAAAGCAACACTGAGCCTCTCTCATTTGATTCTCGCAATAACCTGTGAGGTAGGTGCAATTACTATCCCCATTTTTACAGTTGAGGAAACTGAAGCAGACTGAAGTGAAGTGACTTGCTCAGGGTCAGTGCCTGAGGACAAATTTGAATTCAAGCCTTCCTGACTCCAGGTCTAGTGTTCTCTGCCCTGTGGCACCTAGCTATCTCTAATTTTTAAATGCACAGAAGGAAGGTAAAAGGCCACAAAAAAATCACAGATTAGCAGGCCAGCTTTGAAAGTTCCATGTAGAATGATTATTTTATTGTTTTTGGTGAGGCAATTGGGGTTAAGTGACTTGTCCAGGGTCACACAGCAGTAAGCGTTAAGTGTCTGAGACCAGATTTGAACTCAGGTCTTCCTGACTCCAGGGCCGGTGTTCTATCCACTGTGCCATCTAGCTGCCCTGAATTATTATTTTTTTAAAAGCCAAATGTTTATATCAGAGATTCAAAGTTTCCTGTATAATCCTCTTCTATTTCAGATGAGTATGGAAATGTCCATTTTATTTAGCATTTATTAAGTTCATAATAAAAAAATGAAAAATTTAACTAAAGCACATCACAGAGAGAGAGAGAGAGAGAGAGAGAGAGAGAGAGAGAATTCTCAGTAACCACTAATCCATATGCCTGCTTTCTCAGCTTCATAAAAAGAATGATCTCGCTGCTATCAGAGGGACACTTAATAGAAAATAAGAGAAGGGAGCAAGAAGTGTGGCTCAAACCACCCTGTGAAATGAAGCACCATGGACTGCTCTGTCCAGTCCCATCCTGTCTACTTTTTTTTGTTTAGTGAGGCAATTGGGGTTAAGTGACTTGCCAAGGGTCACACAGCTAGTAAGTGTTAAGTGTCTGAGGTCACATTTGAACCCAGGTACTCCTGACTCCAGGGCCAGTGCTCTATCCACTCTATCCACCTAGCTGCCCCCCCCCATCCTGTCTACTTTCACAGCCACCACTGGAATGAACCCAGGCCCTCCTGGCCTCTCCCCTCAACTACAAGGGTCATCTGACTGTTCTCAAGTCTCTCCTCATTCCTAACCCATCCACACTGCCAAGATAACTGCCCTAAAGTGCAGTGTGGCCACATCACTTCCCTGCTCCATAAATTCCTTTGGGTCACTACTGCCTCCAAGATCAACTTTGTTTTGGCATTCAAGGCTCTTCCTTCCTCTCCAGTCCTTTCACACTTCAATTGGAAGAGAGATTCCTTAGAGGTGGAGATGGTAGCGTGAAGGATCTTTTCACCAAACTCCATGGCTCCTCAGAAGAGATTGGCCTAACAATGTGTGCAGAAATGGACTCTTTGAGGGGGGGACAAATCAAGCTGTCACCGGTGGGGCCGACAGTGGCAATGAATTGGTACAGAGTTAAGGAGAAGGAAGAACGCAAGCCAGCCTGCACACAATTGGCTCTGCAGAGCTCTTCATGGTCCCAAGGGGCCCACCAGGGCAAAGACTACTCTGCTTGGCACAAATGTCCGAGCATCACTGGGAGGCGGCGTGTCACCAGACTCCTTCCAGCCTCTTGCTCATGGAAATAGATGTTAGATTCTCGGGGAATCCCCCAGAGGGCTGCCAGGGCACCCACAGATCCCAGAGTTGGACCACGCATCTCTCACCTGAAGGGCCCCCATCTGAGTCTGGTCCCCTGGCCTCCACTACAAGGCCCCCATCTCTCAGGACAGAAAGCTCACTGCAGCCCCCTCCACACTTCGGGCCAGCTCTAAGTGTTGGGAATGTTCTGTTTTAAAGGATGCCTCTCTCCAACTTCGACCTTTCCACCAGAGCCGGTGGTGCCCACTCTCCTGGCCATCAGGGAAGGGTTCTGTTCTCCAGCTGCCTCTTTGCGACCATGAATGCCTGCACCTCAACAGCCGAGCCAAGGGAAGCTGCCCCATTTTCAGCCCATGCAGCAAAAATCAGGGCACTACCTCCAGCAATGACCTCAGCCTACACAAAAAGGTTTGGGGGGGGGCACTTCACTGGCCATGGAGGCTCCAGCTGGGGGTGCTGTGGGGGCAGGGGAATGGAGACAGAGAGCACCTTCTCGTCCTTCCTTGTGCAAAGGGTCACAGGCTGAGAAGGATGTGATCATGAGAGCCTGTGGTCTGGGGGACACCAAGGCCAAGAGAACAATCCAGGGACTGTGAACACCCAGGAGCCAGGAGGCAAGGGCCACCTCAGGAGGATGTGTCACCAGTGAAGTTAAAAAGCAGGTGACAAACCCTGGGCCCCCAGGTTGGGCTCCTACAGACGAGCCCAAGAATAGAGACCACATGCAGAGCGGCGAGGCCGGAAGGCCCCCAGGTCAGCCCATCTGACATGGACGTGCCTGACCCAGAACACAGCCCCCCCAAAAAAGGTCCCTGAGCCACGAAGGCCCCAGCAAGCTCCCCCCACCTCCCTAAGAAGCCCAATCCACTTCCAGAGAGCCCTAAGCAGTAGCAGGCTTTTCACGCTAACAAGCCCCCAGTGCCCCCCACCCCCCGGCCCAGCTCCTGAGGCTGGGGACAAACTAACCCTTCTTCCACAGGACCAGCGACTCTCGTGCCCACCCTCCTCAGCCCGAGTCTTCTCCCATAGTGAGCAGGCCTGCATTCTGGGGAGGGACCAGGCTGGCCCACCTTCATTCCCCTCACACCCAGGCACCCAGCCCTGGCCTGGGCCCTCTCACGGCAGCCCCAGGCCCACTAGCTCTTCAGCTCCCTTGTGGGCTGTCTTCTCCTGCTGGAATGCAATTGTGAGCACTTAGTTTAGTGCCTAGCACACTTCCCCCTTCCTCCCTCCCTCCAGTGTCATTATCTCAGTCCTCCAAGCCCTTCCCTTCAGAGGGGAGGTTACCAGCCCCCAGAGAGGGCAGGGGAGCTCACAGGTCGTTTAGCTCCATGTCTTCATCACTGAGACAAGGAAGCCTGGGGCGGCTGTGGAAAGGGCATGGCCAAGGTCATGCAGCTGCTGGGTGACTGAGCCAGGACACCACCACACAAATCTGAGGTCTTTCCGTGAACCGGGATGCCTCTCTTAAGTGCTCTATCCCCACCCCCACCCCCATCCCAGTTGTGCCCCTTTATGAGGCAGGCCAAAGGCACGAGGCATTTGGACAGGGGACACCCAGCCAGCATCAGCACCAAGCCTGCCCCGTGCATGCGGGCCCCTCACGAGGGCCCAGGGCTTCCCTCACTCTCTAACTGCTGAGCTGGCTCATGCTACTCTGCAGCCATGGACTTCGTCCCGGGAGAGGCCACTCCTCCGGTGCCAGGGCCATCACTATTCATTATAGCAGATAAGGCAGGTCCGTCTGCTTCCCGTGTGAATGAATCGCTGAACTGTACACATTCTCCTAATCACAGGGGCTGAAATCCTCTGGAATGTGCCGGGGCTCTCTGGGAAGAATGGCAAAGTACGAAGTGGATCTGATGCCGAGCTGGTGGCCAACCCTCTCATTAAACGGCGGCCTCTGAGAGGCCCCCTTAATTGTCAGCCTCGGTCACCATGGTGACCTGGAGCAGGGGCCCCGAAGGAATGTGCAGGGCCCACACCAAAGGGACCCACACTGGGCTCTCAGGACTGCCCCTTCTAAATCAGCTCAGCTCAGTTCTCCCTGAACGGCGCACACCCCGCCTTTGGAGAATGCAAGAAAGCAATTTCCCACCCCTTTGATGCATGAAGAATGAGTGGAGAGGTGTTCAATCAGGACCTACCACCGTGCTCTTTGGAGAGGAAAGGCCCAAGCGCTGTCGCCTTATCAGGGGGCCTCAGTTCCCTAATCTGTAAGATGGGGACAGGACAGGTGGCCAGGGGATCCTGAGAGAGCACTGCCCCAGAACAATGCACTGGAGAGATGCCAGGCAACCACGCCGAAGTCACTGCCACATTGTCACTTCTCAGAAATCTCGGGCACCAGGTGCCAAGCCTCAAGAATCTCCCTCTACCCCACCTGCCCCAGATTAGAGACCCAGTGTGCAGAGAGCTGGCCCAAAGCCCAGACCCCAAACCTTCACAGCAGCCCAGCAAGGCTGATGGCCCAGCGGGCTGATCTCCCACCCCAGCCTCCTGCAGGAGAATGAAGAAAGTGAGAGGCTTTCTCCCAAATGCCAAGCCAGTGAGCAAGAGGAAATAGTTGGAGGAGGAAGCCATGATCTGGGGACAGCCAGTCCTGGAGACACGGGTTCAGATCTCAACCGCCCCCCCCCCCACACACTTCACAGAGAAGGAACCTGAGGTCCAGATAGCCTTGGCTGGGGGCACACTGTGAGTCAGGGGCAGAGAGGCCTGGGGCCGGAAGGACCCCGGCCTCCTAGCTCCCAGTCCAGGGCTTCCTGGCTCCCACTGCTAACAGAATCTTCAGCTGCTCCATCTGGGGGGGGGGGCTCACATCCACGCACTGACCTTAGCAAACTGAATTTTAAGTTGTTTCCATGTGGAAGAAACCTCCGGCCAAGCCCCGGGACGCCAAAGGTTCACAGCTGTTCAAAGCCTAGCAACAACTGGCAAGTGAGCCGCTGCCTCTGCTCTGGGCAGGGATGAGATTGACGGCTCAGAGCCAGCTGCTGTAAGGACCATGGGAAGGGTCCTCAGAACCCTGGCTAGGCAGGCCCCTCCCGCCTTCCCCAGGCCTGGAAGCAGCCGCTGGGATCCCCTGCACTGTCTCAATACTTAATCCAATGAGCTTTGGACCTTTTGCCAGGGTTCCTCTCACTTTGGGTTAACGATGACTGCTGAAAAGCCTTGGGGGAGGGGGGGGCATTCAATTCAATCTACATTTATTAGATGCCTACTATGTGCTAGGTACTGTGCTAAATGCTGGGGATACAAAAAGGCAAGGGCCAGTCCCTGCCCTCAAGGAGTTTCCAATCCCTCTGCAGGACCCAGGAGCCCTGCCACGGGGGGAGGGGCACCATGCCAACATACCACAGCACATCAGAGTTGACAAAGAACCCACCAAATTCAGGGGCAGAGCCTGGCCTGAAAACCAGGTCACCCTCGGCTCAGCTGGGCCCCATGTCCCCCCAAGCCCTGGCTTCCCAGGAATGGGAAGCAGAGCCAAGCAAGAAGGCCCGGTCATGGCTGAGCTTTGGGGTTCTGGCCAGGAACAGCTGGTGTATGGCAGGGCAGTGAGTGGTCTGGAGCCTCCAGCCGGGCCGAAACACAGAAGTGACTAATGGATCGAATGCAGGATGTGACAGGAGCCTCTGGGGGGTCCCAGGGCCAGGAGCCAGGGTGGACACACAATCGAGAGCTGGGAGGGCCCAGAGGAGAGAGGTCCAGAGGTGAAGTCATCATGCCGCCTCTGCCGCTTACTATGTGGATGAGCTGGGGTGAATCACTGGAAAATAAGCCAGGTGGCCCACGTAACAGGGCTAAGAGCTGGAAAAGACCGTAGGTAGCCTGCTCCCATCCCTGCCCGGCATGCACGGGCCCTAGATGGGAAAAGGAAGGCACCTGGCCCACCCACGGCCATGCCACAGTGGCCAGGGTCCTGCTCACACAGGTGAGCCTGGGGGCAGAGATGAGCCGGGCCCTGGGCTCCCAGGCCACCCAACAGCTGAGAGGCCGTGACTGGCCACAGGGCGTGCTGGCCCCAGCTACCCTGGATGCCAGGTCCTGGGCTCCCTGCCTTCCACCATCATGGCCGGGACCACCCCTCCCCCACAGGCTGGGTGACACCGGCTTGGGCTGATGACAGCAGAGTCAGGCCCGGTAATTTCCTCTGTGGTCACTATTAATCACACCCCTCTGAATAACCAGGCCAAGCACGGGGCAGGGCTGAGAAACTCCCCGGCTTCCCTAAAACGCGACACATCATCTCTGGGCTGCAACTAGCTCCAGAGGCCTTCTGTGGCTCAGGTTCCAAAGCCCACCAACATTATTTCTGGGAGAACTGGAGAGTGGGCTTTTTTTATAAGTAATCTAATGTTTACGGTTCTATCACTACCATTTCTTTTCCCATCAGTCATACAGTTATACCACTCCACCCCCACCATCACCCAGAGAGACTTCCATTGTAATAAAGGAAAATACCCAAAGAAAAGCAACCAGACAGGGTCCGCAGCCTTCTCCGGCCAGAATTCTCACCCTCCAACAGAAGGAACAAGGGCCCTTTCCTCACCTAAGTTCACATGATCTCATGGGCAAGAAGGGCCTCAGAGAAAGACGGCCTGCGGGGGGTGGCCGGCCCACGGTCCCTGGATTCCCTGCCCCTCTCTGAGGGCCTAACAGCAGACACGCCACCTAGGCCCTGCCGGCCATTCATCTCCCATGCTGGCTACTTTGGACCGCTGGGACAAGGTTAAAAGATGGAACCAGAAAGGGAGGAGGGAAGTCCAGTCCCGCCTCTCTGCTGCTGCAGAAATGGCCGGCCCAGGCACTTGAGGCTTTCCCCAAGAAGTGGCTGTTCTGCTTGGAACAGTAAGAGCTAACATTTCTACGGTCCCTTAGGGTCTGCAAAGTACATGATCTCATTGGGGAGGTAGAAGCTGTTCTCATCTCTGGATTAAAGATGAAGAAACTGAGGCTGAGAAGAATGATTGGCCCTTGTGGTCACGCTGTGAGTGGTTGAGATGGGGCCAGAGCCCAGGCGCTGCCATCTCTAAACCCTCCGCTGCCCACCGCATCACAAATGAACAGAGAGGGTCAGGGATACCCACCCACCACACTGCCTCTGCTCTGAGACCACACAGAGCAGGTCCGACAGCCCTTCCTGAGGGACTCGGACCCCTGCCCCTCCAAGACTTTGTCAACGGCTGGGGGGGGGGGGGGACGCGATGCTGTAGGTGCTGTAGCTCCACCCCCTGGCATCCAGCCTCCTGAAGGCAACAAGCTTCTCTCTGCAGTGACTGAGGTGAGCCCTTGGCCTCCCATCACCACCCTCAGAGGCAGGGGCCTGTGGGCAAAGCCTAGCACATCCTCTTTCTTCCTAAGGATGAGAGACCTCTGGGAGAAGCCAAACAGGGGCCAAGATATCAGGCTGGGATCGCCAAGGACCTGGACAGGGCTGTCTTGGCCAGGGTCTGCCTTCGCCTCATATAGAAGAGGAGGTTCAGGTCCAGGAGGGCATAAAAGCCAGTTATCCCAATGTTTGTAGGAGCCTAGGTTAAGAACCCTTGATCCGGGGCAGCTAGGTGGCGCAGTGGATAAAGCACCAGCCCTGGATTCAGGAGGACCTGAGTTCAAATCCAGCCTCAGACACTTGACACTTACTAGCTGTGTGACTCTGGGCAAGTCACTTAACCCCCATTGCCCTGCAAAAAAAAAAAAAAAAAAAGAACCCTTGATCCGCAAGAAGGGTTTCAATCCAAGGCAAGAGAAGCAGTCAGTCCATGAAGACAGAAACCAGTGGTTATGGGACTCCTTCAGAATGAAAGACAAAGGTCTTCCTCCAGCTGGGCAATGCGCTGGGGAGGGGAGGTGCCAAGATAGGCTGGTAGCAATCTCTGTGCCCAAGAAGCTCCTGATCTAACTGAGGGAACACCACAGACAAGAGGGAGAGGGAGCTGAGAGGCGACCCAGGGGAGGAGGCTGGGAAGCTGGCGGGGAAGGGGGTAGAGCTGCGGCAAAGGAGAAGGGTGGGTCTGGAGCACAAGATAAGACACAGAGGACACCAAATCATTTACCTTTTTTTTTTTTTTTTTTTTTGGTGAGGCAATTGGGGTTAAGTGACTTGCCCAGGGTCACACAGCTAGTAAGTGTCAAGGGTCTGAAGCCGAATTTGAACTCAGGACCTCCTGAATCCAGGGCTGGTGCTCAATCCACTGCGACACCTAGCGGTCCCAAGTCATTTACTTTTTCTAACTACTCAACGCGTCCTTACCGTGTACTGAGCATGTGCAAGATGTTGCCAGGCTGGTGCTGGGGATGGGACGGCCCCTGCCTCTGGGAGCTCACTGCCACCCCCAGAACCTGGCAGAGGCTCTCTCAGTAAACTCCTGTGGCTCCCGACTGCCCCCTCGCTGGTGCTGGTCAATCCTTTGACACTGGCCACCTTGGCCTTCCTTGGGCAAGACTGTCCACCGGCTGAACCAGGGCCGTGCCTGGGGTAATGTTCTCCCTCCTCCTCCCTCGAGTCCCAGCCAAATTCCCGCCTTCTACAGGAAGCCCTTCCCATGATGCTTTTCCCCCATTAATCCCATGCACAGCTTGTCACCTGTCATCTCCCCCATGAGACGAAGCTCCTCAAGGGCAGGAACTGCTGACTTTCTTTGCAGTCCTGGTGCTTAGCACAGGGCCTGGCACACACTAGGTGCTTAATAAATGCTTCTTGAGCGACTGACTAGAGGGTGAGGCGGAGACAGAACTAGAGAAAGGACCCAGGCTCAGCAGGAGGAGCGAGAGGCTGGGTCTGCCTGGGAGAAGGCTTTGGGAGGAGGGGCCCTGACCTGGGGAGGGAGCAGTGGCAGCTCCGGCCTTTCAGGCGGGTCATTTAGACTCTGCAGGCAGCAGGACAGAACAGTCATGACAACAACAACAATAATAATAACAGCGCCTGCTTAGAATGCACCTAAAGGCTTGCCCAGCGATTGTCAGAACAATCCAGGTACCCTAGGGATGATATCCTCATTGGAGAGGTGAAGGGCTCCCCAGGTAGAACTGCCCGTGGCAGTATTTGAACTCATCTCCCCCGCCACCACGGCCAGCATGCCCAGCAGAGTCCTGGACTGGAGCCACAGCCTGAGCTGGGTGGGGGCTCCGTGGGCAGAAAAGGGGACAGGTGTGAGAAAGTCAGCTCCACAAACAGTTGGTAAGCCCCTGCCACCTCCCTGTGTGCCCGGCACTGTGCCAAGGGCCCCCAAAAGTTGAGCAGAGCATTCCAGACATATGGAAACCACCCGCGGCAAAGGCTGGGCACACTGCAGATGGGGCGCTGGGGAACAGGCCGGGCTGACTGGAAGAGAGACGCCTTATGGGGAGAAAGAGGGGAACAAAATTATACAGAAAGCTTGAAATGCCAGGCTGAGGAGTTGGCACTTGGCAGGGGAATGACGTGGATCACCAGCAACCTCTGCGGCAGCTGTGTGGAGGACGGATTAGAGAGGGGGAGACTGAGGCAAGGAGGCCAGTGCTAAAGCAGGCGGATGACAAGGGCTTCTTGCTTCCCAAGTCTCTCTGTGATGGGCACCTGCAGTGCGCCACTGGAGAGATGATGAAGCAGTTGGGGGATTGGCATCGATGAGGGGCATCTCCACACTGGGAGGCTAGGAAAGAGCCCCAGGTCACTCTGAAGTCACAAAGCTGGCTCAGAGGTCAGTAGTGCCTCAGCCAAAGAGGGGCAGTTTTGGGTAATTAGGTCCTGGGGTGCCGGGGGGGGGGCACAGGAGAGGAGCTGGAGGCTGAGCGTGTACATTTGGAGATCATCTACAAAGAGGAGATGGAAGCTATGGCGACAAATCAAGGCCTGGGACAGAGATGGAGATGTTACCCAGAAGCTCATTAGGCACCACAGAAGGAGCAGCCTGGGAGGTGGGAGGAGAAGGGGGGCACAGAAGCCGGGGAGGAGAGAGCACTCAGATGGAAGGGCCACCGGTCAGCCCAGCAAACAATTAAGAATGGCGGGCACAGCAAGGGCCACACGAGGCCAGGGGCTTTCTGCAACAGCAGCAAGATGGGCGCGATGCAGCAAAGAGGGCAGAGCAGGCGCCCAGCAGCTGCAAAGCTCAAAGCCCACGGAAGGGCCAAGCTGGAAGGGGCCGGCCCCCCACCCTCCGGCCTGATCTGTCCTACTCCTGTCATCACCTACAAAGTCACTTGCTTATAACAACCCCGGGAGAAAGGCTGTGCAGGCACTGTCATTCCCATTTTTACAAAGGAGAAAACAGACTTTGAGGGTTAAGTGACTCAGTCAAGTCCACCTGGCTCCTCAGAGGCAGACTTTGAACCCAGACCCCAGGATGCCATATGGGGCCTCAGTAAATCAGATGAGCTGGGGCTACAAGGCAGATGCCTGAAATGCCAGGGACAGGCATGGGAAGGCTTGGGGGCAGACAGCAAGGGGACCAGAGGGTCCTCAAAGAAGCCGGACCCCTGGCAGCTGTGCCCTGAACCTCCCCCATTTCCCTCCCTGGTCTGAACTCTTCCCCAGCTAAACAACTAGGTGCTGCCCCTCCCCCCCATTTTGTACAACTAACTATCCTGGGTCAGTAACAAAGATGAAACTCAGCAATACGACAAAATCACACACACACACACACACACACACACACGCGTGCCCACATGTTCCGTCTGCCAGGACCACCAGGGGCAGCGTGGGAGCAGAGCCCACCTCTGCCGTTTTCTGCCCCACGTGTGGCACTCTCCCTAGCCGCTAGAAAGTGCAGGGGCCGTGCCACCTGGAGGAGGGTCCCACAGGGCGAGGGGCTGCCAAGGGCACACTCAAGCCTTGATGCCGAGATGCCAACACCACAGGACAGACCAGGTCTGCAGGCACCCCACACCCACCTCTCCAGAGGCTGCCGGCTGCTGGCCCTTTAAGATCATAGGCAGAGAAATAGGGTTTTTGGGGGGGTGGGAATCAGGCAGGTGGGCAGGCTCAGTGGAAGGGGCATCCTTCAGCTCAATTCTCCCCTTGTGGCACCAAACACGTACCAGCCACATACCCTCCACAGGGGCCAGAGGGGTGAGTCCCCCACCCCTCCATCAGCCCGGCTACTCCTGGTGGGACTGGATCTCCCCCCCGCACCCCAGAAACCTCCCGTCAGCTTTCAGCTTCCCACGGGTAAAAGAGAGAGGAGCCTCTGCTCTTCCCCCCAGGGCTCTCCTACCTCCATGGGGGCCACTTCAAAGGCTGCCGCTAAGCTTACCTTCCTGAGCCCCACAAAACCTCTTCCATTCAGCTCCCTGGGCATCAAATCAGGAGCCTGCAGAAGGCTTCCCTGGGCCACGTGAGGCCATTCAGTGGTACCGGCGCCCACGACAGAGGGAAGGAAGGAAGGGAGTGAGTGAGCGGCTCGCTGACGGGCGGGCGGCAGCTTGGGAATCCCCCTCCTCTGATGGGGATGAGTTAAACTTCTTCGGAAGGATGTGAGCCCTGGTGGTGGCGGGCGGCGGTGGCGGCAGCAGGGGCACGGGCAGCAGCAGCAGGGGCAGGGAAGCCATCAGCAGAGCTGCATTCCTGGGGCCCAGCCTGCTCAGCGGTCATGTGCCGCCGCATATTCTAGACCAGCGGGGTGTGTGTGTGTGTGTGTGTGTGTGTGTGTGTGTGTGTGTGTGTGTGTGCGCGCGAGTGTGTGCCTGCCCGCGCGTGTGTAAATGTGTGCGCGCACGCACACACACAGCAGAGCTGCAGGCCAGCACAGCCCACTGCCTCCCCACCAACTCTCAGAGACACTGAAACACATCTGGCCAGGGAGAGACAGAGGGAGGGAGGGAGACGAAGGGATGGAGAGACAGAGGGAGGGATGGGAAGGCTGAGAGGAGCCGCGCAAACCGCCAGACTACTGCCCAGGACAACTAATGGGACTGGGGACCCGAGTCCCCAGGAATGAGGAACAAAGAGCCCCCCCACACATCGAGGGAGGGGGAGGCTGCCCAGCTCCACTTGGCATTCCTGCCACTGGCCGAAGCTGCCGGGGGTGGGGGTTGGGATGGGGAGGAATGGCTGCAACCGGCCCTTCTCAAGAGACAGCAGGGAAGAGCTCGGTCCAGCCCCAGACTCTTCCTGCATCCTGCCCCCCCAAAACGGGACAAGCAAAGGCCCCGGCCCCCAAAATGACTGTCTTCCCTCTCCCTCCCTCCCCCTCCCCCCCCTCATACACACACACACACGCACGCACGCACGCACGCACACACGCCATCCAAAGGCCATCTAACACCCAGCAGCAGCTGCTGGGACTCTTAATACACACAGAGGTGGAGAGGGCTGGGAGGGGGGAGGGGGGAGGGAGCCCACCAAATGACAAGCTCTCCAGCCCCTCCCCTCCTGGGCTGGTCACCCAAGAGGAGAAGTCCCTGGTGGCCTCCACAGGGGCCAGCTGGTCAGGCCCATGATCCTCCATGCTCCAAGCTCTAGCCATCAGCCTCAGGGGCTGAGAACTCCGGGCCAGTTTAGCCATAGACTCCCAGCATGTCAGGGCTCTGAGTATTCCAGGGAGGGTCTGGCCCGATCCATCCCGGCCAATGAGGATACTGACGTCCAGAGGCAGTAAGTGACCTCCCTCCCCGGGAGTGCATGGCAAGGACCATGGACAGAACCTAGGTCTCCTTGGTCCCAGTCTAGAAATCCTCCTCCTATACCTCCTTGCCTTACTAGACAGCACAAAAACCATCAATCTTAGGGACAGGTCAGTTAATCCCTCAGGCAGGGGGACATCACTAGTGCTGGACTACTGCAAGAGCCCCCTTGGGGAGTCCTTGCCTCAAGTCTCTCCCCTCTCCCACAGGCTGGCAGGAAAAGTGACATTCCTAAAGTACAATCTGACCACATCACTCCCTTGCTCAAGAACTTCTAGTGGCTCCCTATTGCCCCTAGGATAAACCACAGGTGCTTCTGTTTGGCATTCACAGCTCTTCATAGCCTGGTTGTTTTCCAGCCCTATCATGCACACTCCCTGTCTTCACACACCTTGTAATCCAAACACACTACTAATAATGTAATAATGCATAAACATATAAAAATGATATGCATAATGATGTGCATACATAGGATAATGACATACATAAAAATCACGAAAGCTTTCTGGCTATTCCCCTAACTCAGCACTCCCTCTCCTGCCCCCGGACCTTTGCATTAGCTGTCCCCCTTGCCTGAAGCACCATCTCACTTGCCTCCACCCCTTAGAACCGTCTTTATGGTTGAGTCATTTCGGTCACGTCTGACTCTCCCTGACACCATCTGGGATTTTCTTGGCAGAGATACTAGAGGGGTTGGCCATTTCTTTGCCACCTCATTTGACAGATGAGAAAACTGAGGCCAACAGGGTGAAGTGACTTGCTCAGGGTCACTAGCTAGTAAGAGTCTGTGGCTGGATCTGAACTCAGGAAGATGAGTCGGCCTGACATCTGCCCTATAACAGTTCTATAACATATTAGGTATTTGCTGAGTAACCGATAATGTCAGTCACTGGTGGGCCTGAAGGAGTTGAAGAAGATGAGCCGTGTCTGGTCACTAACACACCACAAAGTGGAGGGGGAAGGGTGTCTGAGCCTGACACCTCTCCCTTAATTCTAAGCCTCAGCAGGTGTATGTGACCTCACCCCAGGAGGCCCCGCAGGGGCCAGGAGGGATGCATGGCATTATTATTCTGATGCTTTCTCCTCCCTTGATGGAGCCACCTGTCTACACTGGCTGCCCTCTCCCCTCCTCTCACTTTCTAAGACCTCAGAGGCCTTCTCAGTCACCTAAAAACATGCTCTCCAAAGCTACCAAGGACCTCGGGCTGCCCACTCTAAGGGCCCCACCCCCGTCTTCCTCCTTCTCCACCTCTGCAGAACGGGCCATGGCTGCCATCTCCCTACCAGTTCTCCCTCCCAATTATCCCTCAATCCCTCTAGGTTTTCACAACCATCTTCTCTCCTGTTTCTCGTCCCCTCGCTCCCGCTCTGGCTCCCCCACTGGCTTTTTGTCCATGGTGCACCTGCTTGTCTCCCACGTCACTAATTTGTGTCCTTTTCTCTTTCCACTCCACGCGCTCTCACTTGGTAATCTCATCAGGCCCCATGGGTTCAATTATCTCTAGGCAGATGGTTCCCAGATCTATCACTCCAACCTCAGACTATGCAGAGCACCCCGGTCACACATCACCCAATGCCTCGTGGGCTCTTTGGCCTGACCGCTCACAGGAATCTCAAATTCAACATGACCAAAAGAAAACTGTCCCTTCTCTTCCATCTACCACCCAGAGAACCACCATCCTCTCCATTACTCGGGCTTGCTCCCTTGAGGTGACCCTCAACTCCCCACTCTCCTCCCACACCCCCAATCACCACCATCTTGTTGACCGTCCCTTCACAACAAGTCTGGCATGGGACCCCATCTCCCCTACTTCAGGTCAGAGCTTCATTACCAGCCTCTGAATTCATCTCCTTGCCTCAAATCTCACCCTAGTCCAACCCATCCTCCCCTCAGCCGCCACATCTCCTCCCTATTCAAGGGGCTCCAAACACCAAGATCGAACACAAAGTTCTCTATTGGGCATTTCAAGCTCTTGAGTCTCCTAGGGAGGCCCCCTCCACACACACCACCCAGCCAGCCTGGCATGCCCACCCGCAGCTCCTCAAGCTCTTATCTCCATGGCACTGCATTCCCAGAATGTGCAGCCCCTTCCCCTCTGCCTCTGGCCTTCCCAGGCCCCCCTCACCTGGTGAGGCCTTCCTCTCTCAGGCAACCTTCCGTCTCCTGCCTAGAGCCCTACTTGGGAGGTGCCTTGTCATTTACATGTCATTTACATGGCAGAGTGCACTGCCCTTGAGGGCAGGGACTGCTCTGGGCCTTCCTTATATGCCCAGTGCTTACCTAATATAACATGATGAGATCATTTTTGTAAAAAGCACATAGCACAGAGCTTGGCGCCTTTGCTGTTTGGTCATTTCAGTCGTGTCCAACTCTCCGTGACCCTATTTGGGGTTTCCTCAGCCAAGACCCTGGAGCGGTTTGCCATTTCCTTCTCCAGCTCATTTGACAGATAAGGAAATGGAGGCAACCAGGGTGAAGTGACTTGCCCAGGGTCACCCAGCTGGCAAGTATCTGAGGCCAGATTTGAACTCAGGTCTTCCTGATTCCAGGCCGGTACTCTATGCACTCTGGCCCCACTTGGCACGCAATAGACACTACTGGAATGCTTATTCCATTCTCTAGTAAGTGTTTCATAAATGCCTGCTGAAAATGATTAATATGGGAACAGGTTTTGCATGACTGCACATGTATAATCTCTATCAAACTGCTGCCTTCTCCACGAGGGGGATGGGGAGGGAGAGAATGCAGAACTCAGCATTCTTAAAAACAAATGTCAAAAATTGTTTTTACATGTAATTGGGGGGAAAACCAAATATTCAAGAAGTCATTTTTAAAAAGAAATGCTTGCTGGCTGTTTTACAGATGAGAAATGACGTGACTTGCCCAGGGACACACATCTGGCAAACATCACCAAAAACCGATGCTGGAAGAAAGGAGCAGAAGCCGGAGAACAGTCACAAACAATTTGGAGGAAGCGCAGGCTGGGCGCACAAGGAGGCAGCCATCATTGTACAGAACAGGCTTGCTTGGCGATGCATATTTGTCATAAGAGTTTGCTTATTCCTTTCTCTTTCTCTCAATGGGGTGGAGGAAGAAGGGAAAGGAAAGAGATTTCTATTCATTAAATCTTTTTTTTTAAGTGTGTGTGGGGGGGAGAAACAGTTCTCGAGATACAGGATGTTTGTTGCCAGCTCTCTCAGAGGAGGTCACTGTGTGGTTAGTTTTGCTTAATTGTTTTACTTTGTTACAAGCCGCCTCTTGTGCCTGGATAATCTGGAGATGTTTGTAATGTCAAAACAAAACAGCAATAAAACTTGAAACAACAAACGCAGAACAGGCCAAGATCTAGGGCTGGCTGGCTAGAGAACAGAGATGGTAGAAAGAGAGATAGGGAAACAGGTGCCCACATCCTGAAACACATCCCACGTGGCCTTAAATGCCAGGCTAGGGAGTCTGTGGTGCTAGGGAGCCACAGACAGTCTTTGAGGAGTAGTGATGCCAGAGCTAAGTATAAAGGAGATTATATTGGCAACTATGTAAAGATGGGCTAGAGGGGGCAACTAGGTGGCACAGTGGATAAAGCACCAGCCCTGGATTCAGGAGTTCCTGAGTTCAAATCTGGCCTCAGACACTTGATAATTGCTAGCTGTGTGAACCTGGGCAAGTCACTTAACCCCCATTGCCCCACAAAAAAAAAAAAAAAAGATGGGCTAAAGTAGAGAGGGACTGGAGACCAGACAGGAAACAATTGCCATAGTCTAGGGAGGAGGTAATTAGGGGAGGGGAGGGGCTCAACTCCAGATCTGTGGGTCCTACAGCCAGGGCTCAGCCCCCTGGACCACCCTGCCCGTCACTGCCGGAAAATGTGATTTATACCCCGAGCATCAGCTCTGAAAACATCTGTTCTCCCACTGCAGCTGCCCGGGAGCAGCCAGAGGCAGATCCTTCAAGGCGAAAAGAAATTAGACCCTGTCTTTCCATTCCAAAGTCCGAATGGGCAGATTCAACACCATGGGGGGGGGGGGTAGAAGAGAGAGAGAAGGGAGGAGGGGAGAGAGAGGAGAGAAAGGAGAAAGAAAGAGGGGTGAAGGGAGTGTAGAATATTTTAAATTGACTAGCTTAATTTAGGGGGACTAATTTGATTGGGGTACTTAATCTGGGACTCAACTATTTGGCTATCTGACTTCGTTAATTGAATGTGGGCCGTTTATAAAGTTCCACCACACTGCTCCACTCCCAAAATTGATAAACACAGGATTAAGAAGCCTCTTAACTAAATAATCGAAGCAGAGTTTATTTATGAGATACTATTGAAAATTATGAATACAGGGAACTAAAATGTACACCCTGACTGCATTGCGGTGTGTCTCTTTCCACTGGGTGTGTCTCTTTCCACTGCCCTCTCTTTCCCACCTGCTCCGCTTCGAACTTCTTGAATACAATAAGGGCCTTAGCTGGCACTCAGATACTTTATTCTAACTCCTCTTAATCTTCACTTTCTCCGACCTATGCCCTGTGCTGACCGCTTCTGTGCTCTCCACTGCCTCCTGGTCAGTCTGTCCTCTGCTGCATTTGCTCCTAGTTCTGTGTTGCTGTTCGTCTCGTCCCCCATCTCCTTGTCCAAACCGAACCCCCCTGACATCCTTTCTTCTCTAACTCCCAGGTCTAAACATACCTTTTCTTCTCTCCACTCAAATCTCGGGGCTTCCTGCGCCCCCACAGACCAAGCTAATCCACTAGCCAGGGCTGCAGCTGGTGGGGGGGGGGTGCCTCAGCTTCACGTGTCTCAGCACAGGCTATCTTTCAGATAGCTCCGCTCAGGTTGGAGGGAGCTGGGGGCTTTTTTTTCTCCCCAGCTGTCTGACCTGGCATCTTGTATAGCCCAAGGGGCTTTTTGACTCAGCTGAAGCAGAGGGGGAGGGGAAGAGACCCTGAGGGCCTAAGGCTTTCTAATCTCAGCCTAAAGGTAGGGTCCCCAAATCAAAATAAATTTCCACAGGTGAGAGAGAGTGAAGGGGGAAGGAAGAAGAGAGAAAGGGGGGAGAGAAAGAGAAGAAAGGAATGAGGAGAGAGAGGAGGGGTAGGGAAGAGGAGAGAGAGAAGGGGGAGAGAGTGAGGGGAGGGAGAGAAAGACCAAAGGGGGTGGGGATTGTGCTTAGAGAAGAATTATTACTCAGAATAAGAGCCACTCACTCCACAGATAAAAAGGGAGCAACAGATGGGGGGGGGGGGAGAGGTTTGCATCAATTCTGCCTAACGCTGCCAGAACTTAGGAGGAAGCAGGCCACAGAGGGAGGGTCAGCTTGGGGACCTGCTCTGTCCAAGACAAGGTCATGCTGTCTTCTTCTTGCTACAAAAGAAACCCTTCTGTGGATCTGAGGATAAATGACAACCAATAAGTAACAGTAACTGACATTTGGGTAGCACTTTAAACACGCTCTCTCCTTAGGCCTTACAACAACCCTAAGAAGCTACAGGTCTGATTAGTCCCATTTCACAGATGAGGAAGAGTAGAGATAAGTGTCAGAAGCAGAATTTGGGCCTGGGTCTCTCCTGACCACAAGCCCAGAGCTCTGGCCTGGAGGGGACCCAGCTCGCTGTGGTGACATCTGTACCTCCTACACCCCCTCTCATCAGCTGGGCGGCCCCGAGTCTGTCCCACCAGTAATGGCAGCCACTGGCCAATTCAACATCATTCAGCAAACATAGAATACTTAGCTGTGCATCTTTTCAGTGACACTGCCCCATCCATCCATCCATCCATCCATCCATCCATTCACTTACTCACTCACTCATCATTAACTGAATATGTCTTCACTCCCTGTGGTATACCAGCCATTGCACTTGGCTCCGGAAGGAGATGCCACATTTGGGGAAAACACAGCGCCTGCCCTCCCAGAGGTCAGAGGGCAGCTCAAGGAGAGGCTGAGGAGCAGACAACTTCCGTGTCCCCTGTGGCACTGGCCCATGGGAGGCACCAAATCTAGCGCTGAGAGCAGAGCCAGGAGACGGGGCGGGAAGGACAAGGTGAAATCTGAGTGGGGCCTTACAGTTCTGGTACCAAGAACATAAGCAAAGGCGCAGAGGGGGGAAACTGCTGTGCACATTTGGGAGGAAGGCTGATGAGCGCCGTCCAGCAGGCACAAAGTTTGCCTGGTCTGCCGGGAGTGGCGGGACAGAAGCGGGGGGCCTTCAGGAGGCACAAAAGCTGCACAGCTAAGCGTGGGGCAGGTGGGTAAAAGACAAGACCCTCCTCTGGTTCCACGGACCTTCAGGCTGGCTCCTGCCTGACTGGCCCAAAACATGGCTTGGCAGGGTTGAAGTGACCAAGGCCTCTGGCCCTTGCTTCCCCATCCGGGGTCCCACATTGCCCCATAGTGAATCGTAGCTGTGAGCAGGAGCGAGCAAGTGGCCCCCAGAACAGAACAGAAGAGAGCCAAGGAGAAACCCAAGATGGGGTGGGCTGGCGGCCCAAGCACTTGCTCTCTCACGCTCCCTCGATCCCTGGTGCTCCCTCGCTCACTTGCTCCAGCAGCTCCAGGGTCGAATTCCAAACACATTCATCATCTTTCCTTGGCCTTTGGGCTTGTCATCCCAGCTGACTTCCCCAAGAGACAGGCTGCCCGGAGGATGCACACAGGGCGCTGGCCCTGTCTGTCCTTCCTGCGGGCCATCAGAACCACACCAACCTCCCCATGAAGCCCAGGAAGAAACCCACACCCACGGGGAGGACAGGAGGCCACTGAAACAGGCACATCCACGGCAACTGAGCGCTCTGAGCTGGAGAATGTGGGGGCCATGGTCTTCCTCATCTTCTCCAGTGGCATCGAGCGAGTCGGTGTGGGGTGATGAGAACCAGGGAGCGCGGGCCACAGGAGGCTCGGGTTCAAACGCTGATGCTGCCACTCTCTGCAGGTAGGCTCCGGGCAGCAGCTTCCCCAGGTGTAAAATGAGAATAATCCTGCTAAATTCCCAGACAGAATCTATCCTGTGACCCCTAATGACAGCCCCCATTCCCAGAGGCCTTTGCAGTTGGCCAAACCTTCTTCCCACAACAACCTAGAGAACGCCCGCTCCCTGAAGGCAGGCACTGTGGACTCAGTGTGGGCAGCAAAAGGACTGTCCCTGTCTGGCAGAGGAGGAAGCTGGCCCGAAGGGCTCAGCCTGCGGCCTGGCAGCTCTCCATGGCAGCCGCACTTCCTGTGGGCTGGGATGTGGAGGGGCTCAAAACCCATCGGAACCTGGGGGATCCTGGGTTGGGGTTGGCAGGGGCACCACAGGGCACCCCAGTCATGATCCCTGACCCCCCCAGCTGGGGCTCAGCACTCGGCTGTTCAGTTGGGCAGGTCTGGGGTGTCGTGGAGGGAGAGATGGGAAGGCCAGGCAGAGCAGAAGGAAGGGACTGGGCGGGGCTCGAGGCTACACTCTCCAGCTAAAAGCACACGAACTCACAACAGTGACCGTGCACACAGAGAACAAGGAAGGAAGGTCCCGCCATGCTGGCTTCTCCAGAACCCTGAGATTAAACAACGGACAGGAGATTAATTCGGGCCGGCCCAGACTCAGGGCTATCACCAAGAGGACACCCCGAGCCCTTCTTACCCTGGTCCCTGCTTACTATTGTGCATTTCTGGCCCCAAAGTAAAATAATATAAAATCGAGTCTGGGTCTCCAATGGGGACTTGGAGGAACAAACCCCCAAGAGGGGAACCCCTACCAAGGCTGGATTCTGGGTCGCCCCCTTCCACCATGAGGGGCACACACCAGAACTGGAAGAGAAAAAAAAAAAAAAACTTTCCAAATATAGGATGGGAAAGGTCTGGTTAGCCAGCAGCTAATCTGAAAAAGATCTGGGAGGCTTTAGTGGCCCACAAGCTCAAAAGGAGTTAGCCAGGTGATGGGGCAGCCAGGATAGCCAAAATGATCTGGAGCCTGCTTTAGGAAGGTGTGAAATCCAGAAGGGACAAGCCTATCAATTGTGCTTGGGCAGAACAGCCCAGGGGCCTACTCAAGCAGGAGGCTGACAGTCAGGGAGATGAGCAGCCTGGAACCCAAGACCCAGGAGGACACACTGAAGAAAGTGGGAAGAGAAGTCTCAGGGAGGCAGTCGCTGAGGGCCTCTCAAAAGTGAGCCTCTTAAAGCTCAGCTCTGACCAGTCCCTGACACGTCTTCCATGTCTAACGTGCTGGGAATCACACTGATCTCTAGAAAGCATAATGTGGAAAGAATTCCCATTTCACAGATGAAAAGACTGAGCAGCACAGAGTTAAGTGCCTGTGAGTCGTACCCAAGGGACCTCACCACAGGACACTTCTCCCCAGCCTCTCCCCCTCACCGAGCCTCGACCAGGGAAAGGTTCCCACACTCACTGACAAAGATTCGTCATCTTGGTTACTCATCATTCTCCAAACCCCCTCCATTTCCTGGAGGAAATGAGAAGCTGCTGGATTTGCCACAAGTGAGGCAGCTGGCCAGACTCAGATGGTCTGGGCCGGCTGCCTGGGGTGGGGCCTGGGGAACAGCCCCAAGCAACAATCCTTCTGGAGAGAGCAGGGGTCAGTGCCTGGGCAGATCCCAGGCTAAAGGACCACGATGCAGGCCAGGCCAATACTAGAGGGAGGGATGAGCCTGGTGCAGGCCCTCGGACAGTAAGTCTGCCTGTGGGAGGATTAGCACTTCGCCCCAGACCAGGCCCCCAGAAGCAAACCACCAAAGCAGGAGGGAAGAGGAGCTTCCTATGCAAAGGAAGTCCCTTGGGGGCAACAAGGGCCTGGTCTGCAGTCACGGGACAAAGGCAGCCAGGTCAGGCAAGGTCCCAGAGCTCTGACCTCCAGGGGCCCCAGCCCTGAGGCTAAGCCCCATGGGCCCTTCCATTCCTTCGAGGGCAGCATACATCATTCACTTACTTCAGACTGTCCTATGCAGATGCAGAGGTGGGGACAGGGGGTAAGCCTTCCAGCACACACAGAGCCCTCTCAATCCCAGTGCCTTCCCCAGCTAACTGTCTCCCAGGTGGCCTGTATAGGCCTCGCTCTGTGTGTCTGGCTGTGCTGTCTCTCCCCAACCCCCATGGCCGGCCCCAGAGCCCAGGGACTGTCTTTGGCCTCTCTGTAGCCCCCAGCTTAGCAGGGTGCCTGGCACATGGGAGCGGCTGGGTGTGTACTGACTGACTGAAGGAAGAGATCTGTGGCCCACAAAGGAATGGGCAACACAGATAATAATCAAATGTGTCTGATTCTTCCCAAGTTTGGTTTAAAAGACCTGAGATTAAGGCAAATAAGTAGGCCAGTTACCAAACTCAAGCCAAAATCGTGTCCAATCTAGCGGCTGCTTCTCCAAATGCCAACTTTCCCAGCACTCAGAATGGTGTGGCTGCTGCGGTGACATGTGCCCAGGGAGAGGGCATGGATGAGGAGTAATGCATGCCCTGAGAGAGGGCATGGATGGGGGGTGACATGTGCCCAGGGAGAGGGCATGGATGGGGGTGACATGTGCCCACAGAGGGGCACCAGAAGCAGGTGAGCTCCCTCCCCTTCAGAGGGATGATACCAATGGCAATAATGATTCTAATCAGCACGTCTTTCTCTGACCCTCTCAGCTTTCTGCACAGTCTCTGGATGCACACAGCTTAGGACCAGAGACCCCTCCCTGAGCTAAAAGGGTCTTCAGTGGCTATCAGCTGCCCCTGCCCCTCCCCCCACTTGCACAGTAGAGCAGAAGAGGTAACTGAGCCCCAGGGAGACTGAGTCACCTGCCCACAATTACCAGGTGGTGAGCCCCAGAGGTGGAATCTCCCAATGCAGAAAAATGTTTCCAATATGAATCAGAATATGCTGAAAGCACAGGGCGGGGAGAGGGGGGGGGGGGCGCAAATGGGAGAGTTCACTGCAGGGCTACTGAGGAGAGGCAGCATCTGAGCCAAGATGTCAATGATGGACCGGCCCAGCAACACCCGAAAGCCAATCCTGGGTAATCTGGGGGGAAGCAGGTTGTTTCCCCGGAGGGCCTCGAATGCTAGGTGAAGTTTGGAATTGAGCTTACAGAAGTGGGAATGATGTTAGGGAGGCTCTGGCACCGTGTGCAGGGGACATGGGAGTGGAGGAGAGAGACCGGGGGGAGGGCACTGCCACTGCTCGACTGGGAATCTCTTCCCTCTGGGTTTGGTGCTCACCCATCCCGATGCTTCTGGGCTGAAGGAACGCCCCCCAAACAGCCTCCCCAGTGCACAGAGAGCCTCTGGCCACACCTCCGGTTTCTGCAACAAGCTTTGGGCAGGAAATCCTTAAGATCAATCAACCCCAAGAGGCCAGGATCTTCCATTCAGAGGAGAAATCCCGGAAGTGCTCCCTGAATCTGGACAGGTGAGGCCAAATCCACTCAGCCAAAGGAATTAAGTGGGGTTTGTGGAAGAGGGTGCAAGAGAAGTCTGGGAGCTCGCCCGCCCAAATCCATCCAGAGCAGAAAACAAGCCCTTGGTCAGAAGGAAAGTCTACTAGGAGCAGCTCCTCAGGCCTCCAAGGGGACCACCCAGATCCCCCATACCCACTTGACAAAAACCTAAAAATCACAATAAGCTGAATAATGATGGAGCAATCCAAGCAGAAAATGTAGAAAGTAACTTTTTGCTCCAGAAACTGGGGGTGGGGTGGCAATCAGAAGCTCACCTGCAAGAGGAAAGGGGCCTGCCACCCAGCAGAGCCAAAGCCAACACGAGCAACCAAGCAGCCAGAGCTGAGAAGAGCATGACACTGATGGACGGAAGACCCTCCACGGGGGGGCCTTGGAAGCCGCTGGAGCAGCAGGCCTCACTTCCTGGCTCAGGACCCTCCTGGCTTTGCCCAGTACAGCAGGCCTCAGACAGGGCACTGCCAGGCCCAGGTCCCTCCGGGCACTGCCCAGTGCTGCAGGCCTCAGAGAAGGCACTGCCAGGTCCAGGTTCCTACCTGGCACTGCCAGGACCAGCAGGTCTCAGAAAGGGCACTGCCAGAGAAGGCCCTGGGAGCCAGTGCTCTGAACTTCTGAAATCAGGGAAGGGGAGCTGGGAACGGGGGTTCAGGTCCGAATGAGCCCGAGCAGAGCTGCATGTGTCATCATAAAATCCCTTGACCTTTCTGGGTTTCTCTCTGCTCTGATCTTCCCATCAGGATGCCTCCGAGCCCCTGATCTGTTACAGGTTCTGGCCTTTCCCTTGTGGGCCCACCCTCAGCTTTTCAGGGCAAGTCATGCTGGGCTGGAAGGCCCCTCAGCCTCAACTGGGGCTTCAGGCCAGGCTCAGCCTGGGTAAAGTTCAGTCTGGGATCGCAGCTAGATTTGGTGCAGAAGTAGAAACCACCCGTTCAAGGTCACTTCAAAGTTCAAGTGGCTGACAAACCTCGCTTCCTATTGGTCATTTTTTCCAACAATGGCCATTGCCTTCTCCTGGTCATTTTACATCTGAGGAAACTGAGGCAAACAGGGTGACGTGTGCCAGGGTCACACGGCTAGTAAGTGTCTGGGGCTGGATTTGAACTCAGGTTGCCCTGACTCCAGGCCCAGCGCTCTATCTCCTGAACCACCTGGCTGCCCTCTATAAACCTTGAAGCACTATGTAAATACTAGTTACTGCACATAGGATGGGATGAGGGTAAGTCAGAGGGAAGACACTAAGATTAGGGAGTGATAAGAAAGACTTGTGCTTAAGCAAGGTGAGACTTTGGCTGAGGTCGGAAGGAAACAGGAAGCAGAGATGAGGTGGGAGAGAAGACAGTCAGTGACAATGTCAGGAGCCAGAGTGTGGAAGGGAGGCCTCTGTGGGTGAGGGGGGTGGGGCAGAAGGAATGGAGAGGGAGGGCCCGGAGGTGGAAGACCACCAGCCAGGTTACCAAGGGTGAATGTTCTTCTTGGAGCAAGGTCAGGTCAGAGCTTTCCATGAGCAAGAGGACTGTGGCCCAATGGTTCCCACACTCCTGTACTTCCTTTGGGGGGGGCGGGGCAGTGAGGGGGGCACAGGGTGGGACAAGTAGACTTGAGGCAGATATTCTGTTGGGGGGACAGACAGAGATACCCACCTACCCATGCCCCAACGCCCCACCAGCAGCCCAAGAGGAATCACTCACCCAAGAAAGTTTTGTATGAGCTCCTAGGACACCCAGGGAAGGTGGTCGGCCCACCTTTGTCTCCCCTATTTCACACCCCGATGGGGCCCTGTCCTGCTATCTGGGGGCTGGGGTCTGGTGAATAAGCCTGTCTCATCTGTAGCTTTTAGGATTCTCTCCTCTCCCCTTTCACCCTTTGTCCATCCAGACTGAGGAGGCCCAATCTTGACAGCGGATCCCCATCTGGACTGAGAAGGCTTTATTTCTAGATAGGCAATCAGAAGATCCTCATCGGTATCTGACATTCAGCCGGGTGGCCTTTCCCCCAGCCCCAGAGACAGGCATTTCCCAAGCTCTTTGTTCCCCCCTGGCTAAAATAACCTCCTTCTGAAACTGAAATCCCCAGCCCATTGGAAGGGTGTGTGACTCAGAGGTTCAGTCTCTCTCTCTGCAGCTTTAGGTAATAAAAGCCCCTTTGAGAAGCACCTGTCCCAGGGGGCAACGCACAGCTTCCACTTGTGGGCCAGGGACCACGCGCAGCCTTCCCAGCATCTTCCAGCAGTTAACTCTGTGCTGCCCGGGCCGGCCTCCCATCAGCCAGCCTCACATAGGGCCCCTCTCCACAGCAGCAGCAGGATCTGACCCAGGCCCGTATGCCACCTGACAGTCCACGAACCAGAGTGCCCTCCTCCCTTCTTTGCCCCGGCGTGGTGGTGCCCAGCAAGAAGCCAGGCCTCCCAAGGGGCTCAGTTTCCGCTTCAGAGCGGTTTAGCCTGGGGTGAGTGCTATTCTCAGTCCAGGCCTCAGGAGCCCTGGCCCAGCCATTCAGAGGAGGCCAGATCCCCCCCAGAGAAGGCCTCAGAGGTCACCCATCACTCTCCTGGCCCCTCATCTTATTTTAATTTTTTCATTTTAAAAATCCCTAAGCGAACAAATACCACCTACACTGAGCATATGCTTGCATATAGTCATAAAGCAGAAAAGCAAGGGTCGGGGACTGAGGCCCCAGGGATCGAGGGGATGGAGGGCCGGGGATGGCGGGCCAGGGATCGGTAGCAGGTTCTGCTTTGGAGTGTATTATAAATTAAACTTGCTACTACCTTCAAAGCACTCGTGCATTTCAAAAACATGTTTTCATGCCCCGCTTTTCCTGCTGACAGGCCTATCCTAGCTCCCCTCTCCCCTCCCAAAAAGAGAGAAACAGAACAAAGCCTCCATAATATGCAGTCGAGTAAAATGAATTCCTCTACTAGCCAAGTCCCCAAATGTCCTTGTCATTCCGCACCTCTCTCTGGCAGGAAGCGCACAGCAGGCAAAGTCGCTGTCATCCTGTCGTTTCACAGATGAGGAGGGGTGGCTGGGTGGTATAGTGGATAGAGCGCTGGCCCTGGAACGAGTTCGATATGGCCTCAGACGCTTCCCAGTGGTGTGACCCTGGGCAAGTCGCTTAACCCTGATTGCCTCCCCTCCCTCCAAAAATACAGATGGGGAAACTGAGGCCCAGAGAAGCTGAGTGGCCTGCCCCTAAGTGGGGGACTCACCTGTCTGGTCCCTCCCAGACTGTGCTAGCTCTCTGCTGTCAGCCACAGGTGCAACAACTACTTGTGTTTTTAATCTTGACCACTGTCTGCCTTATGAAGGGCCCCCCATTAGTGAATCAGAGGCAGCCAAGAGGGCAGGCCTTGGGGGGTCAGGAAGGCCTGAGGTCAAACAACCTGTTATTAGCAGCTCTGGGCAAACCACTGAATCTCCCTGGACCTCAGGCCCTAGGACCAGAACTGCGAAACATGCCAGGCTGGGCAGCTCCCTAAAATGCGGACATACTGTCTGAAAACCAGGTGACTGGGGCACCTTTCCAAAGAGAATGTTGGTAAAGTGCTTTGCAGAGTTCCTGGCACACAGTAGGCAATGTATAAAGGCTAACTATTATTATTGTTGTTGTTGTTGTTTTTATTTAAGCCTAATGGCTTGTGGTCCCACCTAGTGGAGTCCCAAGGACAGTGTTGTGGCACCTTGTAACAAGGCCCGGCCACTCAAAACGTTGGCCATGCCAGGCCCTGTGTCCTAGGACAGAACTGTGGCCTGTCTTTTTAAGAAGCCCGGTTCTGTGAGCCAGGTTCATTCCTCCCAGCATTTCTCCTTTGGGGCCCCAAGAGGCCTGACATCCACACACAGGGGCCCCACATACCTAGCCCCTGTCCTCCAGAGCCCACAAGAGCCATGGGGAAATAGGGCTCAGGGGCACTCCCTGCACTTTGGCCTAAGTGATCCCATCACAGACAGACAGACAGATATCCACTCACACGGTAACCCCCCCCACACACACACACACACACAAACACACACTCTACCATGTGGTGCCCAGTCTGGAGAGACCCTGGGAGCCAACCCCATGACCCAGCCCAGTGAGGATCCAAGAGGGAGCCCACAGAGTGGCCTCATCAGAAACAGCTCCCCCACAACCCTGCACCAACTACAAGGGCCAGAGATCACATAAAGATCAACCAGATGATTTCTAATAAGTGAAATTGAAACTTTTCCTTCCTAACAAATCAACACACCCAGAAGAAGGCGAGTCACCCACTGGGGAACATTTTGCATCAAATACCTCTGACAAGGGCAGGAGAGCCCCTGCATCAGGGAACAAACAGAGAAGACCAAAGACCCATGGCCTCTAAGGACTCTCCTGGCTCTGAGGCTCAGTAACCAAAGGGAAAGGCCTTCAAAGATCTGTGGGCTTCTAAGACCCACAGGCTTCCATCAAAGGCAGCTTCTAGCCAGGGAAGAGCGGCCATGGGAAGAGAGAGGGGAAAATGGTTTGGAGTCACTCCGCCCATTAAACCAGCCTCCTCCTCCCCTCCTTGGCCTTCTAAGCCCTAAATAAATATTCATGCCCTATTTAATTAAAACAGAAAGCCAAGCCCAAAACAAAAAGAGAAGTGGGTGGAGCCCAGACATTGATTTTTCCAAGCTGCTTCGACCACAGTGAACCCAATCAACCTTCCCTCCACCTAGAGGGTGAGGCCCTTAAGGGGCAGGGCAAGACAGGGGCACCCTACCTCAGCGAGCCCACCTGACAAAAATCCCACTAAATTTGGAGCTCGGGACCTGGGAATGGCCTCGAAGGCAATCTAACCCAAACTCCCTCAGTTTACAGAAAAGGAAACTGCGGCCCAGCAGCCTTCAGTCACTTGCATTCAAAGTCGAATCTGAACCTGAGCCAGGGGTCTTTCTACATTTCACACCCACTCTCTGAGGTGACGTGGGCAGGAATCATAACCCCATTTTAAAGATTCCAAAGCTCAGACTACGAGCATTGGAACAACTTGCTCCAGTGCTCCATGTATATCCACCACCACAATCTCTCTGTGACCCAGAGCTGGGAAGAGGGAGAAGCTCCCACCGCAGGAGTAGAAGCCCAAATCCCAGGCCTCTCACCTGCAAGCCCCTGGACCAGGGTCCCCAGATGAGGCCGGCTCCTCCCACTATCAATCAAAGAAGCAAAGTCTGTGTCAAGAGGCCCAGGCTAGGCCCCATATGCAGGCCTGAATCGTCCATCCCTGGATGCCTCATGTCCACTCAGCCTGCCCTGATCACCAGAGGCCCAACCAAATCTCCCCTCCTCCTTGCGCCTTAAGAATTTCCTGGCCTTCACCCTCTGCAGATGATACATGATAGCATACTTAGAGAATCGGCTAAAAAACTGGCTGAAATAATTAACAACTTCAGCAAAGTTGCAGGGTATAAAATAAACCCACATAAATCATCAGTGTTTCTATATATTACCAACAAAGACCAAGAGAAATTCCATTTAAAATAACTGCAGACAATATAAAATACTTGAGAATCTACCTGCCAAGACAAAAGCCAGGATACATAAACACACATATATGAAGACAAATTACAAAATTACAGTTACACAAATAAAGTCAGATCTGAATAACTGGAAAGTTATCAATCACTCATGGGGAGGCCAAGCCAATATAATATAAATGACAATTCTACCTAAATTATTTTACAGAGCTAGGAAAAATCCTAACAAAATTCATCTGGAAGAACAAGAGGTCAAGAACATCAGGGAATCAATGAAAAAAGAATGGGAAGGGGGCAGCTAGGTGGTGCAGTGGATAGAGCACCGGCCCTGGAGTCAGGAGGGCCTGAGTTCAAATCCGGCCTCAGACACTTAACACTTACTAGCTGTGTGGCCCTGGGCAAGTCACTTAACCCCCATTGCCTCACCAAAAAACAACAACAACAACAAAAAACAATGGGAAGAAAGGTAGCTTAGCCATACCAGATTTCAAACTATTTTATCAAGTGGTAATCATCAATACAATCTAGTACTGGCTAAGAAATAGAGGGGTGGATCAGTGGAATAGATTAGGTACACAATACCACAGAAACCTAATGTTTGATAAGTCCAAAGATCCAAGCTTTTGGGACAAGAAATGACTGTTTGGCAAAAACTTCTGGGAAAACTGTCAACAGTTTGGCAGAAACTAGGTATAGACCAATATCTTACACCATACACCAAGATAAGGTCAAAGTGAACAAGTGATTTAGACATAAAGGGTGATACCATGGGCAAATCAGGGGAGCATGAAACAGTCTACCTGTCAGATCTATGGAGAGGGGAAGATTTTATGCCCAAACAAGAAATAGAGTATTACAAGATATAAATGGATAAATTTGATTATATTCAATTTAAAAGGTTTCACACAAACAAAACCAAATGCAGCCAAGATTAGAAGGAAAGGCGAAAACTGGGGAAAAAATTTCTACAGCAAGTGTCTCTGATAAAGGCCTCATTTTTTTTTTTTTTAGTGAGGCAATTGGGGTTAAGCGACTTGCCCAGGGTCACACAGCTAAAAAGTGTTAAGTGTCTGAGGCCGGATCTGAACTCAGGTACTCCTGAATCCAGGGCTGGTGCTCTATCCACTGCACCACCTAGCTGCCCCAACATCATTAATTCTTTTTATTAATTAATTTATTTTTAGTGAGGCAATTGGGGTTAAGTGACTTGCCCAGGATCACACTGCTAGTAAGTGTTAAGTGTCTGAGGCCGGATTTGAACTCAGGTCCTCCTGACTCCAGGGCTGGTGCTCTATCCACTGCACCACCTAGCTGCCCCGACATCATTAATTCTTAAACATAAGACAATTGCTAAATAATGAGAACTGATGCTGAGTGAAGTGAGCAGAACTAGAACATTGTACGAAGTGACATTAACATTGTACAATGATCAATTGTGAATGACCTAGCTCTTCTCAGCAATGAAATGGTACAAAACAATTCCAAAGGACTTATGATAAAAAATGCTCTCCACCTCCAGAGAGAGAACTGATGGAATCTGAGTGCAGAAAGCAGCATACTGGCTTTCACTTTATTCTTTTCCATGAGTTTTTTTGTTACCGTTTTTTCTGTTTTTTCATCTGTGTCTTCTTTTACAACGGGACTAATATGGAAATAGGGGCAGCTTGGTGGTGCAGTGGATACTGGCCTGAAGTTAGAAGGACCTGAGTTCAAATCTCACCTCAGACACTCACTAGTTGTATGACCCTGGGCAAGTCACTTAACCCCAATGCTTCAAACATCTGGGGCCACCTCCGGTCATCCTGATGTGTATCTTGCCACTGGACCTAGATGGCTCTGGAGAAGAGTGAGGCTGCTGACTTTGCACAGCCCTCCCTCACTTAAATCCAATTCACTGCAAGTCATGATATCATCGTCCTCTTGGAGAATGAAGGACAAACACCAAAAAACAACAATATGGGTTGAATTCTTATTAGCTATGTGACCCCAGGGCAAGTCCTTCTCAGACTCAGTTTCCCCATCTAGAAAATGGGAATAATAATAGCACTGACCTTCCAGAGTTTTTGTGAGGATACAGAGATAATATCTGGGAAGTCCTTTGCCAACCTTAAGGTACCCAATCAAGGCTTGTCATTATGATTTTGAGGACAGGTCCACATTTCAAATTAGGTTGAGCAACACTCCCCGACACAGACACCCCTTCCCCCCTCCTAAGTGGGACAGCCACAAGCTGACTAGATGCCCCCCTGCTCTGATGCCCCTCCCCACATGAGAGGTGCTGACACCCCCTTTGTCCCCTGCCAGATCCCGCACAGGGCACCCCCCCTCCGCCACTGTGGCTTTGTCCCTACTTCTACTCCTCTTGTCCCCCTCCCCCTCAGATAATAACCTCACCCCAAAAGAGCCTTTTATTTCTTCAGCATGTGCTGAGTGCACATTCATACTCTGGAGAACAGGAAGTTCCCTGAGGGTAGAGATGGCTCCCTTCTTATCTAATTTGTGGGCCGCAGGGCTGTTTGGAGAAACACTTGTAGACCCAATGATTTAGTTCAGATTTTCCAGGGAAGCCTCCTTACTTTTCCAACAGTCACAGTGTACACCCCCCACACACACTTCCCACCCCCATAAACAGGCAACAGAGCCCAGAAGCAGATGGAGCTGGCCCAGCCTGAGCCTTCCAAGGGCCTGGGGGAGGGGGGGGGGGGAAATGCTGCTCCTTCCTCCTGCAACCCTGGGCTCCCTGTGGGGAGGAGTGAAAATTAAGTGTGAATTTCAATTACTAGTGAAAATGAGCTTTGAGTAAAGGAGAAATCATTTTCTGACACAGACCCCAGAAAGGGTGAGGCAGCCATGAGCAGACAACAGCGGAAGGACCCACGGGGCAGGCAGGTGGTTCTAGGGGACGCCCATTAGATCTGGAGCAGCCCCTCCTGGACTAGTGGCTAGGGGCTCTGCTGGCCTCACGTCTCCCCGCTCAGCAGTCAAAGGGATTTTCCCTACCCAATAAACTCCAGTGGCTCTGCCACTGGACCTCCAAGAACAAATACAAAATGCTGTCTGGCCTTCAAAGCCCTTCACCCCCTAGCCCCCTCCAAGCCTTCCAGCCTTCTCTTGCCTTAGCCCCTCTGCACCCACCATCCAGTGAGTCCACCCCCTGGCTCCGGGCTGTCTCTCTAGCTGTCCCCCAGGTTGAGGAGACCTTCCCTGCTCTACTCCACCTGCTGAGTGCCCAGCTAAAAGGCCACCTTTTTACCGAAAGCCTCCCACCCCTCTCCATTCCAGTGCAGTCCCTGGTTAAGTGTTGCCTATTTATCCAGAGTATGACTTGGTAAACCCTGCTTGGCACGTGGTCTCCCCGTTAGATTGTGAGCTCCTTTGGCTCCCCAGTGTGGGCACACCGGAGGTACCAGAAATGTTTATTGACTCACTCAGAGTCAGGAAGACCCAGATTCAAATTTTCCCTCCCACATTCCCTTAGCTAGAAGCTCAATTCCAGGCCTCAGTCCCTCCACTCCAAGGCAGCTGGGCCGCCCTCTCCCTGTCCCCAGTCTGTCCCCAGGTAGTGCCACCCTTGAAGATGATGCCCCTGGCAAAGTGAGGTGCGGATCTCACTAGGTCCCTCCCCAGTTCCCCCACTTGCTGGGATTCCTAATTGCCAGTAGAAACACACTAGACTGACATTCAAGGCCCTCTAGCCCAGGAGAGCTTCACCTTGTTTGTGTGCCCCGTTCCAGCCCAGCTGCCTGCCCCCACCAAGAGGCTCCTCCAGCCCTGCCCCATGAGAGCTTCCCCTTCCTGCCAAGCCCGGGCTGCCTCCAGCCCCAGATATTCTTCCTCTGACCCATAGCTGGCCGATGCGATGTCGCCCCAGGAGCCCAAGCAATGGGACCCCCATAGGAGGACCCCCTGTAGGTGTCTCTTACACCAACCAAAGCACTTTACGGCAATCAGCTTCCTGGTGGGGCGAGAACTGGCTCCTCCAGCGGCTGTGCTCCATCCTATACCAATAAGGGGCAGCTGAGTGGCACCAAAACGCATGTTGCCCTGGGCCTGGAGTCAGGAGGACCTGAGTTCAAATGTGGCTCCAGACACTTGCTAGCTGAGTTGACCCTGGGCAAGTCACTTCACTCTGCCTCAGTTTCCTCACCTGTAAAATGAGCTGGAGAAGGAAATAGCAAATGTCTCCAGCATCTCCAGGGAAACCTCTCCCAAATGGGGTCACAAAGAGTCAGACAGGACTGAACAACAACAACATGCTGTTGAGGGACAGAAGAGCAGCAGCTCTCTCTCCCCTCATCCTGCAGCCCCAAGCTGCTGCCTCTGAGAGTGCCCGGGGCTGCTTCTAGGACGAGCCTGCCTGTGTGTGATTAGGGATTTTCCCTGCCAGCCAGGCAGGCTCCTGGGCTCCCAGGTCCAGAGCCAGGATGCCAATAGGCTGACCTGTCCTTGGCCCACAGCTCTGCCCCAGCAGCGGCCTGGAGAAGGGGCAGGCCAGCTGGCTGGCTGAAGTCTTGCACAGCTGGGGACCTGAAGCACAGGACAGCTTGCTAGCGGGCTCATGTCACTAACATGTCTGTGGGGAGATGTCAGGGGTGGCAGCAGCCGGGAAATGGGGCCCCTCGGCAGGCTCAGAAAAAACAAGCAGCAGCTCAGTCTATGGTCCAGAAGCCAAGGGCCTCTGGGGCCCCAGGTCAGGCCCACACCCTTGAAGAGAGCCTGGGAGGGCCTGGCATCTTCCGGAAGCTTTGGAGACTCAATTCAACCCAATGCCAGTTAAGCACCTGTGGTGAGCAGGGCAAGGGGGAAGGGCTACACTCATTTACCAGATGGGGGACCACATGACAGCCGGGGAACCTCGCTGGGCCCTAGGGGAGCAAACAGGGCAGACCCTGCTCTCCAGAGGCAGCAGCAGGAGAGGATGGGATGGGTCCAGGCAAGGGAAGAGGGAGGCCAAAGGTGCTATGAAGAATTCCAGGAAGGAGCAGTCAGTCACCTGGCGTGGGATGGAGGGGCTCAGAGAAGATTTCAGAGGAGAGAGAGAAAGGGCAAGAGAGAGAAGAGAGAGACAGGGAGGGGAAGGAGGAAGGGAGGGAGAGAGAATGAAAATCAGAGCTGGGCCTCAAGGGAAGGCCCAGGCCCAAGATGCCTCACCAAGAGCAGGGACCCCAACATTCCTCCTGAGCGACAGGAGACAGAGCTGGAAGGGTCCCCCAAGGGTCCCAGGGTCCTAGTGCCTCATGGTGGAGATTGAGAAAGAGCCTGAAGGTATGTGTGTTTTACAGGCCAATGCACAGTCAGGAGGCCCCTAAGAATTTGGGGGTTAGAATCATTCTCACCCCCACTTTACAGGCAGGGAAACTGAGGCTCAGAGGGGCCATGACCCAGGTGCAGCCACCCTGCTCCTGGTAAGGCTCAGAGCAGGGGCTGCACAGGAGCCCAGGGATCAGGAGCAGTGGTGAGCAGAGCCCCAGAACAGGAGGGAAGGCCGCCTCCCCCTTCCCTGGGATGCCCGAATGAGAAGGTCACTTGGAGGAGAAGAGAGACTGGATTTGGCCAGCTTGGCCCCAAACAGCAGAACTAGGAACAGAAGACAATAGAATGAAGCACATCCATCCCTGCTCAGGGAGGCTCAAATCCCGTCCCGGACACTTGACACTGGACAAGTCCTTAGCCTCCCCGAGCCTCAGATCTCTCATCTACAAAATGGGAATAACTTTGGACCCGATACCCCCCTCCCCTGGTGGCTTAAGAGGCCTGAACCTTCCCACAAACACCAGTGCCCAGAGGTCCACCCTGGCCTTCGGGCTCTGAGGCTGGAGAGGTTGGCAGAGGGGAGGCAGGCCAGGTGCCTCCTACCTCACACACAGGGGTGTGGAGAGGCCCTGCCCAGAAGGGGAGAAAACTTCAGGGCCAAGGAGCCCTCCAACTGTTGGCTCCACTTCAGATAAGCAGAACAAGCAACCCCCACCAGCCCACAGGGAATGGGGACCGGTTCTACCACCTCCTTTGGCCAAGTTCTCAGGCCCCGCCTCCCAAGGGGCCCCACACTCATGCTCAGGCCTTCCCAGGCTCCAGGACGGCTCCCAAGCCTGGGGCCCACAGGCCTAGGTCAGGCCTCCATTCCAGCTAATTCTGATTGTCCCTGCACAGTGAGGAAAGGCCCTGACCCCGACACACCTCCAGCAGCATCCCTAGCCAGGAAAGGGAGCTGGAGGGAGAGAGGGGCAGAGTAATCTGTACCTTCCCTTTTCCTCCTCCTCCCTCTCTCTCCCCTCCCCCTCTTCCTCTCCCCACACTCCCTCCCTCCTTCTTTCCCTCCTCCCCCTCCTCTTCCCTACAGCGCAGCAGGTTCCCAGGTGTGTCACAGATGGCCAGGTTAGTAAACACAGGGAAGGCCATTACCTGACAACCTAAGACAACGTTTGTATTTGGAGCTAAAGTTTGAGCACCATACTCCCCCCGCCAAAAAAATACCCAGTCAAGTCTCCCCATCCCTGAGTGTCCACAAACAAGCTACCAGCTGCCGCCAGCTTGAAAGGGCTACCCCTAAAAGCACGTGTACATCGAAGAGAGAAAAAGTCACATGGCACACGTGGGCAAGCAAGCCCCCTGGGGCTGGGCATCCCCACCAACAAGATGATCACAATACCGGGAAACCTCATTTGTCTGGATGAACTCCACACCCCCAGCCATCCAGAACACGGGCAAGAGCAAAGCAGGCTGGGAAAACACCCCCAGCCATCCAGAACAGGGGCTGGGAAAACACCCCAAGTAAGTGAGCCTGGGCTCCCGCCGCCCCGTGGAAGCAGCCTGGCCTGCCTGGGTGCTCCTATTTGGGAGACAATGCTAACCAGCGTGGCCACACGCCAAGCCAGCCAGGAACAGAGGAGAGGCAGCACGTTAGCAAGGGGCAGAGGAGCCTGCTGGAGGCGGGCACACTGACAGCAGGGAGAAGTGACAGCTGACAGGGAGCCAGGGAACAGAGAGAACTCCCCCAAGCCCCCACCCCCAGCACACAGGCAGGTTGGGGAGGACGGCTTCTGTTGCGAGAAGCCCATCTGGGAAAGACTCTGCCCCAGCACGCCGTGCCCGAGGGCACCCAGAGGAGCAGCCCAGCACAGGGGACCACACCCCATAGAGTCAAGGCCAGGGGGGCATCCCCAAGGGCCACCTGTCACACGGGAGACAAAGGCCAGCAGGGGGCAGAAGTCGGGTTTGATCCCGGGCCACCGGCCCCCAGTGCAACCTTCTCTCCCCCGAGGCTGGTGGCCCATCATGGCCAGAAGCCTCCAAAAGCAAGGGCAGAAGCAGGGAAGAGGTTACTTACCAAGAGCCCAGCCTGTGGACAAGCTCCCTCTGCTGACCTGACAGCTGGCCGGGCTGGAAGGAAGTCAGGGCCTAAACCAGAAAGCCTGGGGGCACTGCTGCTCACTGGGCTCCTGGGCATTCTCCTATGGATGCCCTAAGTCAGCCACCCAGGAGGGAGAAAATGAGGCTGGGGGCTTTCATTCGCAGATGCCAGGGAGGGCAGAGTGCTCCCATAATTACTGTGACCAGTCAGGGGGCAGTGCCAGCACCCAGAGAGTAAGGGAGCTTGTAGATGGGCCCCCCTGGGCCAGAGTCCATGATGATGGGGCGATCAGTCACAGAGAAAGGAAAATAAGCTGGTTGGTTGATAAACACTGATTAGGCACCTATTGTGTGCCAGACATGTGCCCAGAACTTGGCATACAGAGGACAAAAAGCAGTCTCTGCCATCCGGGAGCTCCCAATGGGCCAACAGGTACAGAACTGCCACGGGCCTGATGAGGTAGAGAGAAGTTAAAGCAAGAGAGGGTGCCAGGGGCCCCCCAAAACCAGCCTGTTGATATTCAAGGGCTAAGGCAGGGGGGGTCTCCTTTCCCCAAACTGTAGGGAAGTGGGGACAAACTGAGGATCGCAAAGCTGCTGAACAGGATGGGATCTGGGAGGCCCCCTAGTCTAAGTCCTCAAGAGGGGGAAACTGAGGCCTGGAAAGTCTGGGGTCACACGAGTCCCCGGGAAAGCGCGGGCAGGAAGGAAGCCGAGTGGCCCTCCCCTCCCTTCCTGCTTCACGCTCTGCACAGCCAGGAAGCCCACGCAGACACGAGACGAGGGGGGTGGTGTGGGGGAAGGCAGCATGTGGCACAGGGGCTTTGATCATTATTAATTCCATTGGCGTTTGCTAAAATAGCAGTTTTTCATATGGTTCTGTGGTCTCACCTCATTCTCCCCCGTCCTCCCCCAAACCTCCTTGGAGACTACAAATCCTGGCTGGCCATGCCCAGGACGCCGGGCCTGCCCAGGATGCCAGGCCTCAGTCACACCCGTGGATTCTGAGCCATATGGGCACTGGTGGCAGCCATAACCAGAACACAGGAGGGCTGGCAGACTGGCAGAAACACCCCCAGGGATGCCCATGGACAAAGCGGGGCCCTCCAGCTGCAGGAGGGAGAAGGAACAGAGAGAGGTTCCAGGAGCTTGGTTCTCTCGGACCTGCAGGGACAGACCAGTGTGTGCATGCCAGGCTCCCCGGTGCCGGCTGAGATGGGAGAACAACCTCAGCTGGCAGTCCAGCTCGGGGGCACTAGGAAGCCAGGTCTGGTAGTATGAGTTTGCCCACATGACTGAGCAAATCAAGCCACCCACCTGGGCCTCAGTTTCTTCATCTGCAGCTCCCGGGTATTTTCTTATTACCCCTAGGCTGACTCTCGGCTGCATCTCTCCCTTGAACTTCCATCCGTCACCGACGAATACCCAGACAAATCTAGAGCTCATCGCCTTCCTGCCCCCACAAACCCATCCCTCTTCCCAAATCCCCTCCTTCCATCAGAGGAAGTAGCATCCTTGCAGGCTTCAGCTCCTCACCATCTCCGGCCAGGCACCAAAGCTTAGCTAGCACCGGCATCTCACCCACTTGTGCCAACCCTTGTCCCCACGGAGAGCATGGCCTCAAAAATGGGTACTCCACAGGAGCCCAGTATAAAGACCGGGAGGGGGCCTCACCTGACCCAGCATCCCTCAGGGCACAATGTCACCAACAGAGGGGCTGGAAGCAGCCTCAGGCCACCATGAGAGGGCCCTGGGCACAGGGCGGGAGAAGGTTCCAGACTCTCTACCCCTCTACGGACACAGGGCCAAGGACAGAAAACTTGGGACAAGTGAAAGAGGCAGTCTAGGTGGGAAACTAAGACCTCGGCAGAGACGGCGGACCCACACCTGGAGGGCCTTGGAGGGGTCTGGGGAGGAGGGTGCTGGGACAGGGGACAGTGGGGTCTGGCTAGTGCCACGGTAGGTGGAAGAGGAGAAAGGCACAACATGCGGGTGGCCGGCATGACAGACGATAGGGGCAGCAAGGCCTGCGCCTGGCTTCTGTCACTTCCCAACTTGGGCATCCCCAGCCCAGGCTCATCCACTGGGAGCAGGGGCAGCCTGACTGAGCTCCTGAAGGCCTGGGGGTCATTCTGTCAGTGCCTGGTACCCACGTCACACAGGCCATTGTTTCCACGGTCTGTATCCCACTTGGCATCGGTAGTGCCCCTGGAAGTGCCAGGAGACCAGGAGGAGGCAGGAGCTGGAGTCCCAGGCAGCCCCCAAAGGTCCCAGCACCAGGCCAGTGGCTGCACTCAGGGGCCCAGGGATGCCCTGGGAGGGGGGGGGCCCCATCACTGCCCTGGGAGCAGGCTGGGCTGCCTCCTTCCCCATGGGGTCAGTCCTGGAGCAAGCCCCTTACTTCCTTCCTGCCCACCTCCATTTCCCACCTGTGAGAGAGAAGACGCCTGCCCCTCCTCTGTGGCTCAGGAAGGAGGGGAGCCCCCAACTCAAGCATAACTCTAAGTAATAGAACATACCAAGTGAGTGGGGACACATCCCCTGCTTCTCCCAACACAGCCACAGCTAGCTCCAGATGGACCTCCCGCCAGGAAGAAGTGACCCCAAGCCATTAGTCATCCAGGTGACACCTGAGCTCAGCTTCCAACTCAAGGCTGTAAAGTGTGGTAGCGGGCCAGAGGAGAGGCCAGGCAGGCCTGTGAGGACACGGGCCAAGGGCCAGGCCCATACCACCTCTGCAACCCATCCTGGTAGCACCCACCAGCGGGGCCACCAAGAGGCTACAGCAGCATCTGATGCCCAATTAGGCTTTGGGAGGGGAGGGGGACGACATGTAATACAACATGGCCTCTACCTATGTCCTCCACAGCAGAGGCCCAATGCTCACTGGGGGGGAGGGGGAGGAGACCCCAACACCGTGGGAGTCAGGGACTTCCAGCTCCACGCTGAGAAGCCCCAAGGCTGAGCTCCCTAGAGAGCGTTGAACACAGCCTGGGGGGACGGGGGTGGGGTACCAGCGGGTAGGCACAGGTAGCCCACTGCAGGGATGGCAGTGACAACAATGACCAAAGCTTTAAGCTTGTGTAGCAGTTACCAATGCTGGCCTTTGATGAAGGCGGCCAGGCCTGAATAACAAAGGCCAATGGTCTGGGGACCAGGCAGGTGTCATTGGGACTGGGGACGGGGTGGGTGTCATCCGGACAGGGGCAGCACGTCCTGGGCCTGAAGATCTAGTCCAGGGCTCTTTAAATATCTTTCATTCGAGGGGCAGCTAGGTGGTGCAGTGGATAAGGCACCGGCCCTGGATTCAGGAGGACCTGAGTTCAAATCCAGCCTTAGACACTTGACACTTACTATCTGTGTGACCCTGGGCAAGTCACTTAACCCTCATTGCCCCACCAAAAAAAAAAACCCTTTTTCCATTTGAGGTCCCTTTTCACCCAAGAAATTTTCACATGAACCCAGGCATAGAGGTATCTAAAATAGGTATACATAACATTTTACTGTGGCCACATTTTTCACGACCCCCACATTCAGTTACACGACCCTCAGTTTAAGAAGTTTTGATCCAGACAAGGTTAACGACAACTTTTATATCCTCAGTTTTCAAAAGTGTGCTGAACTAGGCACCCTGGGAAGGGAAGGTCAAGCCTGTCTTCTGAGGCTGCTGGGAACATAACGATAACAGCCACTATGTGGCATGGCCCAAAGCCCAATGGGAGACACCAAGGGCTGTGGCTGGCTAGTCAGAGGGCCAAAGATGGACCTTCCTGGGTTTTGAGACTGATCAGGGTAGATTTCCTGCAGAAGCAGAAGGCCCTGAGCCCCTGGGGGTATGACGGGGAAGCTGAGGCTCCTGGGCACTGTCCTGACTGGGCCCCAGGCTCGAACCTCCCTGCAATACTCCGCCTAAGAGTCCAGGCCCCGTCAGGGCCAAGCCTGAGAGGTGGACAGTGCTGGTGCCATCCTCCCTGCCGGGCCACGGCTGGGGGACTGAGGCTCAAGAGGGGCCAGGGTCTTGGAACCCAATCCTGCTAATGGCTTAGTCAGTCAATAAGCCCTGGGGACACAAAGCAATGAGCTGACAGTCTAATGGGGGGGGCACCAGGCGGGCAACTATGTGCAAGTAAGAAGGAATTAACAGTGGGAAGGCACTAAGATTAAGACAGATCCAGAAATCACTTTGGCTGGGACTTGCAGAAGCCAGGGTGAGGAGGGAGAGAATTCCAGGCCTAGGGGGGCCAGCCCACATAATGCCCAGAGCGAGGAGACGGAGGGGGCTTAAAGGCTCTGAAGACCAAACAGAACAATATGTGAGCCTGAAGGCGACAGGGAGCCACTGGAGTTTACCGAGTAGGGGGGACATGGTGGCTGGAGGATAGAAGGGGGCGGGGAGAGACGTCCCCAGCAGCTATGGTAGTGATCCAGGGGTGAGGTGATGAGGGCCCACACCAGGGCAGGGGCAGGATCAGCAGAGACAAGGGGGCCGTATTCAGGAGATGCTGCAGGTGACATCACCAGGCCTCAGTCACAGCCTGGCTATGGGGCAGGGGGAAGAATCCAGGATAACCCCTCGTTTGGGGGAGCCTGCGGGCCTGGGAGGAGGGGGCTGCCCTCAACAATACTGGGGAAGGTGAGCGGGGGGGAGATCACCCCTTCCGTTCTGGACAGAACGAGTCCGAGATGTCTACAGCACGCCCAGCTGGAGATGCCAGAAGGGAGGTCAGTGGAGAGGCCTGGGTCTGACCCCACACAATCAATGACTGAGGGTGGGAGTCCATCTGAAAGATGAGCAAACTGAGGCCCAAGAAAGTGAAGCGACCCACCCAAGGACACAGGTCCTAGGTGGTCAAGTCTGGATTTGAACCCAGGGCCTGGTCCTCTATGGCTGGGATTCTGCTTCGGGCTGCAGTGGGGACGAGCACCACTGGTTACAAGGGTCCGATGAGAAGATTACAAAGGAAACCGTTTCCAAACTGTTCAAAAGCGAAGCCACCAAGCCAGCTCAACAGACCCTGGCAGAGATGCCAGGCTCACGGCAGAGAAGTCGCACATGCTGGGAAGTGCCTGGCTGGGTACAGGGGCCATCACTCTCCAGGGGGCTTATAGTTCCTTAGGCACCTTGTAAGAGCAAGGCCTACCCTCTAGACCTGTCCCAGTGCCCTGTACCCCTGGGCCATGGATGCCAGCACTGGCAGCTTCTACATCATGCCCAGGGACCCCGAAGGACCAAGGGCCTACCAGGCCAACAGCAACCTGGCTACAGCAGGCCCCACAAGGCCATCACCCAACGTCCTGCATAGGAGCCGGGACGTGTTAGTGGAGGCAGTGGATAAAGTGCTGGGCCTGGAGTCAGGAAAACCTGAATTCAAATCTGATCTCAGATACTGGCTGTATGACCCTGGGCAAGTCACTAAACTCTGTTTGCCTTAGTTTCCTCATCTGTAAAATGAGCTGGAGAAGGAGATGGCAACCACTCCAGTATCTCTGCCAAGAAAACCCCAAATGGGGTCACAGAGAGTTGGACACGACGGAAATGACCCAACAACAACAAATTGTGGGGGCAGCTAGGAGGCGCAGTGGATAGAGCACTGGCCCTGAATTCAAGAGGACCTGAGTTCAAATCCAGCCTGAGACACTTGACACTTACTAGCTGTTTGACCCCTGGGCAATTGCCTCACCAAAAAACAAAACAAAACAAAACACAACAACAAATTGTGCCAAGCACGGTGCTGAACAGCTGGGTGTACAAAAGCAAAAGTATGGTCAAGCGATGTCTCAAGGGCCCCTTGTAAACTTCTTTTCTCTGAGCTAGGGGACAGCACCAACCACTAAGACAATAAGCACCACTCTACCTGAGGGCTGCTACGGAGGGACAGGGCTCTTGTCTCCAATTCCAGCAAGGCTAATTATGAGCCTGAGCAAGCCACAGAATCCCCCCCCATGAAAGAAGTGGTGGGGCAGCCAGGTGGCGCAGTGGATAGAGCACCGGCCCTGGATTCAGGAGAACCTGAGTACAAATTTGGCTTCAGACACTTGACACTTACTAGCTGTGTGACCCTGGGCAAGTCACTTAACCCCAATTGCCTCACCCAACAAACAAACAAAAACAAAAGAAGTAGTGATGCCCTGCTGAGGGCATGCTGCAAAGAAAGGGCTGAAGTGCCAGCCCTTGGCCCTCCCTCCAGGCAGGGCTCCCCTAATCCCCCTCAGTCCTAGAGTCTTGTCTTTGCCATTAGGTGATAAATTCCTTTTGTGCTTTACAGGTCTTTCCTGATTGGGAGAGAAGCTTCCCCAGGCCCGATCAGGGGAGGCTGCCTAGGAGGCCAAGATCCAGGGACCCACTCAGCCCCCCAGGCTCTCTGCAGCCCTCTGGGATCAGGCCCTGAGGTAACTGGCTCCTCCCTAAAGGCGGGTCAGGGCCTGCATCAAAAAGGGGAAGCTTCCCTGCCAGGTTGGCACCCCCCCATCCAGGGCTGGGCCACTCAGCTGGGCTCCTGGTCCTGCTGCCTGGGACGGAGCTGGCGAGGGAGGGCCAGACCCCTGGGTCCTGAGGCCCATGCCCCCTAAACTCACAGAGGGAGGCCAACAAAGAGGAGCAGCTTGGGAGAAAGAACACAGCCGGGCTGCAGACCTGCTTGATCTCCCTGCCTCCCGCCCTGCCATGCGCGACCTATTGGTCACTAACCTAAAAACAGCCAAACAATTTTCAAGGGAAGCATTTCTAAGCATGCCAACCTCTGTCTCAGGATGGGAACAAGGGAAGGGCCCAGCTCGGCAACCAAGGGGGCCCAGGGGCTCACCCCATACCTGCCCCGATGCGTCCAGCTCTCTCCTCCTCCAGAGACAGTCACCCAGGGCTCCTCAGGCAACCGGCAGCAGAGGCAAGAGGACACCAGACTGGGCAGGGCCAGGCCCGCGGTCAACGGTCTCGAGGCTTCTCTTCCTGGTTACCCAGGGCACACAGCCGCCCCACCCCCACCTGCACACACAGGGCGGCACCTGCTGGGGCTGGGCAGGTGGACAATGGACATCCGCAATGGGGATTCTCCCGTGACTCCCAGGAGTCAGCGAGAAGACAAAAACAGCCTTTGTTTCACACACACGCACACACACACCTTAGAAGGCAGGTTGGTAGAACACCAGGACACCAGGGCCCTGGGCCACCCCCTTCTCCCCTGGGACACCAAGGCCAGGGGTGGTGGGTAGCCTTCAGCAGGTCTGAAAGCACCAGGACAAGGAGTGCCCCGCCCCAGGAGCTGGCCAAGGGGCCACCGACAGATCTGCATTCGTGCCAAAGGTCCTTCCCCATGGCCCTCAGGGCAGGCATGCTCTGGTATGGGAGCCTGCAGAAGGCCCAGGAGCCAGGGGAAAGGGCTCATCCCCATGAGCTGCTCCCAGGAAAAGGGGCGAGAACACACACGCACACAGCACAGTTTAAGGGTCTCTCAGGTCACTGGTTCAAGCGTCTTCAATGAAGAGGGATCTAGTGGCATCAGCCCCATTGTAAGGGCCCCGGACCATGAGCAGGAAGGAGCTTTGGAGGGACCGGCAGGACCCCCAAGAAGGAAAGGGAATGGAGGGAGCGACACCCCCCCCATGCCCTACTCATGGAAGGCCCCGTGAGCACACCAGGAAGTCCACAAGCCCCCACCCCAAGGCTCTTCTCCAGTCACTGGTCAGGCCCCGGCAGTGCCCACAGGGAATAAAGCTGTGTTCAAGGCCTTCACTGCACAGCTAGGGCAGCCTGGGAAGGGTTCTCCTGGGCTGGGCCCTGCCCCTGCTCCCAGAGGCCTCCTGCCAGGGCCTGGGAGGGCCCTAAGGGCCAACACCCCACAAGACTGGCCACAAACTACTGACTGCTAAATAAAAACCCAAGAACTCCAAACCCTGACTGACTTCTTTCCTCTTCTTTTTGTCTTTAAAAAACACCATTTGTTCTGTGAGAGGAAACGATGATGATCTACAAAACACAAGTGACAGGGATAACAACTTTTTTGAAACAGATAACTGTACGCACAGGGAGCCCCAGGCCTGCGGGCCCTCTCCCTCCAGCGTGGGCCAGGCAGGAGACAAGCCTGGCAGCAGCAGCCAGGCCCCTGTCCCCCCTCGGGATAACCGTCTGCCCTGAGACAACACGTGCCCATTTCCAATGAAGCCCCCACCACTGCCAGCACCCAAACACATCCCCTCCTGGTTGTTTAATTAGGAACAGTTAAGTCTAAGTAATCCCTAAGCCGGAGCAGCTAAGAAGCCATTCATTTTCTCCTAATTAAAAATGACACGGGACAGATGGACGGCCCAATCTGCAGCTACACGGCTCGGCAGCTGTCCCCGGGACGCGCAGCCACCCAGTGCCCGGACTGTAATATCCTGCCAGGCCTCAGATGGCTGAGGGCCCGTGGGCGTGTCTCCTCAAACACCTGACCACGGCTGGCCTAGCTGGCATTCTTCAAGTAGCAGCCCCAGGTCCCTGGTAAGGTGGAGCAAAAGCAAGTGGTCTGCATTGCCCTGGGAAATCAGGGAGAGCCCAAGTGACCTCACCTTGCGGGAGCCCAGGGGGACTCGACCAGGCTCCCTGTGGTCCTGGAGGTGGAGGCGCAGACTCTGCCCTGGGCTGGCCCGTGAGCAGGCATGCCATCTCAACAGGGTCTGCTCATGCCCCTAACCAGAGCTGGGGCCAGTGAACAGAGAAGCCGGCTTCAGGGGTGTCCTGAGGGTGATGGGGAAGGGCCTCTCCCTTGGGCCCCTCCCTCCAAGTGACACCTGGAAGGGCGGAGAGCCTAAGGGAAACGCCCGAGGCATGGGAGCCTAAGGAAGGCTCTCTCTCTCTCCACAGCCAGGAAATCCGAACCCTCACTCCTGGGCCCTGCTGGCTGGGCCCAGGCTGCAAGGCCACCTCAGGCACAAAGCCCAGAGCTTTGCCCCGCCCCAGAGCAGGAGTGAGGAGGCAGGTTTCAGGTGCCCTGGCATCCGGGGTGGGGCCCCACCCAGCCCTCCCTGCCTAGCTAGGCCTCCTCACCAGCTGCCTGACAGCCCAGTCCTCCAGGGCCCTCCCCATCTGACACGGGGAAACAGAGGCACAGAGAGTCCCAGCAGCTGCACTGGCTGCAGACCACACCCCACGACAGGGCAGAGCCAGGGCCAGAGCCTGGTCCTCCCAGGAGCTGCCTGCTCCACCTTCTCTCCACCTTCTCTCCCCCTTCCGAAGTACTCCAATGTCACCCCAGGATTTCCCCCGTCCTCCACTGTGCCTGCCACACCAGGGCTCTTGAGGGCAGGGCCCTTCCTCCTCCACGTGCCCCTGGGCCCCAGCCTGGCAGACGCTCAGTGGTGCCCTCTGACCCAACCCCTATGGGGGCTGTTACATCCATGCTGTGTGTGTGTGGGGGGTCCCAGCAGAGGGGAGGTGCAGAAAAGACCAAAGTGACACCCCCGGGGCAGGCCAGGCAGTGGGGAAGCAGCCTGGGCTCGAAGCCTTCTCCACTGACAACACCCTCAGTCCAAGAAGAACGCGACACAATTACAGAATGTTCCAGGAGTCAGAAGGAGCCTCAAAGGCCAAAGTGCCTGCTCTGACCTGGGCCTCCCCACGAATGTCCTCTATGAGGCCCCATGTGCAGCCCTCCAGCATCTGCTCAAACACCTCCATTCACAGGGAGCTCACCACCTCCTCCCGGGCTGGCCTCAAGGCTGACCTCCCGCCTGAATGCCAGTCCCTCAACACCAGGGCCCACAGGGTTTTCTCTTCCATTCAGAGTCCTCTTGGGGGGCAGCTAGGTGGCGCAGTGGGTAGAGCACCAGCCCTGGAGTCAGGAGGACCTGAGTTCATATCCGGCCTCACACACTTAACACTTACTAGCTGTGTGGCCCTGGGCAAGTCACTTAACCCCAATTGCCTCACTTAAAAAAAAAAAAAAGAAAAAGAAAAAGCCAGAGTCCTCCTGGGCATGACAGGAGGCCCACTCCTGCTCGGGAAGCTATCCCATTTCCTCGGTCCTTCCCACACCCAGAACGGTGGCCAATCCTCCACAAGGTGACCAGCACCAGGGAGAGCAACAGCCGGAGACACAGTGAAGGTCTTTCTACCCACTCTGAATGGAAATCCAAAACCCCTCCACTGTGGGACTCGCAAGGCCTCCCAAGGACCGCAGGGCCTGGAGCCGGATGGCTGGGCCTCAGCGGTGCACCAGCTTCGCCCTCTTGTTTTGCAGATGAAGACACTGAGACCCAGGTGAGGGGCACCCTCGGGAAGAGTCTGTGCCACTGTCACACAGAGGAGTAAAAGACAGAGCTGAGCGCTGCCCCCAAGGGTCTGACTCCCAAACTGGACAGAGAGCATGGTGTGGGGGCAACAGGGAGGAGCTCCAATGGGCACTAGCACGTAGCACCAAGGGCCTGGGACTGCTGGTCCCTGAACCTGGGAGCCTCTGCCTGCTCCCTGAGCTCTCTAGAAGCTGAGATGGGAGGCCTGGGCAGGAGAGGCTGGGCCTCTATGAAGCCCGGGCTGCACAGGGCAAGGCCCTACCCAAGGGCATTCAGCCACATGGGGCGTGCAGCTTGCCCAAGAAAGCGCTGCTCTTTGTAACAAGACGCATCTCGAAGGGCCCTTGTAACGAAAACAGCTTTTAAACAGATGCATGGCTAGAAGAGGACATGTGGCATCACGAAGACCCCAGTTCAAATCTGGCCTTGGCCACTTCCCAGCTGGGTGACTGTGAGCAAGTCACTTCACCTCTTGTGCCTCAGTTTCCTCAACTGTAAAATGGAACTCATAGAAGCCCCTGCCTCACCGAGTTGTCGTGAGGATGAAATGGGATAGTATTTGTAAAGTACCCCACAAGCCTAAAGGGGCTCAGTGAGCATGATCTGCCCAAGGTCCCCCCAGAAGTAATGAAGCCGGGTGTGAGCCAAGATTGAAGCCAGGCCTCTGGACTCCAGCTCCCTGACCTCCCGCACTTTGAAGAAAGGGAGGGGACAAAGGGGAGGACGCCGCTCCCGGACCAGACAAGGGCACCATGTGGCCAAGGAGAGTGCAGGGGGCCAAGCAGGAGGCGACAAGCACCAGAGGGGGCCAGGCGGGAGGTGACGAGCACCGGAAGGGGCCAGGCGGTCTCCCATGCGGGGTGCTGGCAGCTGCTCCCCAAGTTTCCAGAGAGGTTCCACCAGCCCGCAGCCCCTCCCCCACCAGCCCCCAGCACATAGCATGTGCTCGGCAGCAAACATCCAGCAAGAGACTTGGGGGCGTCATCGACGTCTGTTCACCATGGGATAAACTCAGGAGTTTCATAACAGATTCTAGCAAGGCAGGAAGCAAAGGCTGAGGAGGCCAGTGCTCCCACCAGAAGTGGCAGGCCGGGAGGCCGGGGCTTCACCAGGCTGGGGCTTCACCAGGCCGGCCTCCGCCCGACCTCCCCCAAATGCTCACTCTAGATCTGAACATGAGGGAGGCCCCCAGAGGACCCTCGCCCAAGGCCTCCGAGCAAACTGGGGCTGAGGCTGGAGCCAGAGCCAAGGCCTGGCAAGCCTCGGGGGATTAGGAGATGGAGGCTCCCAAGCAAACAAATGAGCCTGGGGGGTCAGCCTCCGGCAGGGTCTGAAGCCAGCAAGGGATGCCCAATCCCGGGGCCCTCATTGACTCTGAGGCCTCTGAAAGGCCAGCAGCCCCCCAGAAGCCGAGCCCATCCCCTACTAGTGCCAGGGCCTAGCAAAGCTCCAGCATCAGCCCAAGGCACCAAGAGAAGCAGATCAGGAGCCGGGGGGCCGGGTGCCAGGCTAGGACAGAAGCCTTCGTGTCCAGCCTGGCGCTGAGGGTCCAGCCAGGAAGGCCATCTCACCCTTCTCCTCCCGAGGCCCCTCTGGCTTCACCTGCCTCCTGTGCTGTTAGTAAGCCAAACACCTGGCTCCCAGCGTCCAGCAGAAAACCTGCTTCTGTCCCCAGAGCCAACCGACAGGCAGGGGAGGCCGCATCCAGCCGGCTGGCGCCAGCCCTGGCACAGGCCCCCACGCATCCACAGCAGCAAGGGAGATGAGAGGAGGTGGCACTCGGCCAGAGGGACCACACAGCACCACGGCCCAAGAGGCTCAAGCCCCTCTGCCTGTAAAGGAACGGTGAGGGCCTGCTGCAGGGGCACATTCTCAGGGCTCAGAAGGGGCAGGGGAGGTTTTACAACAAGCCCACTGCAAACGAGTGTGTGTGCACGTATGTGCGCATGCATGTGGTATGTTATACACATGTGTTGTGTATGCACATGTGGTTTGTGCATGCGTGTGTGTATAACGTGTGTGTATGTGTGCATGCACATGCTCTCACATATTCCACAATAAGAACTAGCTTCCATTCCTGCTTCAAGAGGACGGGGACAGGGTGAGAGGGGAGGGTGGCTCCTGGGCCTGCTGAGCCACATGTGTGTCTGAAGCAGATCCAGGGGGCAGCTGGGTGGTGCAGTGGATAAATCACGGGCCCTGGATTCAGGAGGACTTGAGTTCAAATCTGGCCTCAGACACTTGACACGTACTACCTGTGTGACCCTGGGCAAGTCACTTAACTCTCACTGTCCTGGAAGGAAGGAAGGAAATGTATTATCATGAAGCAGAGCCAGGCCACGGTGCCCCCTTGCTGCTGCTCTGCACCAGAGCCTGCTCTAGATCCCTCCTGCAGCCCACAGTGGACCGCACATTTTACCCCTCCTCCAGGCGGACAGCAGACTACAAAGAGCCTGATTCAAGTCTTGGCTCCAACAGTCTTGTGACACACAGGACCTTGGCCTGGAACTGAGGCTGAAAGGCACCAACCCCTAAAGTTACAGATGACAAAATGGGCCCAGGGATCCCAGCAGAGGAGAAGCTGACCCAGTGCTCCCTCCACCCCGGCTCCCTCTGGCACCGCCTTTCCAGGCCTCAGTTTCCCCATCCATAAAACCAGGCAGCTCGGACAATACCAGCCCAGACAGGCCTCAGCCCAGCTCTCAGCAGCCGCCAAGAGGCAGCTGAGACACAGGTGTGTCTGCAGACCCACCTGCGGGGGCAGGCAACCGAGCCTTCAGAGCACCCCCCATGCCAACCCTTCCCAGCTGCCTATGGGCAGAGCTGTCCCTCCCAACTCGCAGGCTCTCCCTAGGCTGTGGCCTGTGCCCCCAGCAGCCCCTGCCAATATGTCCGAGAGCCCCCAGCCCCTGACACCTCCTAGCCCATGTGCGCACACGCGCACACAGCATCTGGCTTGATCCCCTCTACCTCCTCACGAGCAAGGAGTCACCGGGCATGGGGAAAGCCCCCATCTGCCGCTGCCCCAGACACAACAAGGCTAATCCCTCTTCCCCAGGACACTGCTTGAGCCCTGGAGAACACACAGGCATAATGTCCTTCCTCTGGCCTCTACTGGCGGCTAAACATTACCACTTCCTCCCAGACGCTCCCACTTCCTCCAATGGAATTCAATGGACAGTGCCCAGAGCTGTCCTCATGCTGACTGTCCTTAGGACATCCGCCAGAGCCCCCCCCACCCCCACAATGGGGCGCCCACTCCTCCAGATGCAGCCTGGGCTCCCCCCAGCCGCAGTCACCAGCCCCAAACATGCCCCATCAAGGGCAAGCTCGTGCCATGGGCAGGTGAGGCCAATGAAGGGGTCAGTGACAGCCACGATATCCCCTCTACCCAAGTCACCGGGCGCCCGATCTGGCCAAATCCGCCCACTCCAATCCTCACCAAGTCCCTGGAGAGGCCGACACTTCACCTGCCACTTCACCAGCCTGACTGAAGCATCAGGAGCAGGACTTCTGCCCCCTGCCACCTCGCCCCCCTGCTCTGGGAGCATCAGGCGGTGTGCAGCTGTGGCGGTGCCCCCATGTGGGTGGATCTGTCGTCTTAATGTTTGGGCCGTGTCAGAAGTCAGCAGGAGCGCCTCCTGGGCTGGGGGCCTTGGCGGGCACAGGCCAAATCCCAAGATGGTCAAGGCTGGCCAAATACCGGTTCAGCTTCAGAAGCAACCACTCCCTCGCTCCAACACAATCCTACCAGCAAGCGAAGGAGCAGACCCAAGGGCCGGCCTCTGCCATCACCCTTGCTAAGGACACTCCAGAGAGAACTGGACAAGATGCCAGGACTCCCCTAGGAATACTGGGAAACTCTGAAGGACGATGGCATTTCAGGGCAGGAGAAAAGAAAGCTCAGCCATGCAGAGACAGATCCCTGGCCTCCACACCTGCCGCTCCTTGGCCCACTGGCTTCAACCAATTCCAGCTGCATTCTTGGCATTCAAACTTCCAGGGTCAGAGAAGGAAGGGACTGTTCCCTTGTCGGCCCCTTGGGCCCCCTGAGCAGCAGGCTGGGGAGGCCCACGGAGGTTTGAGCTACGTGGAGCACCATCCATAGGAGCACGAAGAAGACCAATGGCGTGGAAATAGTTACCAGACACTCCCCCACCCCAGGTCACCGAGGGCCCAGCCCTCTCACTCTTCAGTTGGGGAAACTGAGGCGAAATGCCTCGTCCAAGGTCGCCCATTCTTCCCACTGCCTCTCGAGCTGCTGGGGGGGGGGGAGGTTCCCTCGGTGACCAGGCAGAAGGCCTCCATCGCCCTGTTGCCGCCTGGTGACTTCCCACGTCCTTGGGACTTCTTCACTCCCACCTGCTAATTGACTCAGATGGACACCTGTTGTTTTCCCCTGCAGAACGTAATGGAAGCTCTTCAAGGGTGAAGACTCAGTCCCACATTTTATCTTTGAGTCTTCAGGGCATAACGTGGGGTCTGGCACACAGCCGGGCCTTAATCAAAGCTTGCCGGATTGAATCAACAGCCTCTCCCACCCTCAGTACACATAGGCTGATTCTGGAGCTTATCCCGGGCCTGGGCTCTGCCTCCAGTCCCCTCCAGGCCACCAGGAAGGCATGACGGATGGAGGTCATTCACACGTGAGTCGGGATTCCTGAGAGGGTCACCACCATGACATATTTCAAAGCAGGACAAGAACCGCCTCCCCACAGGAAAGAGAAACACAAGAAGCGACGAGAGCTGTTCCCGCTGAAGTGAGCGGATGGTGCCCGCCTTCCACTCAGAGCAGGAGTCCAGGTGACTTCTCATGGGGGGCTGTTGCCCCGAGTCAGCAGCCAGGCCCGTTGTCCAAAGCCTTCAGTGGCTGGACAAGACACGACCTCCTTGGCTGGGGATTTAAAGCTTTTTTCCACCTAGTGCTGGCCTGGAGTTAACAGTGAATGAAGGCCAGGCAGAGTGTGGACACACACCATAGAGAAGAAGGAAGGAGAGAGGGGCTGTCCTGGATGAAGTCACCTGGCCCAGGGGGACCCTACCCTGGAGGCTGAAACCTGAAACAGTGAGGAAGAGAAGTACCCAGGAGCTGGAGAAGCGCAATGTCGGACCAGCCGTGCGGGGCAGGTCCCTCTGTGAGGGATCATTAGAAGCCAGTTAGCCAACAAGGAGAAAAGGAAGCCGCGATGCCTCTATTACAATGCCAGCCCCTTCAAGGTGCCCCAGGAGGAAGAGGCTGCCAGGCGGCCTGCAGTAGGGGGCTCAGCCGATCCCACGTCCCCCTCAGCATGACAGGCAGCCTGAGGAGGGCTGCTCAGAAATGAGGCACGTCCAAGCTCCCGGGCCAATAAGCGGTGAGAATGGCTTATTGGGATCCTCACCCGGATGCCCAGGACTCGGTGCCCGGCATACAGAAGGCATCTGATGGATGTTGGCCCCTTGACTGGCCACAAAGAGTCAGGCTGGCTGCATCCACATCGGGTCTTCCCAGACAGTCCCTATACTGACCAGTTGGGGGATGTTGTGGCTAGAGGTTATCTGCATTTTAGCAAAGCATCTGATAAAGTCTCAGAGTGATCTGGGAAGCAGGAAAAGAGCTGGGGCTCAATATCGATACACCTGGGGGAATCCGGCCCGCGTTGGTGAGTGCTGACAGACGGAGGTGTCACCAAGGTCAGCTGGGGGATAAGAACAAAGGCAGACGCACACAACAAGCTAGCTCCTGGGCTAAATCTAACAGGGCAGAGAGGAGCTGATGCAACGTCATAGCCCTGGGTTGGAAAAATCAACTTTACCAGGGGGGCGGGGACAGGGGAGGCATCGCTAAGCTAGCCTGGCAACTCCACAGGCTTCAGAATGGCCAGACAGAGCCCAAGAAAGCAAACATCAAGGCCAACACCAAGGGAGGGACAGGACTGAAAGGGAGAAGGGGAAGGGAACGGCACTTATTAAGTGCCTACTATGTGTCAGCACATGCTGAGGGCTTTCACATGAACAGGATGGAGCCACACCTCTAAATTCTGCCCCTTCAGGGCACAGTGGGAGCCTGCTGTCCAGCTGAGGGCCATGAAAGAGAAGAAGTAGAAGAGGGACCCGCAGAGTCCACATCATTCATGGGTGGGGCTCGAGGGGACTGGGGATAACGTTTACTTTGGGGAAGAAACGAGGATGGGGGAAGGGTCAGGATGGGATGCAACCTCTGCCCTCAAGTGTCTGAAGGGCTGCCCCATGGAGTACAGATGACCGGACTGTGGGGGGGGGGGGGCAGGGGAGCAGGGATCCTCTGGACCACAGCAGCTTCTTAACCATTCCTGGACCTCTTGGGCCATCTGGGGACCCTGGGGATCCCTTCTCAGGGGACTATCTTTAAATGAATGAAATAAAAGCACTTCCAAAGAAGCCAACTTGACTAATGTACAGGAATCCGAATGTTCACAGACACTCTGGCCCGAGTCCCTGGGGACTAAGACCCCTCGGACTGGACATTCATTCAGAGAGATGCCTTCCAACTTCCAACTCCCAAATTCTGCCAATCTATGAGACCCCCACCCTCCGCGTCTTCTAGTCAACCCTCAAGAAAATCGGGCCAGCAGCAGAAATGCCCCATGGCCAAACGTCGGGCCGGCACACCCCAACTCTGACAGCCCACGGGGCTCCAAAACCCCCAGGCCTGGTTCAGTAAATCTGAGGACACCAATTCCTGGGGTAAGGACCTAATTCCTACAAAAACTGCTAGGAAAACTAGAATTTGGCAGAAATTAGGCCTAGTCCAACATACGACGCCATGCATATGCCATAATAAGGACCAAAAGGGATACATGACCTCAACATTAAAGTCACATCCTTAAAAAAAAAATCAAAAAAGGTTGGGTGGTAGCCTTGCACGATTATGGCCAAGGGGAGAATTCTTCATTTTAAAAGGGAGATAGATGGTGATCATCGAAGGTAAAATGGACAAGTTTCATCACCTAAAATTGAAAAGCCATCCGACAAACACAACCTTTACAGCACACATCTCTGCTAAGTCTCCTTTTTGAAATATCAAAGTGAAGCGAATATAAACCAAAAGCCATTCCCCCAACAGATAAACAAACTCCCAATTTTCAAAAGAAACACAATTTATCAACAACCAAATGAAAGAATGTTCTGGGTCACTAAGAAGAAGAGAAATGAAAAGTCAAACAATTCCAAAATCCCCAGATGGGTAAAGTTGACAGGAGGTGAAAATGATTCATGTTAGAGGGGCCGGAGGCCCTAAGCACACACTGATGCCCTCCAAGTAGGGCTGAGAATTGGTGCAGCTGTACTAGAAAAGCTGGGAATTACACTGATGAGTCATCAGACCATAATCATACTTTGATCCAGTAATATATGTGATGTGTGTGTGTGTGTGTATGCATATATATACATATATATATATGGAGTTGAGAGAAAAGGAATTATAGAAAACAGAGCAGAACTTTTTGCAGCAGCACAAAACTGAAAGTGGATGTCTCCCTGGGATAAGATGAGATGGCTAAACATATTATAGTAAGTGTAGGGGGCGGCTAGGTGGCACAGTGGATAAAGCACCGGCCCTGGATTCAGGAGGACCTGAGTTCAAATCCCGCCTCAGACACTTGACACTAGCTGTGTGACCTTGGGCAAGTCACTTAACCCCCATTGCCCCACAAAACTTAAAAAGAAAATTTTTTTTAAAGTAAGTGTAGGTATAAGATTGAGCTAGAAAACAGAAAATGGCAAATACACAAAGCATGATATTGGAACTACAAGGGATTGCAAGGGCCATCAAGTGCAAAGGTGTTTAAATCAAAGAGACACCACTGAGCTGGCCTAGCACTGGTTTAGAAAACCACAAATTAACATTATCTGTATCGTACTGTATTGCTAAAATTTTGTTAAAACATTTCCCAATTACATTTTAATCTGGATTTGATAGGTCTCTGATCTAGTCCAACTCTTTCATTTTACAAATGAGGAAACTAAACCTGGGAGGGAATGAAGCAACATCCTACCCCAGATGTAAAATCTGGAATCTGGAGAAATTTGTGAAGGTTTATATGAATAGATGGAGCTGAGTCAGAAATGCTAGGGGGAGGACTGACATAAGCACAAAGGCATCGAGGTGTGATTGATGATATCCAGAACTGCCTTCTTATGTCCCTAGTAAAGCACGTCTCCCCACTTGGGGGGGGGGGGGCCTATGGGTGTGGAATAAGGCATACCCTCGGTCACTATGTTGATTTGCATTTCTTGACTGTTCTTACTGGGTACCAGGGCCCTATAGTATTTGGAGGTAGTCACTGTGATGTAGACAAAGTAAAAAGGGGTCTACGTCTAGTACACGACCCCTCCCCCACACGGGGTGGGGGGTGGGGGGGATGGTCCTCAGGTGCACCAGCATCAATGCACTAACTTGTGGGTAGACAGGATCCAGCAGAAGGGTACACCATGCAAGCTTCTAAGCCACTGAGGGTTAGTCAGTCAATGAACACTGACGATGCACCTACTGTGTGCCAAACATTATGCTAAATTTAAAAAACTAAAGACAATCCCTGCCTTCCAGGAACTCACAGTCTAACAGGGGAGAAGGCATGCAAATAACTCTGTATAAATGAGAGAGAAGCAGGAAAAGGCGAAAATTGAATTTGGAATAGGGAGGCCTGGGTTCGAATCCACCTCTGACACGAATTTGCTGTAAAGCCTTGGACAAGTCCCTTCCCCTCTCTGGGCCAGTTTAGAAGAGGACGGGCCCGGGGTATCTCTAGTCCCTCGGATGCTTCCCTCCCCTCCCCTCCCCCCCCCACTTCCCCGCTGCGGGGTCCCGAGGACCAGAACCGCGAGCCAGCGAAAAACGAGGTGCGGGTAAGAAAAACAGCAGGCAGGCTCCCCCGCGCATGCGTGGTCGGGAGGGTTCGGTTTCTCCCTCGGCCCCTTCCCCCCCTGCGGCGCGGGGCCTGCCGGGACCTGTAGTACGGCGGCCGCCCACCCGGGGAGTGGGACGGCGCCCGGGGACACTACAAGTCCCAGCAGCCGCAGCCGAAGCCGCCGAGGGCCGGGGAGGGGAGGGGAGGAAGAGGGAGGCCCGGGAGTACGGCCGGCCGGCCCCGCCATCCCGCGGAGATGAGGGGGGCTCCCCGGGCCGTCGAGGGCCGCAGCGCTGGCCGCCTACCTCCGGAGCGCGAGGGGGCGCGCGGGCTCCGGGTGCGGGACGCGAGGCACTTACCCGGTGCAGAGTCGAGCTGAGCAGAGCCGAGCCGAGCCGAGCAGAGCGCCGCGCGCTGCCACGAGCAACTCCAGCTAACTTGGGGCGGCGGGGCCGCCCGCGAGGACTTTCGAACGCGCGCGCGCCGGCACAGGACGCGCCGCCGGCGGGAGGGAGCGGGGGCGGAGTGCGCGCCCCCGGACGCACGCACACGAGCGCGCGCTCGGGCAGACCCTGGCCGAGGCGAGCGCGTGCCTGGGGTGGGGCGGGGCGGGGCAGCGGGCACGCGGCGCGATGGAGACGCGCGCGCGCGCTCCCTCACGGCGGCGGGTCCGGGGAACCGCACCGGCGCGTGAGGCTCGTCTCCGGCCTTAAAGAGCCAGTTCTAGGGCCTCGCGGGACCCGGGATCTGCCGTAGGGAGACCCTTACCCCGCCCCCCCACCACGTTCCCTAGGATGCAGCTGCCCGACTCTAGGGGTCTCAGTGTGCCCCGCCCACTCATGGGGGTCCCCCTCACTCCAGTCCCTCCCCGAGGTCCAGCGTACGCACGCCCCCCCCTTCCCACTGCACTGTCAATCAAGCCACTAGCATCTATTAGGTGCCCGCCTAGGCGCGGTACCCTAGCGGGCCCTGGCCTCCGCGAGCTTCCAGTCCAGCCAAGGGAGCCCTTACGTGCCAGAGCCAAGCCCTGGAGGCTGGGGTGCGTGATCGGCAGAAGAAGGGGTCTAGGACCCTCCCAAAGGGCCAACCTCCCATACACCCCCACTCCCCCAGGCCAGGAACACCATCCCACTTTCTGGCACTTAATAAATGTTGATTGATTGATTGATTGATTGACTGATTGATTGGGGTAGCCGAGGGATTCCCGAAAAGCCACTCTGCTTCCACCACCACCACCCCAACACACCTGTGCAGTCCCCACCAGCAGTGTTCATTCTCTCCTCTTACAAGGCCAGCGAGTCCGATTCAGGAATCCCTACCTTTTGTACCAAAGGCCACAATCAGTCCCCATTCTGACCTCCCCAAAGGGTCCAGGGACACCAGCCTCCCCTCTGAAAGGGCCACAACCAGCCAAGACACCCTCTTAAAGGGCTGCAGCCCACCCAGTTCCGTTCAGAGCCTGTGCTTCCCCCTGTTCCAGGGGAGAACACCACCCTGCCTTTGTCCTCAACCTACACCCCCTGGCCCCCGGGATCAAGATGGCCTAGTTTTCCCCTCATCCCCCTGCCCCACCCCCCCAGCCACAGCAGAGGGCGGTCCCCCTCCTCAAACCGTAAGGCTAGGAGCTCTCCAACATCGACCCATGATCCCATAGATAATGTTTGTAAAGCGCTTAGCACAGTGCCTGGCACATAGGTGCTATATCATCATTCTTCCCTAACAGAGTACCATGGGGGGGATGGCTCTGGGGTGAAAGAGAAGCAAGAAGCAAGGACCATTGGGGTTTGGGGAGGAGAAGGTGACCCACCTGGCTCCAAGGGAGAAAGTCTTCAGGTGCTATGGTGAATGAAGCTCCTGCTGGGAGAGCTCGGCCCCAGTGAGACAGCGGGCTAGGAGGGGCCAGGGAAGCCCCGCAGGGGGGTCATTAGCCTTGTTATTGTTGATGTTAATAACAGGCCAGGCAGGAAGATGCTTTCTGGGGGTGGCTTGGGTCCCACGGGTCCCACAACTGGCTAGGTTTCCTCTGCCCAATAAGGCAAGCCCTGAGATACCATCTCTGGAAAGAATGTTGGAAGGCAGCCAGCCCATTGGATCACAGCTGCAGAATTAAAAGGAACACCCCCCCCCCATACACACACATTTTACAGTTGGGGAAACTGAGGTCCAAAGAAATGAAATGACTTGCCCAGGGTCACACAGTAAATGGCCATGGCAGTATTTGAAGCTAGCCTTTCCTAACTCCCAAGTTCAAGGTCCCCTTTTCCTTCTCCCCTGCTTTTACAGATGAGGAAGCTGGAATTTGCCCAAGGTCACAGCTAATTAGCATCAAAGCTGAGATAGGACCCACTTCAAACCAATTGCTTTTTCACAGGCTGTTCTTGGCTAAGTGGGGGGGAGGGAGGGAGGAAAAGTGAAGAGCAGAGTCTGAACACAGGACTCTTTCCATCCAAGTGAAGACACTAGATGGTTAGAGGCTCCCAACCTTCCCAGCCCCTCACTTTCACCATAAGCTTCCTAATTATCATATCTGACATGCTAGTCCCCCGCTTGTAATCCTTACTTGGTTCTCCATTGCCTCAAGGATAAAATACACAGTACTGGCCCACCATTTCAAGCCATCAATAATTGGGCCCCAATCCCCCAGCCTTATTTCGATCAAATTTCACACCCCAGCCGAATCAGATCTTTGTTTTGTTTTGTTTTGTTTTTCAGGGCAATTGGGGTTAAGTGACTTGCCCAGGGTCACACAGCTAGTAAGTGTCAAGTGTCTGAGGGCAGATTTGAACTCAGGTCCTCCTGACTCCAGGGCCAGTGCTCTATCCACTGCGCCATCTAGCTGCCCCCGAATCAGATCGCTTAATCAAATATTTGTTGTCAAACTGAATCAAAGCTCTAGACCGGCCATTCCCAGGCATTCATTCAATAGATATTTTCTAAAGCTCGAACATGAAACAAGAAACACAAAGACAGACAGGACACAGGGCCTGCCCTCAGGGAGCCTACGCTCTAACATACTCTAATACAGGGGTGAATGTCTCTCCATACATAAATATCTAGGCTACTAGGGAGAGTGAGATCAAGGAAAAGGGAGGTCCAAGCACAAGACTCAGGGAAATCAGTAAGGAAAAGCATCCTCTTCACGCCCTGGGTTCTGTGTTCACACCCCAGGTCCCGGGAGCTTCACCCTGGCTCTCTGCTGAGCTGTGAAAGGCCTTAGAGGCAGAAAGGGGGCCAAGCAATTGACTCAGATGAGCCTCAGAGAACAGGGCATGAGGTGGGGGGTGGGGACAGGGAGAGAATGAGTGGTCAACAAGAAAGGTCCCAGAGCCTGTTCTTACTGACCCACAACCCTCAGATTAGCCCAGGTGGACACTTACTTCATAAAGGCTAGGGGGATTGAATTCTCATCCCCGCCCATGTTCTCCCCCACACACCTATAATAACAATAATAATAACTCACATTCATGCATCCACTTTCCTCACAACGGAGAGGATAAAACAGGTTCAGAGCAGTGACCTGCCCACACAGCTAGCATTTATTAAGCACTTACTGTGTGTCAGGTACTGTGTTAAGTACTAGGGATTCTAAGAAAAGCTAAATACAGTCCCTGCCCTCGATGAGCTTACAATCAAACAGGAAGACAACAGTTCCAACAACTATGTACAAACAAGTTCCAGACAGGATAAATTGGGAATCATTAACAAAGGGAAAGCGCTGATATTAAGAGGGATGGGGGGAGGGGCAGCTAGGTGGCGAAGTGGATAAAGCACCGGCCCTGGATTCAGGAGTTCCTGAGTTCAAATCCGGCCTCAGACACTTGATACTTACTGGCTGTGTGACCCTGGGCAAGTCACTTAACCCCCATTGCCCCACAAAAAAAAAAATTAAAAAAAAAAAAGAGGGATCAGGAAAGGCTTCTCCCTTGGCAGAGGGAGAATTCAAATTCTGGTCTCGATCAGCAGTGCATTTATTAAGCACCTGATATATGCCCTTTCCTCTCAGATGACCTTCCACCTACCTAATCTATATATTTTATTCATATCAGGTTCTGTACCTCGTGTCATCCATTAGAAATAGGTGCTCTTTAAGGAAAGGAACCATGTGTTTGTCTTTCATTGGATGCCCAGTGCCTAGGATACTGTCGGGCACACAATAAATGATTAATAAACAAATAAAAGTAAAATGTATAAATGAAAATAAAATTTTTTCAAATTTTAAATTATAAAAAATAAGAGCTTAACCTAAGGTAATGAGGGAGGGGAAGAAGGGGGAAACCAGAATTCAGTCCCACAAACCTTTATTAATTGTCCATGGCGGGGAGGTGGCATTTACCTCTGCAGCAAAGGTGCCTGGCTGGGTCGCCTCTGGCTTTTTTGGGGGCTTGGGGCGGGGCGGGAGGGGGTCTTCAGTCAGCTCAGGCCCTTCCTACTGTGATTTCCACTTCTGAATCTTAAAGAAAGTCAACAGGGGGGCAGCTAGGTGGCACAGTGGATAAAGCACTGGCCTTGAATTCAGGAGGACCTGAGTTCAAATCTGGCCTCAGACACTTGATACTTACTAGCTGTGTGACCCTGGGCAAGTCACTTAACCCCCATTGCCCTGCAAAAAATTAAAAATTAAAAATAAATCAATCAATAAATAAAAGAAAGCCAACAGGAGGAGGTGGGGAGGGCATGGGGAGCAGTCTATGGAAAAGCACAGAGTAGGGAAATGGATTGTCCTCTTTGAGGAATGGGGAGAAGGGCCATCTAGCTAGCCCATAAAGTGCATGAAGGGAAATAGAGCTGAAGAAGACTGGAAAAACAGAGGAGCCAGGCAAAGGGTAGAGAACATTTAGGAAGATGGAGAACCTAGTGTATAGACAGCTGGCTGCTCAAGTAGGGAAGACCTGGGCTGGGCGTGTCATAGAGAACTGGTTGTTAAATGTTCAGTGTGATATAGTAGAGAGTGCTGGACTTGCATTCCCAAGAATACCTGAGTTCAAGTCTCTGGGCAAGCTTCAGATTCCTCATGTGTTAACTGAGGGGGCTGGTCCCGATGAGCCTGGGCTCTGGAGCCTTCAAATGCAGACTATCTCCTCCTCAGAGTCCTGAAGGGGATAGGGGAGGAAACACACACAAAAAGTCCCTCATCAAGCCTGGCTGACTGCCCCCCACTTCCCTCCTGCCTCCCTTCATCCTTCTCTCCTGACTGCCCTTCCAACAGAAGGACCAATGGGAGATCGATGACCCAGAAGCTCACGGAACCCGGAGAGATGGTGCCCTCTAGAGCCGGTTCCTCATATTACTCCAACTCCAGAAAAGGTTTTATCCGGCTTTTGCTACTACAAAGATTAGGGGGCTGGGGGGATGAATAAATGAATGAATGGTTTAATTAATTAGTTAAGCACTTTCTATGCTTTCAAAGTGCTCATATTCAGGGGCAGCTAGGTGGCGCAGTGGATAAAGCACTGGCCTTGGATTCAGGAGGACCTGAGTTCAAATCCAGCCTCAGACACTTGACACTTAACTAGCTGTGTGACCCTGGGCAAGTCACTTAACCCTCATTGCCCTTCAAAAAAACAAACAAACAAGGTGCTCATATTCTAATGTGAGAGACCAAGGCAAATAAGAAAGGATCCCTACTTTCAGAGTATCACAGGAGGAAAGGTAGAAGCAAGCTCAGAGATCATCTACCCTAGAATCTCAGAGCTGGAATTTACAGAGATATAATGTTATTTGTATTTGTGTCTCCCGCAATGATATGGATGCTCCTTGAGAACTGATTGAGAATTGATATCCGCTAGTCCTTAGCACAGTACTTTGCATATAGCCATTCATTCATTCACTCAGTTCAGTCAATCAGTCATTCTGTAAAGTGCTTAGCATAATGCCTGGCATACAGTATGGGCTATATAAATGTTGTAATTTAAATGCTGTCACTGGCAGCTAGATGGAATCGCAGTATATAGAATGCTAGACCTGGAGTCAGGAAGAGCTGAGTTCAAATCCAGCCTCAGACACTTAACTAGCTGGGTGACCCTGGACAAGTCACTTAACCCTGTTTGCCTCAATTTCCTCATTTGTAAAATGAGCTGTGCACCCCCCAAAATAATAATAATGTAAAATGAGCTGGAGAAGGAAATGACAAACCACTTCAGTATCTTTGCCAAGAAAACATCAAATAGGGTCAGGAAGAGTAAGACGAAACTAAACAACAACTACTAATACTGCTGCTTCTGCTGCTGCTACACTCTAGCCTGCCCATTTTATGGATGAGAAAACAGGCTTGGGGAGTAGTCGAGTTTCCTCCCTGATCCCAGTCACACAAAAACATCTAACAAAGCAAAAGAATAGGGATTTCCAATCAATTAATACTGAATCATAAACTGATAAATCTAGACCTGGAAGGAACCTTAGAATTCATCATTCCAACTTCCTTGTTTTACAGATGAGGCAACTGAGGCAAACAGGGTCAAGTGACTTGCCTAGGGTGACAAAGTTAGTGTCTGAGGTCACATTTTAAATTAGGTCTCCTTGACTCCAGGCAGGGTGTTCTATCCACTGCAGTGCTACCTAGCAGACTGAAATGTATTTAAAGGTCTTTAAATCTTTAGTATGGAGTTCATGCTGGTTGATGCTTTGGTCAGAATTGTGAGGTCTTTCAGGGTCATTTCCTCTCACATTGTTATTACTGTAGTCATCATATTTCTTGTTCTGTTTCTGCATATTTTACTCTGCATCCAACCAAGTATTCCCAGGTTTCTCTGAATCCATCCTTTTCATCATTTCTTAGGTGAAATAATCTTCTATTACATCTGTAGCACATGTAGACCCTGTAGCTACTAGCCCAGCTACCACTGACATGATGAGTCAAGTTTCCAGCCACATATCTATTGGGAAGGATTCTTTTCCTTCTTTGATAGTATCCCCCTTCCTTATATAAGTCAGTCAGTCAACAAGCATTTATTAGGCACCTATTATGTTCCTTGCACTGTATTAAGTTATGATACAAAGAAAGCTCCCTCAAGGAGTTTGCATTCCAATGGGGGAGACGATATGTAAATAATTAGTTCCATATACAAAGTAGGGGACTCTGAGGGAGTCTGGGAAAAGCCTGCAGAAAGTGGGACTTGAGTTGAAGTTTGAGAGAAGCCTGTGAAGCCAAGAGTTCAAATCTGCACTCAGACCCTTACTGGCTGTGTGACCCTGAGTAAATCACTTAACCCCAATTGCCTCCAAAAGGGGGGGGGCATTAGATTTGACCATTAAAGAATCACTTTGAAGTGAGTAATTTCAGTGGAATTATGAGGCTGGAAACCAGATTTCAGGGGATTTAGAAGAAAGAGACACTCTTCTAAAAAAAACAACAACAGTTTAACTCAAGAAGTTTATCAAGAGAGGGAGGACAGATCTAGAATGACAGCTAGAAGAGACGGTAGGATCAAATCAGGGTTCATTTGTTTTTTAAGGATGAGGAAGACATAATAGTATTTGTAGGCAGCCAAGATGGAAAAAAAATTGGGAGAAAATAAAGATTAGAGAGAGAGTGGAGATGATAATTGGGGCAACTTGCTAGAGAAGACAGGAGATGATGGAATCAAGGGCATACATTAGGGGTTGACCTTGGCAAGGAGAATGAGGAGGAAGTAACAGGAAAAAATGATTAAATGATGTGAAATGAGATGGGTAGAAGGAGTTCTTGACAAATGGTTTCCTTTTTCCTTTTTTCTTTCTTTTTTTGTGGGGCAATGAGGGTTAAGTGACTTGTCCAGGGTCACACAGCGAGTAAGTGTCAAGTGTCTGAGGCCGAATTTGAACTCAGGTCCTCCTGAATCCAGGGCGGGTGCTTTATTTACTGTGCCACCTAGCTGCCCCCCCCCCCTTTTTTTTTCAGTGAAACCAGAGTCAGGTCCTCAGCTGAAAGAATAGAGTGTGAAGAGAGATAAGAATGTTTGGAATACCTCAATAGGAAGAGGGATAGTGAATTAATTAGAAAGCAGTAGGATGTTTGCCTAGATGCATTTAGGGCCCAGTTGAGATTAGATAAAATCAATTTGTGATGTACCCAATCAGCATGGCCCTAGGTCTTCCATTCAGCAGCACATGAATAGAAGCAAGCGAAAATGGAGGGAGAAATGTAGAATTGGTTATTAGCGGGTGTTATTTGGGAATAGGAAAAGGGGGCTAGAGAATCAAGGATAATGACAAGGAGTCAAGACAAGGAAGGGGAGGCAGCTAGTTGACGCAGTGGATAGAGCACTGGCCCTGGAGTCAGGAGGACCTGAGTTCAAATCTGACCTCAGACACTTAATACTTACTAGCTGTGTGATCCTGGACTAGTCACTTAACCCCAATTGCCTCAACCACAAAAGAAAGACAGGGAAGGGAGGACAGCATAATCTATGCAAAGGTGATGACTTAGGATAGAATGGAGGGGCTGAAGGAAGGTGGAGAGCTCGGTTAGGGGCCATCAGGCAAAAAGAAAGAGGGGATCCTGAAAGGTTATGAACAGAAAAGGGAAATTAAGAGCTCCTGAATAAGGAACACGTGTGACAGATGGTGGGCTCGAGGGCACCACCATTTCTGTGTGTGGTCAAGTTGGAGTAGAGGTGGCAGTCATAGGAATTGAGTAGCTTGAGGAACTAGGAAGTTAAGACATTTGAAGGAGTAATAATATTGAGCAAGTTGTCCTCATTCTCTCTCTAATCTTCAACTTCTCCCAATTTTCTTCATCTTGGCTGCCTACAAACATGACAATGTCTTCCTCATCCTTAAAAACTAAACAAAACGGGGGCAGCTAGGTGGCACAGTGGATAGAGCACTGGCCCTGGACTCAGGAGTTCCTGAGTTCAAATCCGGCCTCAGACACTTGACACTTACTAGCTGTGTGACCCTGGGCAAGTCACTTAACCCCCATTGCCCCGCAAAAAAAAAACAACTAAACAAAACAAACCCTGATTTGATCCTACCATCTCTTCTAAATGGATAGAGCACTGGCCCTGGACTCAGGAGTACCTGAGTTCAAATCTCACCTCAGACACTTACTAGCTGTGCAACCCTGGGCAAGCCACTTAACCCCAATTGCCTCAAACATCTGGGGACATCTCTAGTCGTTCTGATGATATATCTTGACACTGGACCCAGATGACTTTAGAGGAGAGAGTGAGGCTGATTATTTTGCGCAGCCTTGCCTCACTTAAATCCAATTCATTGAAAGTTATGACATCACCTTCCAATGTCATGGTCCTCTTTGAGAAAGAAGGACCAACAATAGCAGCTCCCAGTGAGTGAGGAAGTATAAGAAAGTGTGAAGCCAGTCGTGGAAAATGTGGTGAGAAAAGTGTTTTCATCAGGAGGGAACTATGTCTCAGGATAAACCAGAAGAGGGAAGGAGGAAGAGAGGAAGAGATGTAACATATAAGATGAAAGAAATTTGTTGATTATAGAACAGGCATTTTAGAGGGCACAATGGAGAAGGCAGACAGATGTGAATATTAGATCCTTATCAAAAGAGTTTTTTCCCCAATGGATTCCCTTCACATTTATGTATTTATTTATCTATTCTATTTATTTATTTATTACATATTTATTTATTCTATATTTATGTATTCATATTATTTATTATTTATTTATTCCCTTCGCATTTATTCGACTTTGAAAAAACTTTCTTTTAATTTTATGTAATCAAAATTGTCCATTTTGTCTTCTATGATCATTTCTACTCCCTGTTTAGGTTAAAAAAAATTATTCCCCCTGGCCATAGTTGTGAAAGGTACCTCCTTTTCTTATCTTCTAATTTTAAAAAAATGATATTACCTTTCATTTTTAGTTTGCCTATCCTTTTGGAGCTTATTGTGGTAGGTGGTATAAGATACTGGTTTAAATCTAATTTCTGTCAGATGGTTTTCTGGTTTTCCCAGCAGTTTTTGTCAAATAGGGAATATTTACTTCTGAAGTTTTATTGTTATTTTCTTGACCTTTTATTCTTCCAGATGAATTTTATCATTTTCTCTAGTTCTAAAAAAATTAATTCTTGATCATTTTTCATGAGTATGGCTCTAAATTTGTATGTTAACTTAGGTGATAATATTTTTTAAACCTTGGAACAGCTCAACCATGAGAAATTAATGTCTCTTCTATTTTTTGTCTTCTTTTATTTCTGTAGAGTGTTTTCATAGTTGTACTTAATTGTAATTCCAGTCCCAAAATTGCATTGGTATGGCACTCTCTTCTCATTGGTGGAAATCAACATTTTGCATCTGTGTGAAGGGTGGGGCAGAGTTTGAGAGTGGGAGAGAAGAAAGTTGCAGTCTCATCTGTTCTATTGTCCTCCATCCCTCCCAAACTACCTTGTGATAGAGATGGCCTTGGTCCAGAGGGTCTCCAAGGGTGTGTCCCTACATACAAGAAGGTTGAGTGGGAGCCTTGCAAGAGACAGAAGCAAGAAAGGGAATTGAGAGAGAGGGGAGAGAGGACTGGGATGCTGACCTTATGCCTGTCCCTAAGAATTGGTGGGGCATTGGGGGCAGCTAGGTGGCGCAGTGGATAAAGCACTGGCCCTGGATTCAGGAGGACCTGAGTTCAAATCTCATCTCAGACACTTGATACTAGCTGTGTGACCCTGAGCAAGTCACTTAACCCTCATTGCCCAGTCCAAAAAAAAAGAATTGATGGGGCAGCTAGGCGGTGCCATAATGCATAGAGCTCTGGGCCTGGAGTCATCTTCTTGAGTTAACTCCAGCTGTGTGACCCTGGGCAAGTCACTTCGCCCTGCTTGCCTTGGTTTCCCCGTCTGCAAAATGAGCTGGAGAAGGAAATGGCAAACCGCTCCAGTATCTCTGCCTAGAGAACCCTGAATGGCATCAAGGAAGAGTCAAGTATGATGGAACAACAACATGTCTGACATAGGGACTAGGGCACTGAACTTGAGTCAGGAAGACCTGGGTTCAAATCTCACTTCAGATGCTTACTAGCTGAATCACTCTGAGCAAGTCATTTAAGCTCAGTTTCCTCATCTTTAAAATGAGAGGGTTAGACTCAGTGGCTTCTGAGGACCCTTGCACTTCCTCTAGAGCCGAGCAGAATGCTTCTAATTACAACTTCACATGAGAGACCTTCAAATACTTGAACCCTACTATTGGGTTACTGCTAAGCCATCTCTTCTCTGGGCTAACCATGCCCAGAATCACAGGCCATATGATTGGGAATCGATCTCATACATAATCAAAGGAATCAGTCAGTCAGTCAGTCAATAAACATTTGTTAAGTGCCTACTATAATGTATCAGCTTCTACGCATCTTGAGGTCTTTCAAGTAACCTCCATATGATGATATGGCCCCCAAATAGAACAGAAGACTAGACCTGGGCTCATAGCCAGGACTCCTGACATTCACCTGGATGACCCTGTGCCTCAGTTTTCTCATCCGTACATCGAGGGGGGTGGCTCAAGAGCCCCTGAGGACCCTTCCAACCTTAGAGCTAGGCTCTTACAATCAGTCAATTGATGCACCCTGAACTTGCTCACCCTCCTCTGGGACTCTCTCAGCTTCTCAGCATCCAGATGTGGTCAGACCAGAGAAGAGAACAAAGGTGCTAGGAAACTTCCTTATTCACTGCAATCCTGGGAGGTCAGCACAGATATCACCATTCCCATCTGACAGGGAAGGAAACTGAGGCTCTGGGACTGGGAGAAAGGGATGAGGCCATCTGCCCAGGCTGGAAAGCAGAAGAGTTGGGAGGCCGGGGTTCTTTCTCTTGGCCAGTAGTCCAGGCCAGGTCTGGACGTGCTGATCCCTGCCTGGTGTGGCTGGAGGCTGGAGGCCTCATCTGTGACATATGGGGTTCTAGGCATGTGAGCTCACAGAGATCAGAGACAAGGGGCTAACAAAGGCTGAGAACCCAGATGTTTGGGTCACAAAGCAGCAGACTGGGCATCATCATCTTTTAGACCTGAGGATCGTAAGACCAGGAATAGACTGAAGAGACCATTGCTTACCATCCTCTTCTTTCATCCCGGGTGTACTTCTGGCTGTGTGCTGTGAGTCCTTGACCCCACACAACCCTGAATCACATAAAGGACTTCCCTCCCAATGTGCCTCCTGAGGGAGGGTGTATTACTTGCCCCTCCCCAAATTCCCTCTATCATATCCCTTACCACATGGCCAAGCCAAGGTAGCACAATAGTTAGAACGCTGCATTTTGGAGGACCTGGGTTCAAATCTCAACTCTATCTCAAAGTAGCTAGGTGCTACCATGGATAAAGGCCTGGGTCTGGAGTCAGGAAGACCTGAGTTCAAATCCAACCTTCAGACACTTACGTGAGTCACTTTACTTCTCTGGGCCTCTATTTCCCTACCTGTCAAATAAAGGTATTAGACTTAATGAGCCCTGAGGCCCCCTAAATCTAAGACCTTATGAATCTAAACTCCTTTAGGTGCTGAAGTCAGAGACATCTGAAGAAGATAAAGAGGATACCATGGACACGTCAGACAGAATCATTCCTGATATAAAAACTCTGAAAACTCTTATAAATGGAAAACGGGAAATGGAAGAGGTAACATGGCAAATCTAATATAATTCAATCTAATAAGTATAGATAGAAAGCCTTGCATTTGGGGTCAAAAATGTCAGCTGTGGGAATAAAGCACTGGCCCTGGAGTCAGGAGAACCTGAGTTCAAATCTGGCCTCAGATACTTGACAGTTACTAGCTGTGTGACCCTGGGCAAGTCACTTAACCCTCATTGTCCAGCAAAAAACAAAAAACAAAAAAACCCCCAAAAAACAAAAACAAAAATGTCAGCTGTGCAATTAAAGATGGAAGCATGGGGGCAGCTAAGTGGCTCAGTGGATAAAGCACCGGTCCTGGATTCAGGAGTACCTGAGTTCAAATCCAGCTTCAGACACTTGACACTTATTAGCTGTGTGACCCTGGGCAAGTCACTTAACCCTCTAAAAAAAAAAAAAAGAAAGATGGAAGCGTGGTGGCTTGGGCATAGTTCAGATAACAAAGCTATTCCTGAGAGCAGACACTTTGCAGCCCTTCCAACCTAGATGGGGGCATGGACTGAGTGTGGAGACACAAGGCTTGGGTTCAAATCCCACTTCTACCACTTACTACCTGGATGAGGTTGGGAAAAATCATTTCACTTTTCTTGGCCTCAGTTTCCCCATCTGTTAAATGAGGAGTTTAGGTCAGTTGGCCTCTGAGGTTACTTCTGAATCTAGACTATAAATGGGAAATAGTTCTACAAAACTTCATCCCTGCAAGGTGTGGCCTGGGCTGCCATAGAGTAAGGGAAGAGTATTCTGGGGAGAGGGGAATATTGGGGGGGGGGAGGGGAGGAAAGCACAAATAAGAAATGAAAGGTTTACAGAGCATGTTCCATCACAAGAAGTCTGGGATTCAAGTGCCGTCATTCTTACTGTCCCTATTTACAGATGTACACATTTTTCAGAAACTGAGGCTCAGAGAAACTGTGACTTGTCCAGCTCGCCCAGCTAATAGGTGTCAGAGGAGGGGCTCCAGGTCCAGCATCTATACCACTAAAAACATGACATTTCGACAGTGATCGAATGTTTACCAAGTACAGAAATCTCATTCAGTCTTTGCAACAGTGCTGTAGGTTTTGTGGGGTTTTTTTAGGGTTCTTTATTTTGCATGTCTAGATCTGTGATTTCATCAGTGTTGGAGAGAGGTAAGAGAGCCCTGGAATCAGAGGACCTGGGTTCAAATCTTACCTGCACGACCTTGGACAAATAACTTACCCTTTCTGGGTCCTGGCTTCCTTGCCTATCAGCTGAGGGGTTTGGACTGATCCACTTCCAGTTCTAAAGCCTCAATCCTAAATCGCTTATCCCAAGTCGTATGCCTCAATTTCCTCATCTATACAATGAGCCAACCCGAGATCCCTTCCCGTCTAAATCTAGGATCCTATGAACTCCCCCTGTTTCCCCACACATCTCAACCTGCTCTGCAACTTAGAAAGTGAGGGAACCTGAGAGATCAGCAGACCTGCCTCAGGTCTCTCCAAATCAGTATGTTTTAGTGGCCTGACCATAACCAAGGCTATGCTGATTCCGAGGCCAACACCTTCTCCGTGATTCCTTTTGGGTGCTATTATCATTCCCATTTCACAGATGAGAGCATTGAGGCTTGGAGAGCTCTGCCCCTGCAGTCCCTGCAGCCCCTTTGTCCTTTGTGTTGGTTTCTCCTAGGACCTACCTTTTGATGAAGGGCCCAGACTTTGCCACCATGCCTCAGCCCCCTTTTCCTTCCAGCCTCTGCTTGCTTTTCGGTTCCCTCTTACGCTGGTCTCTCATCATCAGAATGGACCCTCTTGAGGGGGCAGCTAGGTGGCGCAGTGGATAAAGCGCCGGCCCTGAATTCAGGAGTACCTGAGTTCAAATCCGGCCTCAGACACTTGACACTTACTAGCTGTGTGACCCTGGGCAAGTCATTTAACCCCCGTTGCCCCGCAAAAAAAAAAAAAAAAAAAAAGAATGGAGCCCCTTGAAGACAGGGAGGTTCTCTCTTTTCTTCTCGTATTTGTGCCCCCCAGCTTTAGCAGAAGCACACCACCTCTTCCTCATGAGACTAAAAGTCAGAGCTGACAGGGCCCTTCAAGAACGCTGAGTGAAATCCCAACACGCAGATGGAACAACTGAAGATTTAAACAAGGGATGGACTGGCCTGGTCAGAAAGGAGCTACAGCCAGCGGCCAAGCTGAGACCAGAGTCCTCCAGCCAAGCAGGGCTGCTATAGACACCCCATACTCCAAGCTGGGTTATCTTTCTGCCTCTTCAGACCTCCATGATACCCTCTCCTGAAAGAGTCTGCCCCTCAGCCGCCCACTCGAGATTTAGTCCTTTGGATAAAAGTATTACCCATGCTCTGCCAACTTTCATCAGTCTTGGCAATAGCAGAACTTACCGGTGTGGAGGGGGTGATTATTGAGCATGGCCCACATTTCAGTATTGGCACTCTGAGGATCCCATGCTGACAGCTAAGCACCTCAGAGGTCGTCTTGACCAAAGTCTTCCTTTGAGAGAGGAGGAAAGCATTTGGCCAACGTTGAGTCTATATACCACTCACCTCAGAATAGCCTGCAAAATGTATAAGCAAACCATGCTGAGGATGCAGACAAAAGTGATCCAGGGCCTGCCCTCACGGAGCTTGTACTTTATGGGGAAGATGATGTAAAGGGATCCAAAATACATCCCAAATAAATGCCAGGGACTCCTGGTCAGGAGGGGTGCCTGAGAAGAAGCAGACCATCCACATACCTACTGCTTCAAAAACCTAGAATTGGCACCAGATGAAATAATGATCAAGGGGGAACAGCTAGGTGGCACAGTGGATAAAGCACTGGCCCTGAATTCAGGAAGACCTGAGTTCAAATCCAGCCTCAGACACTTGATACTTACTAGTTGTGTGACCCCAAGCAAGTCACTTAACCCTCATTGCCCCACAAGGAAGGAAGAAAGAAAGAAAGAAAGAAAGAAAGAAAGAAAGAAAGAAAGAAAGAAAGAAAGAAAGAAAGAAAGAAAGAAAGAAAGAAACAAAGAAAGAAAGAAACAAAGAAACAAAGAAACAAAGAAAGAAACAAAGAAACAAAGAAAGAAACAAAGAAAGAAACAAAGAAACAAAGAAACAAAGAAACAAAGAAAGAAAGAAAGAAAGAAAGGAAAGAAAAGAAAGAAATAATGATTAAGAAATCCAATGAGCAAGTAATGGAGGTGACTTCACTCCAGACTAAACAAAAAGTCAGTTAGAAGCCCATGGGCAAGAGGAAGGAGGGCCACCAGCAAAGCCAGGAGCAGCATGGGCACACAACCTTCCAAGAGGCAGCCCAAGTACCAAGGAACTACAGTGGAGACGATAAAAGGCCTGGCAGCTTCCCCTTCTCTGTACAGAGGCAATAAGAGTGGGTCTCTCCCTGACGAAACCTATAGAGAGGTCAGAAAGTCCCCAGAGGACCTTGGCAGCCCTGGGGAATGGCAATGACCCAATAGGTCCAGCAGTGCTCAGACCTCACAGCCCAGGCAACTCTCTGAGAGGTCCCTAGCACACTGTCCTCAGTGGGCTCTGAAGATCTACCTTTATGAGCTTCAAATTTTGTTGGGAGGGGGCCTGAATTCAGGTGACAGAGGTCACCCCAAGAACCCGTGTGACCCCAGGCTAAGAAAAAGGAAGGCTGACCACTCTGCCTTGGATTAACCAAAACACCAATCTGTATAAAAATGATTTTACCTCTTGAGGTTATTTCTCACCTGGCTGCTCTCCTGGACTTCATGATCTCAAAAAATTCATCCACCTGCAGGAAGAAATCAACTCCTCAGTCTTCCTTGCCTATGGAAGCCCTCACTCCCTCTGGATGCAGAGAGTAGAGAGTAGATATCAGAGATCTCTTCCCGGATGCTCAATTTAGGAGGGTGCCCGGGACAGAGACCTCATTATTTCCCACCCCAGAGGCGGGACTTCATCATGAGTGAAGATCACCTCTCCCCTCACTGCTGTTTTTTAGCCCCTTTTTTATGTTGTCTCCTCCATTAGATTATAAACTGCTTGAGTAGAGACTGTCTTTTTTTTTTTTTTTAGTGAGGCAATTGGGGTTAAGTGACTTGCCCAGGGTCACACAGCCAGTAAGTGTTAAGTGTGTGAGGCCGGATTTGAACTCAGGTACTCCTGAATCCAGGGCCGGTGCTTTATCCACTGCACCACCTAGCTGTCCCCGAGACTTTTTGCCCTTTTCTTTATTCCCAGCACTTAGCACAGTGCCTAGCATAGCGTAGACACTTGCTAAATGTTTATTTTATTGAGTCATGAAATAGAGAGAGAGAATTCTGTAACAACTACAAGCAGTGACTCCAAGGGGAAAAAAAAAAAGAATTTTCCCCAAAGGCTTTGTGAATAGCTAGGAAGAAATGGAGCAAGAGATTAAAAAATGAAGTAAAAACTCTGGAGGAAAGAATTAGAAGATCAATAAATAGTTTGGAGTAGAAAGTGTGAACCTTACCCAAGTAATGGAATCTCTGAACTCTAAAAACTAACAAAAATCAGTATCTCCACGAGATAGCAAGAAATATCAGAACCAAATAAAAAACCATAAGCCAAATAAAAAAGAATATGCAACATATATGATATCATTGCCTTGCCAAAAATAAAGAAAGAAAGAAAAAGAAAACGAAAACCAAGAAAACCAACTGACCCAGAAAATATCTCAAGTAGAGATCATTTAAAACACATTGGACCCCTTGAAAACTATGATTAAAAAAAAATGTACACTTTTTTATCATAAAAGTATTTTATTATTTTCTAGTTACATGTAGAGATAGTTTTCAATATTTGGGGGAGGGGGTCAGGGCAATGGGGGTTAAGTAACTTGCCCAGGGTCACACAGCTAGTAATTGTCAAATGTCTAAGGTCAGATTTGAACTCAGGTCCTTCTGAATCCAGGACCAGTGCTTTATCCACTGCGCCATCTATCTGTCCTGTGCTACCTAGATGCCCCTATAACATTTGTTTTTATAAGATTTCTAGTTCCAAATTTTTCTCCCTTCCCTCCCCCTTCCCTAATACAGCAAGCAATCTGATATAGATTATTTATGTACAATCACATTAAACATATTTCTGCATTAGTCATGTTGTGAAAGAAGAATCAGAAAAAATGGGAAAAAACTCAAAAAAAGAAAAACAAACAAAAAAAAGTAGAAGCAGTATGGTTCAATCTGCATCTAGATTCCACAGTTCATTTTTCTGGATGTGAGGGGGCAGCGAGGTGGCGCAGTGGATAGAGCACTGGCCCTGGATTCAGGAGTACCTGAGTTCAAATCCAGCTTCAGACACTTGACACTTACTAGCTGTGTGACCTTGGGCAAGTCACTTAACCCTCATTGCCCAACCAAAAACAAACAAAAAAAAAACATTTTTCTGGATGTGAATAACATAACAAAGGAATCCTTTGAAATTATCTTGGACCATTGTATTACTGAGAAGAGTGAATGAACACTATTTTTTTAAAAAAAATCATAAATGGAGCAGCTAGGTGGCACAGTGGATAGAGCACTGGCCCTGGATTCAGGAGTACCTGAGTTCAAATCCAGCCTCAGACACTTGACACTTACTAGCTGTGTGACCCTGGGCAAGTCACTTAACCCCAATTGCCATACCAAAAAAAAAAAAATCATAAATGAAAACTGCCTAGCTCTGTTAGAAATGGAGGGTCAGTGAAAAATAGAAAGAATCCACCAATCATATTCTGGGGGGAAAAAAAAGAAAAAAAATTCTGAGGATGGTCATAACCAAAATGCAGAGCTCCCATGTCAAAGATAAAAATACTGCTAGTATCCAAAAAGAAGTAGTTCAAATACCAACAAACCACAGTCAGGATTATATAAGATTGACTTAAAGTATAAACAAGAATAGATTTTGGAATGTAATACTTCAAAAGGCAAAAAAATAAATAGGCTTGTAATGAAGAATAATGTGCCCTGCAAAACTGAGTAGAGTCCTAAAGGGGGTGGAGGTGGCAGTGGGCCTTTACAATGGAATGGAGCCTTTTGAGCATTCCTGAAAAAGAACCAGATCTTAAGGAGAAACTTTGTTAAATACACGAGTCCAGAGAAGCCTAGAAAGATAAATGCATTTGAATAACTAGATGGAGCTTTATGATGATGTGGTGCTAACAGTCTAATAGGGAGTGAAGAAACAAGTGTTCCCTAATGCTTTCAAAAGATATTGTGGAGGGGCAGCTAGGTGGCACAGAGGATAATAAAGCACCAGTCCTGGATTCAAGAGGACCTGAGTTCAAATCCAGCCTCAGACACTTGACACTTACTAGCTGTGTGGCCCTGGGCAAGTCACTTAACCCCCACTGCCCCACAAAATAAAAAATAAAAAAAATTAAAATTTAGCTAGCCCAAAGAGGGAATTTAAAAAAAGAAGGGAGTGAAAAAACACTATAATCTAAGAGTATGCTTTGGATGATCTCTCTTTTTTTTTTTTTTTAATTTTAACAGGGCAATGGGCGTTAAGTGACTTGCCCAGGGTCACACAGCTAGTAAGTGTCAAGTGTCTGAGGCTGGATTTGAACTCAGGTACTCCTGAATCCAGGGCTGGTGCTTTATCCACTGAGCCACCTAGCTGCCCCCGCCCCCATGATCTCTTAAATAACTAGAGACTGGCTGAACAAATTGTGGTATGCGAATGCAGTGGAATATTATTGCAACATAAGAAATTATGAAAGATGGGAACAGCTAGGTGGTACAGTGGATAGAGCACCAGCCCTGGATTCAGGAGGACCTGAGTTCAAATCCGATCTCAGACCCCTTGACACTTCCTAACTGTGTGACCCTGGGCAAGTCACTTAACCCCCATTGCCCTGCAAAAAAAAAAAAAAGAAATTATGAAAGAAATTATTTGAGAGAATCCTAAGTCATATGAACTGAAGCAGAGTAAAATGAGCCAAATGAGAATGCCACTTTATACAAGTTGAGATCAAAATTAATATTACTTTGAGTTTATATTGTATTGATTCTACAATATGACTGATTTTATGCTGTATTGATTTTTATCATTGAGTCTACATCTGCCTAAAGCCACCTTTCTATGTCCTTGAGTCGAGCTCAGGAATTTCGTTTTCTCTCTAAGCTAAAATATTATAATTAAAAGAAAAATTATTCTCTCTCATACCAGTAGCCCCTGAGATACTTCCAGGAAATTTGTTTGTTATCTTTTTATCTGTTTATCTATGTGTTCTCTTTCATGAGTTAACTTGACATCATCCCCAAAAGATATGTCTTCTTTCCTTCCTTATTTCCTCATGAAATTAGGGAAGATTTTTATCTCTTCCAAGGTGACAGCAAGTCTGGTCGTTTTGATCCCCTAGCAAGGATTACCAGATTCAGATGGGTCCCATAAAACAATTATAATATTCTTTAGTTGTCAGAGTAGGGCATGATTAGCCTTGGCTGAATGCCAGCCCACCTTTCTTAGCATAGCCGATTAGAATGTTCCATGCCTTTCCAAGACCCCTTCTTTGTTGTCTGTCAATAAAGAGGGTCCTCTCTTCACTGGGGTCGCTGGTTTTACTGAGGTTGCCAGTCTGACCCACTTTGTTAACAGTTATACACATGACTGTTAATAAACTAATTTTGCTTGGAGTCCTATGCCTTAGTTTACATTTATTGATTTTTTTATTTACCACAAAGGACAAAAACATTGTAAAGACAAAGAACCTTGAAAGATTTAAGAATGCTGATGTAATGATCGACTATGACTGCAGAGGGCTATTATAAAGCATGCTTCCAATCGATCTCCTGGTGGAGAGGTGGTAGATTCAGGGTGCAGGAGAAGGCATTTGTTATTGGACATGACCAATGTGGGAATTAATTTTGCTTGATTGTGCTAATTTCTTTTAAAAATTATTTGGGGGGGGGCAATGACTGTTAAGTGACTTGCCCAGGGTCACACAGCTAGTGTCAAGTGTCTGAGTCCAGACCTGAACTCAGGTACTCCTGAATCCAGGGCAGGTGCTTTATCCACTGCACCACCTGGCTGCCCCTGGCAACTAAATATTGTAAGAGGTAGAAGTGAGGCTGGAGGCACAGATGTAGGACATTTAAGGACAGATGTTTGTCTGGACCACCAAGCATGCGAAGGGAAATAATGTCTCATAATACTAGAAAGGTAGGCTGGGGCCAGGCTGTAAGGAAAGGACTTTAAATGCCCAATAGCAGTTGGTCTTTGTTCCAACAGGAAGCCACTGTAGTTTCCTCAACAGTAGTGGAAAGTGGCTAGCTCAACTCTCCCAGTCTCACAGAGCAGCATATGTGTGCGTGTGCATATGTATTCGTGTATGTGTGTGCCCCATGACTGGGCTGCCATTCCACCCGGAGGTAAGAGTACTTACCACCCTATCGGGCTGGATTTGAAGTGAATCCCAGCTATGTCCCTTAATACCTACGACCTTGGGCAAGGGACTCTACCTTTGGGGCCTTGGTTTCCTCCTCTGTAAAATAAGGTGGGGGGAGGGGGTTGGCTAAATGACTTTCGAAGTCCCTTCCAGGTCTAGACTATGATCTGGATCAAGTCAAGCCAATGCGCATCTATGGAAGCACCCTTCATGGGTCAGGCACTGAGCTATGTGCTGGGAATTCAAACACATGGAGAGAGGCCACAAGAGCAGGTCTTTCCAGTGTGAGAAGCCGTTCAGGGGAAAGCCCTCCAGGGGCCCCATTTCTACAGGTCTGGAAGAGAGAGTGGGGGCCATGTTGGCCCAGATTATCATCTCTTTCTCTCTCCCCTCCCCCAGGCTGCCCCCAAGAAAGATGATGACTTTTGGGACCCCGAGATTGTCTTAAATGACTCTCCCCAGGTAGTGTATAAGGAGAACCGTTATCCCCACAACATGCCGACCATCTGCCATTATTCTCTGGACGCCTACTACTTTGCTGCCCTCTCCTGCATGCGGTTAGGCAAGAAGGACCTACAGGTAGGGCTCCCTGCTAGAGCAACCCTGAGTAAGGGTGGGGCAACAGGGCTTTTCTTCAGAGCGGAAAATTTAGAGGGTGTTGATGGATGGCATTATTCCCTGGATGAGAGCTTCCCTCCCTCTGATTGCTCTAACCCAAGGTGGTCTCCTCAGAACTCTTCCTCATCTCAGGACATACTTCACCCCCACTGGGGTCACACTCCAGATGAACCTACAACCCCCCCCAACACACCCACATCCCCACCATTGCAACTTGTGCCAAGCAAGCACCAACATTTCTAATTACAGACCTACTATATGCTTCTCAATCCATTCCTCGACTCCTTCTGTACCATCTCCCCCAGACTTCCTGTCCCTACACACCTGCAAAGAAAGCCTGTCTCCCTCTCTGTCCCCCTACCCAGGGCCCTAGTCCATACCATCCTGCCCTTGCCCATTAGGCTGCTCCGACATGATCCAAGCTGAGCCTTGGAAGATTAATCTGGCAGCCTATGAAAGATGGATTGGAAAGGAAGAGATAAGAGGTGAAGGGAGCAATCAGCAGACGCCCAGGACTCGAAGACTTATGGGAGGGTGGGGAGGGGGTCACGGAGAAAGCCCTAGTCTGGGGTCCTGAACACCAGGGTCCAACTACTTACCATATGCCATCTCACAGATGGAGAGCTCAGAGGGACCTGGGTTCAAACCCCACCTCTCGCAGTTATAGATGGAGAAGTGGAGGGTACTTCAGAGATCCTCATTTTACAAAGAGGAAAACTGAGGCCCAGGGAGGTCACAAATCCTGCCTCTGAAATCCTCTCCTAGCCTCATCTCCACCTCCTGGTTTCCCTGCCTTTCTTCGAGTTCCGGCTAAAATCCTGCCTTTCCCAAGCCCCCTTAATTTTAGTGCCTTCTCCTTGTTAATCATGTCCAATTTATCCAGTCTATCACTTGTTTGGACAAAGTTATTTTTAGTCTCCCGTATTGGACTGTAAGTTCCTTGGGGGCAAGGGCTGTCGTTTGTCTTTCTTTGATTCCCCACCCTCCCCACCCCCACCCCCGCTCAGCATAGTGCCCAGCACTCGGGAGGTGCTTAATAACTGCTTGTTTCCTTCCTTCCTTCCTCTCCTTCTTTTGTCCCCTCCCAGTCAGTGGTGTGGGTGTATCAAAAAACGGGAGATCAGCCCGTGGAGAAGAGAGAGGTGCCCAAGCTAGATCGCCTGCCGCCAGTGCAGGCCATGGTCCACACGCAGAGCCACCGTGTGCTGGTTGCCTACTGCGGGGACTTGTTTCTGCGGGTCTTTGGGGACCACAGTGTCAGCTTCAAGGCGCGCTGCATGGTCCCTTGCCGCTTCTCCATCAGCTGCCTCGCCTACGACCCGAAGGCAGATGTGCTGCTGTCGGGCGTCACGGGGGCCGTGGTCACGTGGATCATCGAGCCGGGAGGGAAGGGTCTGCACATCCTGCAGGTGGTGAACATGTCCGGCAGTGAGCTGGTGCAGGGGATCAGCCTGGATGGGCCTCGCAATTCCATCGTGGCCATGTGCGAGAGCTTCTTGCGCGTCCTGGTCTGGCGCGGCCAGAAGCAGCTGGAGGAGCTGCAGGCCTTCTCGTCTCCCACCAGCGGGCACTCCTTAACCTGTTGCTGCACCTGCTCCTCGGAGGGCTACCTCTTCGGGGGCAATCAGGCCGGCCAGATCCAGATCTGGAACCTGGACCTGGGCGTGCACCGGCAATCCTTCGTCAGCTTCCAGGCGCACACGGGCCCCGTGGTGCTGGTCCACAACCACGCCAAAATCCACACCCTGCTGACGGCGGGGGGCGAGGGCTTGCTGAAGGAGTGGCACCTGACGTCTGGCAGGCTGCTGCGCAGACTGCGCATCTGCGAGGACGAACTGCTCCTTCTGCAGTTCATCGACGACAGCACCTTCTTTTGCCAGACCCAGCACAGCTTCTCCTTGTATCACGTCTCTTGTTTCTACCAGCTCTTTAACAACTGTGGGGCCAGCCCCCAACACCTGAGGCGCATCAACTGCGGAGAGAACGGGACCCTCATCTTCTGCTACACCGAGGACGGCCTCTTTCGCTTCCTGTGCCCGGTGACCGGCAATCTCCTGTTCCTCACCTGGCCCTTCGCAGCCCTGGACAAGGCTGTCGGCTCCGCCTATGACCCTGAACGGAAGGAGCTCTTCGTGGCCATGGGGAATGCCAACGTGATGATCTTCGATACCACCAAGTGCCCGTCTATGCCCAAATACATCCTGCAGACCTGCACTAACCCGGATGACCAAATCCAGTGTCTGGCCTATGGGCAACCTCACCTGGGCCTCAGCATTGACGGGCTGATATACTGCGGGCATAAGAGTGGCATGGTGAGCGTGTTGTCCCAACACATCTATGCCCGTACTGAGAAATACATGCACGCTGGCCCCGTCCTGATCATCTCCACCCTGACCGGGTCACCCACCAGCTCCAGGGAGAACACCCTGATATGTTCTTACGGCGTGGATCACTACATCCACCTGTCAGAAGTCATCCTCAAGGACAATAAGGTGACCCTGTCGTCCTTCACCAGCATCCTGAGCAGCTGCCACATCCACCACCTGATCCTGCTGCCCAAGTCTCTGGGGGCTATCACCGACGAGAGTCGCCTTCGGTTTTGGAAATATAGCGACTTCCTGGTGTCCCCCGAAATGAGCCAAGACTCATCGTTCCGAGAGACTCTGCCCCTGCACCGATGCCCGATAGTCTCCTTTGATATCTGCCTGACCCTGGGGATCTTCGCCACCGGGGCCAGCGACGGCACGGTGGGGGTCTGGGACATGCGAGGCAAGTCTGTGGCCAGATTCAACTCCAGCATGCAATTTGGCCCAGTCTGCTTCGCTAACGAACGGGGAGACCTGCTCCTCACTTTCAACAATTGTATCTACCTGATATCTTGCATACAACTGCTCCCCCTCTCCCTGCTCAACCGTCTGTATGCCCTGAACCTTGAAGATGAAGTGAAACAAGTGCCCAAACCATTCTTACCCAGCTTCTTTTTGTCCTTTGGGACCTTGTTCCTGCCTCGCTACGTATACCTGGGTGAAGGGATACAGAAGCTCCAAGGACTGGATGTCCTGCCCAACCTGCGGACCATCGCCTTTGACCATATGGTCCCTCACGTGGTGGAAGAGATCGATGGCCATTTAACCCTGAAGGGCAAGTCTCAGAAGGGGAAGCGCAAGATTGTTTTTTCGCTGGCCCAAGCCGCAGAGGAGGAAGAAAAGGCCCCCCTGACCATCTTCACCCAAGAAGAGTTAGTCCTCTGGGACGGGCTGCACACTAGGCCATTGCTGCGGCGTTTCTTCGGCCGAGGGCGGAAGTGGCTCATCGCCCCCGATGGCTATATCCCTAACTCAGTGGTGAGGGCGCTCCTCTGGCCCGAGGGGACCCCAATCTTTCTTCAGTGCAGGCTGCAGGACTCCCGGCGAGACATCAGGTGCGACGGAGCCAAATTCAGGTTCTTTGCTGTGGAAAGCATGACTGATGACGATGAACTGAACTTTGAGGTCAGTGAGGAACTGGCTGGTCGGACCAGGTCCTCAGGGCCTCAGGACATTCTCCTGAACCTGAGGGACCGGCAGATGAGCGACATGTCCATCAACAACACCATCGTGACCCTGCTCGGCGTAATGACCAACGCTAGCCCTGAGAAATACAAGCAGTGCATCAACGTCATGGCGCAGATTTTTGCCGGCTACTACGTGGCTCCAGGGCTGCGCTCGGAGACTGCCCGCCAACTGCTGGATGACACGTCCCACTCCAAGGCCGAAATCCGGAAGGATGCCTGGGAGGGCCTGGAGCGGCTCGGCCTCATCAGTCATCTCTTTGCTATCCCCCTGATCCGTGGCTTGCTCGACCGGGATGAGAAGGTGCGGGCGAAGGCCTGGGAGCTCATTGGGACTCTCACGGGCATCCGGAACAAGGCCGCCTTATTGGAGCTGCTCCGGAACCGGGAGACCTTCCGCGGGCTGCAGTAAGTGATGCAGAGTCCAAGCGGCTCACCTTCCTCTGATTTCCCTTTTTCCTTCTCCTTGGGCCTTTCCTTACCTCCTCACAGAGCAGGACAGTCCCAGAACTGGAGCAACTTAAGTCCATCCCACGGGGGAGCCAGCAGGGGAGGGGAAGAAAAGGTCAGAGGACCTGAGTTCTAATCTTACCTCTGATGCTCCCCATGAGACCTTGGGCCTTGGTATACTTAGGTATAAAAATAATAATAATGGGGTGGGACTAGCAGTTCCTTCTAACTGTTAATGGATGATCCTAGGATGGCCCCCAGTAACATCCCCAGTGAGGGAGCATCCTTTCCTTGAGTGGCCTACCCCTCCCCTGTCCACCCCTCTGTCTCTTTCCATCCATGCCCCATCTGCTCTCACCCTAGTCCCCTCCTCTTCCCATCCAGGGACCCTCCCACTTCTCCCTTCTCCTTCTTGGTCCTCTCTCCTCATCCCTGGGGGCTCGCTCCAGGCATGGAACACCCTCCCTGGGGCTCTTCCTTCCCTTAGCCCCAAGGCATCACTTCTTGCACCTTGCTCTCCCCAGGCAGGAGAAGATTGGGGATGAGTCCTTGGACCAGCTGCTGGGGATACGGCTCCATGACCTTCACAACCTAATGGAAACGGTGGAGCACCAGCTCAGTGACGATCTGACCCCTATGGACATTAAAACTAAAGTCTCCTTTTCTTCAGACCTGTCGATGCTCACTTCACATCCAGCCTTCAGAAGCGCCCAGAGTCTTTCAGAATCTGACCTTCAAAAAGGCCAAAAGAAACAGAAGGAGCTCGGCAGAAGGGCAGGTACGGAGCTGCTGCCCAGCATTCCTGCAGGGCATTCCCTGGAGCTGAAAGCGAAGGGTCCCCCTGGGAACAGAGAGAAGGGCGAGGAACTTCCTCCCAGAAAGAGAGGATCCAGGGGAGGGTCATCCCCAGAACAGAAGCTTTTGACTCTGCTCAACACCCCCTCCTACTGTGAACTCAGTTTCCTCATCTGTAAAATGGGCACCTACCTCCCAAGGCTGTTGTGAGGATCAAACAAGAGCACGCTCCGAGCACATGTTAGCTGCTATTATGATTCTTATTATGATGATGATTATTGTGATTATTATTATTATTATTGTTTGTTTGTGGTGGGGCAGTGGGAGTTAAGTGACTTGCCCAGGGTCACACGGCTTGCAAGTATTAAGTGTCTGAGGTCAGATTTGAACTCAGGTCCTCCTGAATCCAAGGCTGGTGCTTTATCCACTGCGCCACCTAGCTGCCCCTGTTATTATTATTATTATTATTATTATTATTATTATTATTATTATTATTATCAAGCTCTCCTCACACCCTCTTGTCTCCCACCTACCTCCCACCTCTCCTTCTCTGGTTCCCTTCCTGGTCCTTCCCCCTCTTCTCGGTGGACCTTAGGGCTCAGTACATCAGATGTTTCTCCCCTCAGTAGACTGGCTCTCTCATTCTGTCCTACTTCCATCTAGATAAGGGATGACTTCCAAGTCTGTCTCCAGGCTTAACCTCTCCCCTGGATTCTAGACATACTCTAAACCCACATTTTCCTTTTGATGTCATTACTTCTGTTAGGCACACAACTATTCATAAAATCATACATTTGGAGCTGCAAGGCACCTCAGCGGCCATTATATCCAACCCGTTCATTTTAGAAATCAGAAAACTGAGGAACAGAGATGTCAAGTGACTTGGCCAGGGTCACACAGCTAAGATGTTTTGAACAAGTTTTGCACTCCAGACGAGTCTTCCTGACTCCAGGGCCAGCACTCTGTGCTTTACGGCGCCAATTAGCATCCAGTGTATGAATAACCACCAAGAACTCAAGATCCTAACACAAGCTCATATACAAGGGAATATATACGGCATAAGGGAAATGTGTAAGAGTCTGAACAGCTGCCATCAATGGATGTGGATGCTTCCAGCCCATCCTACTGCCTATTCCACCTGTCACAAAATCAGGCAAACTTGTAGGAGAGCAAGCAGAAAGAAGCATCATGGTTAAGATGTGGGAAGAGTGGGAAGAGAGAAGTGGCTATCATTGCAAGGAATAGCCCATCTTGCTGGTCCATGACAGTCATTGGTACATCCCACTCTTGCTGCCAACAGATCTGACTGACGACCTGATGCACCCATCTGTCCAGGGTTACGCAGACAGTAGCGAGCATCAGTGGCGAGATTTCAACCAGAGCCTCCCTAACTCCAAGGCTAGCTTTCCGTGGGCCAACTGTTAAAGGAAAAAGAAATCTGTTAGAAGCAAATAGCATTCATTAAGCTCTTATGATGTGCTAAGCACTAGGCTAAATTCTAGAAATAGCAGAAAGACAGGTCCTACCCTCAGAGAGCTTACATTCTGATAGGAGAAGACAACACATAAAAGGAAGCAGAAAAGGGAAGGGGTAGGGGGGTCTGGAGTGCAGCCTGGAGAGGAACTGAAGAGGAGACCTGTGCATCTGGGGAAAACCACCATTTGCCAACTACAGGTTCAGTAGAAGCATCATTGCGGAAATGAGAGATGATTACCCCGTGGCTTACCATCTAACCAATGACTTCAGGGTCCAGCCCAGTGATACTGCTCAGGATGCAAAGAGTTCTGAACTCTGGGATATTCAAAGTCAATCTGTCGAGACGGCTAGGTGGCGCAGTGGATAAAGCACCGGCCCTGGATTCAGGAGTACCTGAGTTCAAATCCGACCTCAGACACTTGACCCTTACTAGCTGTGTGACCCTGGGCAGGTCACTTAACCCCCATTGCCCCGCAAAAACAAAAACAAAAAAAACCAAAAAACAAAGTCAATCTGTCATCCAGCCACCACACCGAAGAAACTGGTGTCTGATTCAAGAGTCCAGTATAAATCACAAGAAGTCCCAACAGAGAGATAACGTGATAGAAGGTAATGTTGTTGTTCATTCAGTCAGTTGTGTCTGATTCTTTCGTGACCCCATGGACCATATCACACCAGGCCCTTCTATCTTCCACTATCTCCCAAAGTCTGAGACAGGAATGTAATGGAAGACATTTTTTTCCATGTAGTAATGGAAATTCAATTACTTTGACCATCTCATCCATCTGGAACATATCGAAGAAATACAAAGTAATTTTTAAACTTTTCTTTTTTTTTTTCAGGGCAATGAGGGTTAAGTGACTTGGCCAGGGTCACACAGCCAGTAAGTGTCAAGTGTCTGAGTCCAGATTTGAACTCAGGTCCTTCTGAATCCAGGGCCAGTGCTTTATCCACTGGACCACCTAGCTGCCCCCAACAAAGTAATTTTTTTTCTTTTTGATGAGGCAATTGGGGTTAAGTGACTTGCCCAGGGTCACACAGCCAGTAAGTGTTAAGTGTCTGAGGCTGGATTTGAACTCAGGCCCTCCTGATTCCAGGGCTGGTGCTTTATCCACTATACCACCTAGCTGCCCCCAACAAAGTAATTTTTAAAAGCCTGAACAAACAAAATAAATGTGACCAAAATTCTTAAAGCAAGAGATTTGATACAATCACTTGGCACTTGAAATCTCTGTCTATGGAACTTTGTAGCTGCAACACCCATGGAAACTCAACTGCCCAGCGACAAGAGATGCCACCAACCCAACAGAGACATAGGGATATAATTCCTCTTGTATTTATACAATGGGCAAGTCTTAGATCCCAATCGGAGGAGAGTTGTTCTAGCATAGCCACTTGAGGAAAGATTCAGGATTCATCTTGCTAGCTAATCAAGGAATGGGATTTGGGGGTGCTGAAGGAAGTGTTTGAGAATAGTATTTGCTGAATTGTACATATTTACTGTTTGCTGTTTCTTTCATCTCACAAGGCTTTCTATTTTGAGTACACATTTTGTTCTCATAGCAATAGGTTATGTGATACATTCTACCTGTTCTAAAAGAGGAACTGCAGTGGATGGGGGCTAAAGAGCATTACCATGAGTAGCTTTGAACCTGAAGCCAGGAAAAGTCTTGAGGGAGCAGTTTAGGGTCACTGTTATGCAGATATCATGTAGATTTGTTAGGATAAGACCCACTTACTTTGGAAGGCTATACTTCATTCAAAAGAATGGTATTTGGGTATTAAAAAGTCAGACTTGTGAGGAAATCTAGGAACCAGATGGAAGAAGCATAGAGGTGAGCATTGGGGTGAAGATCAATAGAAGCAGAATCAATATTGTCATTGAATTATACCACAGACCACCTGGCTAGAAAGAGGAAATTGATGAAAAATTTGAAAGCATCATAAGCCTCAAACAGAGGTAAGATGTCGCAACAATAAGAGAGTTATCCAGGCATCCATTGCTGAAACATTCTCTCTCTCTCTCTCTCTCTCTCTCTCTCTCTCTCTCTCTCTCAAAAGCAAAGCAGCTTATATCTTTTTAGTTGGAATGAATGATACCCTTCAAAGGGTAGAGGAACCAGCAAAGGGGAAATTATATGTTGGTTCTGATTCTCACCAATAACAAGAAGGAACTACTTAATGGGGTGAAAATAATAAGAATGTTCTAGAGATGGAAGGGATATCAACATCTTCTCCCAATGGATGCCATTGACAAAAGAGTCAAATGCGGAGCAGAGTGGACAAGAGAAAGAAATGCAGGAGGCTGACCAAGGTCTTTCTGAAGGTGCCCCCAGATTCAGTTCTGAAACTGCAGCTAAATATGAAAATATGTTCTGCATGACTTCAAATGTATAATTGAAATCACATTGTTTCCTTCTCAATAGGTGGGGAAGGTGTAGGCAGGAGGGAGAGAATTTAAAGCTCAAATTTTTAAAAAATGTTAAGAGGAAAAATTGTACAAAAAATATTTATAGTTACTTTTGTGGTGACTAAGAATTGGGAATCAAGGGAATGTCCATCAATTGAGGGATAACTGAAGAAGCTTTGGTGTTATATGATTGTAGTGGAATGGTATTGTTCTATAGGGAATGACAAACAGGATGATCTCAGAAAAACCTGGAAAGACTCATATGAACTGATGTATAGTGAAATGATCAGAACTGGGAGGACACTGTGCATAGTGACAGCAGTATTGTTCGATAAGCAATTGTGAATGACTTAACTACTCTCAGCAATACAATGATCCAAGACAATCCCAAGGGGACTAATGATGAAGCATGCTATCCACTCCCATAGAAAGAACGGATAAAAAGAGCACTTGTGGATTGAACATATATAACCTATACCAGATTGGTTACTGTCTTATGGAGCAGGGAGGAAAGGGAGGGAGGGAGAAAAATTTGGAACTCTAAATCTTATGGAAATTAATGTTGAAAACTACCCTTACATGTAACTGGAAAAAAGAAAATAAATGTTCATTGCAAAAAATTAAAAAAAAAAGAAATGTTAAAAAGAAAAAAGAGAAAGAAGAAAAGAAAGAAGGAAGGAAGGAAGAAAAGAAGGAAGGGAAGAAAGGAAAAGAAAGAAGGGAAGGAAAGAAGGAAGGAAGAAGAAAAGAAAGAAGGAAGAAAAGAAGGAAGGGAAGAAAGGAAAGAAGGAAGGAAGGAAGAAGAAAAGGAAGGAAGGGGGCAGCTAGATGATGCAGTGGATAAAGCACCGGCCCTGAATTCAGGAAGACTTGAGTTCAAATCTGACCTCAGACACTTGACACGAGCTGTGTGACCCTGGGCAAGTCACTTAACCCTCATTGCCCCACCAAAAAAAAAAAAAAAAGAAAAGGAAGGAAGGAAGAAGGAAAGCAAGTAAGAAAGCATGAACAACCAAAAAAAAATAATAAATCTGCAGCCAGTTAAGTATGCTAAAGTGAGGATAGAACATCACTGGCCCTCCTTGAGTTCTCTCCTTTATTTGCCACAGTTCAGTCCAACCTTGGCTCCTCAGAGGTATGCTAGTAATTTTTGGAAGGAAACTCCTTAAAGACATGACTAAGTGTTCCATCCTACTGGACACACTTAGAGGTTTCTGCCATTTCACTCTAGTAGCTGTTGAAGAATTTTTACACTTCATCTAAATCAAAGGTTCTTAACCTTTTTTGTGTCATGGAGCCTTTTGACAGTCTGGAAGAGCCTGTATAGATAGAGCCCTCAGAATAAATTTTTAAAACTAAGCTAAATAAATAATAATAATATATACTAATTACTAAAATAATAATCCAACATCATAATAAATAAAATTCATAGTATTAAAAAATAAATCAATTATATTGAATTATAGTTGTCAAAACATTGGCTTTTGGGGGCAGTTGTGTGGTGCAGTGGATAGAGCACTGGCCCTGGATTCAGGAGGACCTGAGTTCAAAATCTGGCCTCAGACACTTGGCACGTTCTAGCTGTGTGACCCTGGGCAAGTCACTTAACCCCAATTCACACACACACACACACACACACACACACATTGGCCTTCTCCCCTAACCTTGTCTATATCCATCAGTCCAGGATCTCTCCACAGTTACAGATGATGTCTTCAACAGTCCCCTTTGCCAGGTCCTTCACTAAACTAGTTGAATTCTTTGACAGCACCTGAATGGCCCCTGGATATCCCGTTTGCCTTCCCATTCCATTTAATTCAACTATATAAACATGCCTTAAGTCCCTACCAAGTGCAAAATACTGGACTAGACTTGGCTTATCCAAAGAAATAGTCCTTCCATTAGAAAGGCTATAGATAAGGCCAAACCAGTTATCTAAAAGGGATTTGGGAAGGTGAGGTAGGAAGAGAGTTTGCGAGCTGAGCTTCTAAGGCTTTTAAGACGGGAAGGTGAGAAATGACTCCAATCCAGCCTGTACAAAGGTCCGAGGATGGAAGATCAATGATAAAATAGCCAGGGGACTAGTTTGGCAATCAGAAGAAGGGGGACCCCAGAGAGAGTCCCAGAACTGAAAGAGTTAAATTCACCCAGGCCATGTCTTCTGATCCAGATGCTGGGAGAAAGAAAGTGAAGCCTACATAGAAGGAGCATTAGCCATCAGGTGGCCAAAGAAGGAGAGAGAAAGAGACAGAAGTTGTGACATGATAGAATTGATTGTTGTTTTAGTCATGTCCAACTCTTTGTGACCCCATTTGGGTTTTTCTTGGCAAAGATACTGGAGTGGTTTGGCATTTCCTTCTCTAGCTCATTTACAGATGAGGAAACTGAGGCAAAGAGGGTTAAGTGACTTGCCTGGGGTCACACAGCTAGTAATTGGATGAGGCTGGATTTGAACTCAAGAAGATGAGTCTTCCCTGACTCCAGGCCTGACCCTCCATGCAATATGGTGCTACCTAGTGGACAGAATTGATTAAGCTGAACAAATGATAGATTGTGGGATATAAGGCAAAGGGAAGAGACAAGGGTGGCTCTACAAACCATTTTGGTTTCATACTCTGCAGTCCAGTCAGGGCTTACTGATAAGTGTTTGTTCAACGGAAGCCCACCAGGCATCAGTTTCCCTAGCTTTGGCCTTGGAATAGAGGTCAGAGATAGACTGTATCTTAGACCTTCTGTCCTTTTAGGGGTCCTGCCTTGCTTACCCTAGACTCAAGAAAAGGTCCTCTCATTCCTCACATCGTGTGTGTGTGTGTGTGTGTGTGTGTGTGTGTGTGTGTGTTTTTTCCTACAGCGAGACTCAAAGTCAAGTCTTTGGATGCCCTTAAGAAGTCCAGAGCTGGAAGTCAAGATCTTGGAAAACCCACCCAGTCTGTTAGCTTAGAAATCACCAAGTCACCTTTGGACAGCTCCGAGAGCAAGGGGGATGTCAGCCTCCGATCAATCTTGTCAACCACTCAATCGATCAGGACACCGAGAAGATCCAGGGAGGGAAGTCGGGATATCCAGAAGCTGATGCCACTGGATTTTCACAGCCAAGAGGCTCTGAATGATTATGTCGACGTGAGCCTGAAGGTCATGAGGAGAGTTCAGGTCAAGAAGGTTCTGAAGGCAGCTAAGGAGGTGCCCCTGAAGAAGCGGGCCAAAGAGTCTAAGAAGAGGAAGCGGAAAGCTGGGAAAAAGGGAGATGAAGAAGAAGAGGATGAAGACTCAGAAGAAGGGAAGAAAGAATTGGAGAAGGGCAAGAAGAGGTATGGGAAGGTAGCCAAGAGGAAGCCTGCCTACCTCCCACCGCACAAAGAGGAGACCTGGAGGGATGACATCTGCCAACTAATGAACATGAGACTTTCCGGCTCCCAAAAAGAGCTGATGGAGAATCTGGGGGAGGAGATAGTGGGCGTGGCCGAGCAGATGCTGGATAAGCGGTCCCCTAGCTGGGAGCTTTTGGAGGCCATCTGTCCTTTCCTGCCACCTTCCAAGGGCGAAGAGGCCGGGGAAGCAGAGGAAGAGGAAGAGGAGGAAGCAGAGGGGGTGGTCTTAGAGGAAAAGGAGTCAGAGACAGGGTCAGAGGAGCTGGGTACTCAGAAGGCCAGGAAAAGGAAAGTGTTTTTCTCAGACACCGCAGGTCTTACCTCACAAGAGAGTAAAATCAGGAGGAAACAATGGAAACTCTCCCGGAGGGAGAAGAGACTGGCCAAGAAAGAAAAGAGACTGGCCAAGGAAGAAGATGAGCTGGCCAGGACGAAGGAAGAGCTGGCCAGGAGAGAGGAAGAGCTGGCCAGGAAAGAGAAAGAGCTGGCCCGCTTAAAGGAAGAACTGGCATGGGAAGAGGAAATGTTGCGCCAGGAAAAGAAAGAGGACGAGTACGGGGCCTTAGTGGACAGGTCCATGCTCTCCTTGCTGATGTTTAAGGATAATATAGAGGAATCCAAGGACAAAATGAGGCTGGCCAGAGAGCACAGAGCAAGGGCCAGGGAAGAGAGGAGGCTCGCCAGGGATATAGCAAAGGAAAAGGATCACAAAGGCCCGATCCCCAAGGAGGACCAGCTCCAGGCCCACGAGGAGAAAAAACTGGCTAGGGCAAAGAGGGCAGCTGCAAAGGATAAGATGGTAAGGGCCCTAGTAGGGGAAAGATTAGAGACCTGGGGGAAGGAGACAAAGCAGGCAAAGGAAGCAACAGAACACCTGGAAAAGAGCTTGCTTGCATTGTCCGAAATAAGTGAGGTGGAGGGGCCGTCCGAGGAGGGGCTCTATGATGAGGGGCTGCCCGAGGAGGGGCTCTATGATGAGGGGCTCTATGATGAGAGGCCGTCCGAGGAGGGGCCGTCTGAGGAGGGGCCGTCCGAGGAGGGGCCGTCTGAGGAGGGGCCGTCTGAGGAGGGGCCGTCGAGGAGGGGCCATCTGAGGAGGGGCCATCTGAGGAGGGGCCGTCCGAGGAGGGGCTCTATGATGAGGGGCTGATCGAGGAGGGGCCGTCCGAGGAGGGGCTATCTGACCAGTGGTTCCTGGAACAAGAGGGGGCACCGTCAGAGGAAGAGCCGTACTTGCGTCAGACGCTAAGAAGGCCGCGGCCTGATCACCTCGGCTTGACCAAAGAGGAAAGGCGGAAGAGGATCGAACTGTTGCAGGCCGAACTTAAACTCCCCACCAAAATGAACAACCTGTTGTTGGAAGAAAAGCAGCTGGCCGAGGAAAAGGCCGAGGTGATCAAGGAGGCGAAGGAGCGGCTTCGAAAGAAGCGCATGCTGCTCAAGCAGGAGATGGAGCTGAGCCCCGACGATGAGTCCACGGGGGAGGAGAGGATTCAGTTCAAAAGAGAGAAGAGGAGGACCCTCAGGAGGAAGAGGAAGAGGCTCGATAAGGAGGAGAAAGAGGCGACCATGGAGAAAAAGGAGCTCGCTATCGAGAGGAATTTGCTGAAGGAAAGAAAGAAGAAGCTTCGTCAGGAGAAGAAGAGGATCCAGCGGGAAAAGAGGAAATTCAAGAGCGGGGACGCGACAATGGAAATTGGAGAGGTGAGCGAGTCCTCTGAGGAGGCGGACTCCGGAGAGAAGCTGGCCTCCTCGGAAGCCATCGGACGAGCGAGCGAGGACGAGTGGAGCGAAGAGTCCGAGTCCGAGTCCGAGTCCGAATCCGAATCCGAATCCGAGTCCGAGTCGGAGGAGGGAAGGTTAGAGTCAGACGAGGATGATCTGGGCAGCAAACAGAGGAGACGGCTCCGGGAGGAGAGGAGAAAGCTTCGGGAGAAGAGGAGGCTGTCCCGGACGCTGAGAGAGATGATGGAGGCTGAGTTGGCCAGGTCTGACGAGGAAAGGGCAGCGATGCGGCGGAGGCTCCGCAAGAGGAGGAGGCAGCTACGGAAAGAGAGGGAGCTGATGGAGGACGAGAAGGAGCTGGTCCAGGAGGAGAGCAGGAGGGAGGAAAAGGAGCGGGCGCAGCTGCCGGAGGAGTTTAAGAGGCTTCTCCTGAAGAGAATGAGGAGGGAGCAAAAGGAGCTGGCGCAGCTGTCGCAGCTGTCGGAGGAGATGAAGACGCTCCTCCTGCAGAGGACGAAGCTGGCCCTGAGAGAGAAGGAGCGGCCCCTCAAAGGGAAGAGGCTGGCCAGGGAGGAGAGGAGGCTGGCCAGGGAGGAGAGGAGGCTGGCCCGTCTGGAGAAGAAGGTCTACTCTAAGGAGATGAAATTAGCCAAGAAGGAATGGAAGCTAGCCATGGCAGAGAGAGCCAAACTCCAGAAAGAGGCCGACTCCGAGATGACCCAAGAGGAGATGAAGGAGACTCAGGAGCTGAAGAAGTGGTTGAAGTGGCTTCATTTGAAGCTTGAAAAACTTAAGAAGGCCAAAAAGCTGAGAAAAGAGCAGAGGGCTAAGGAAGGCAGGGAAGGCCCCTTGGAGAAGGTGCTGGAGGAGGAGGAGGAGGAAGAGGAAGAAGAGGAAGAGGAGGAGGAAGAGGAGGAGGAGGAAGTGGAGGAGGAGGAAGTGGAAGAGGAGGAGGAAGAGGAAGAGGAGAAGGTGGGGGAAGAGGAGAAGGTGGGGGAAGAGGAGGAGGAGGAAGAAAGAAAAAAAAAAGAGAAAGCCATAAAAAGTATCACCGAAATGGCTATGAAAGGGAGTCCATTCGTCTCAAAGCAAGGTATTTTGGGGAGGCCTAAAGGCCAGGAAGTTGAGAAGGGTCCCAAGGATGGCATGGGTCCAGAAGTTACAAAGCCAGCCTTTTTCCCCATGGTGGGAAAAGAAGAGAAATACCAGAAGGCCTTAAAGAAACTTGAAGGTAGTACTCCATGGGGAGACTTACAGGAGGCCACTAGGTCATGGGAAGAAATTCAGAAGCAACTCTTTCTAGCCAGGATCAAACATAAGTTTCAGAAGCCCAGAGAGGAGGCAGCTTCGAGAGCTGAGGCCAAAGGCCAAGAAAAGGAAGAAAGGGAGCTCCCCCTGAAGTTCCACCGGCTCAGAAAGCTCCAGGTCCCCTCTTTTATTATGCCCAAGAAACAGGAGAAGAAGAAGAAGAAGATGGAGGGCAAGTGGAAGTGGTTTCTGCTGCTGCAGCATATCATGCTGGGAGAACCTTTGGGCGGGCTGGTCGACCTCGACATCACTGACACTCTGGAGCTCAGCCAGATGGATCGGGACTGGCTGAAAGCTACCCTGAAGAAGCTTCAGAACCAGGAGCAGCTCTCCGGGGAAATGTACCAACACCTGTGCCAGCTGCTGGCCAAGGTCCTCTCGGACAAACAAAAGGAGTGGCTGCACCTGGTGGGCCTGCAGGCCATCACCTTGCCCCGGAGGCAGCTGTTTGAGATGGAGCCTGCGCTCTCTGAGGCTGAGATGAGGAGCATCACCATAGGCCCAGGGCGCTTGAAGGTCATCCCTCCCATCAAGAGAGAGGAGGCCAAGCCTCCGCTCAGAACCCCGTTGGGGGCCACTATGGCCATCCCAGCCACCGTTCCAGCCATGACTCCAGCCACTCCTTTGGCTACCAGGGTCTCCATCACCCCCTCCCCCATTGCGAAAGGCTTGGACCCTATGGACCCTCAGAACTGGACAAAGAGCTTTTCGATGGCGTTCAAAGAAAAGGGGGCTCTGTTATCCTTGAGAGATATGCCCCAGAGTGCAGCTGCCTACGTGGAAAAGTTGCCTTTGATGTGGCAACTGAAAAGGGACCTCCAGACTTGGAAAAGAAAGATCCATTCCCAGCGGGGGCATTTGGGGAAGCGGACCAAGGAATCCCCTGCTATTCTTCCAGAGGATATGATTCCCTGGGAGACCTTCGTTGTCCTCTACCAGGTACTGGTGACCCTGCAGGAGCACTATGAAGAAGACAAGTCCTACTGGATGGCCCAGTTCAACCAGCTCCTGGACCTATACCATCTCAGGTCCACTAAGGTCCACATGCTGTTAAATCAACTCCTGCGGAAAAAGGAACACCCACCACTGGACATATTATATAAACAGGCCCTCCAGACTGAAGACCTGGTGCCCGGGGAGCGGCTCCTCTACAATATTTATTGCAGCACTCACCGGGTCCCAAGGAAGCAACCCGAATTCCACGTGGTCCTGCCCCTACCTGGGCAGAACCAAGTACAAACGATCCTACCAACAGGCAGCACACAGTACGGGATCATGGAGCTGATCTGGAAGAGCTTGAGTTATTCTGACCCCTGCCACACCAGAGGGCTGCCCTGCATCTCCACCCTGACCCCCACCCCCACCCCCATCTCCAAACACTGACTCCGGCTTTGATGCCCCAGCACCCCCATGGACACCTTTCCCACAAGGCACTCACTCTCCCTGCTGCCTGAGGTCCTGGGTCCTTCCCCTGCTTGCCTCTCCAACCCTCCCGGGCTCCTGCCAGCTCCAGTCTGGGATATAATCTTTCTCATCCCCAATATCCTTATATTACTTCACACCTGGACTATGGTAATAATAGCCTCTTTTAAAAAAATAACTGCATAGACTGTTCTCTCTTTAGTATAGGTAGAAACCATCTGTGGGTTATGCAGAATATGTGGGAGGCAGCCAGGTAATAAAATGAATAAGAGAGCTGGCCTCAAGGTCCTAGCACCTGGTTCTAAATCATGCCCAAGGGAGCAGCTAGGTGGCGCAGTGGGGAAAAGCGCCAGTCTAGGATTCAGGAGGACCTGAGTTCAAATCTAGCTTCAGACACTTGACACTTATTAGCTGTGTGACCCTAGGCAAGTCACTTAACCCTCATTACCCCGCAAAAACAAAACAACACAAAAAAATTAATCATGCCCAAACAAATTCTTGGACATGACTCTAAGCTGCATAGCCCAGACCGACCTCCATTGGTGGAGTTTCCTTGCCAAGTCCCTTAATGCCTGCAAAACACAAGTCCAAAAAAATAGGACATCTCGGGAATGTCTCCGTGGCCAGAGCTGCTAAGACCCCAGGGCTGGTTCAAGCACCACTGGAACTCAGGAGTTCCAGGAAAAAAAAAATAATCAGGTTGTTTTAGCAAGAGGCAGCTTGGGGTAGTGAATGCATGGCTGGCCAGAGAAATGATTATTTCTCCCTCATATTAATAATCAGTTAACGAATTAGGGACCAGGATTTTGTCTGAAGCCTGAAAGTGCTTCCGTCTCGGAAGGACATTGCTGATAATGAAATTGAATTAACTTTCTCTTCAATCTGATTCAAACCCCACCCAGATGGTAAAGCTCATTGGGCTCTATCCAGGTGTGGGTGGGGATAAATTCTTTGATTAGATTGTAAATGACGTAAAATCACATTCCCCCAGGCCCTCATTAGAATAGGTCTAATTAGGGGCAGATAGGTGCTGCTGTAGATAAAGCCCAGGCCCTGTAATGGGGGGGGGGGGGAAACCTGAGTTTAAATCTCACCTCAGGCACTTACTATCAGTGTGACCCGGGGCAAGCCACTTAACCTTAATTTAATCAATTATTAATTGCCTTTAACATGGGGGGGGGGCCATCTCCAGTCAAGCTGTTGTATCTCTCTTTTTTTTTGCAGGTCAAAGGGTGTTAAAGTGACTTGACCAGGGTCACACAGCTAGTAAGTGTCAAGTGTCTGAGGCTGGATTTGAACTCAGGTACTCCTGAATCCAGGGCCGGTGCTTTATCCACTGTGCCACCTAGCTGCCCCCTGTTGTATCTCTTGCTGCTGGACTCAGATGACTCTGGAATGAGGCTGGTGACTTTGCACAGTCTTGCCTCACTTAAATCCAATTCACTGCAAGTCATGATGTCAAGGTCTTTTTCAAGAACGAAGGACAGTGGGGTAGCTAGGTGGTGCAGTGAATAAAGCACTGGCCCTGAATTCAGGAGGACCTGAGTTCAAATCCAGCCTCAGACACTTGACACTTACTTAACCGTGTAACCCGTGGGCAGGTCACTTAACTCTCATTGCCCTGAAACCCGCCCCCCCCCCAAAATAGAATGAAAGACAAACACAGCAATCTCCTATTGTAATATTAATTTTCTCTCATTATTTGCTAACCAATCAGAGTAAATTGCCACCCTCAGGACTATCCACTCTTTCAAGGGCATATAAACTGTGAGTCCACTGCTGTGATTTGTCTTTGGCATTCAAGAGTGTCATTGACCCTTTTATTGGTAACATGCTAGCATTATTAATAAAATGATTAATGTGAGAAATATCACTCCAATAACTTCTGGAACTCAGCGTAGGTGATGTGTCAAAGGCTCATTTATTGTCATTCTCGCAAGAATGACATCTGGTGGGTGACTAAAAAAGGAGGCTCGAAGGCCAGTTTTTATCTCCTCTCATCCCTAACATGAAATGGCCCCTCCTTTTTTCCACCATTATTTGGATTACTGAAGGGTTACAATCTATGCACCAAAAACTAGCTAAAGGAACTCAGAATTTCTTAGTCAATGGGGGAGGTGATACAGAGACAATTCTTCCATTTTTCCCTTATATGAACACAGTTTAGGAGTTTGCCTAATTGCCACCAGCCCAGGGTTTCCCTGAATCATGTGATTTTGTTTGCCGGAGGGGAGGGCGGGAGTGGAGAAGGAGACCTTTCTTCCTTCCCTCCCTACTTTCCTCAAACTGGTCAGGAGGACTGTAATTTAAATGGTGACCATTATATTCTTGGGAGGAGACCAATCCCCATTTCCTCACAATTAATTACCCAGAAACCAAGTCTCTCCGACTTTTTGAACACTCCCCTGGCTTCTGTCTGGAAGACCTGCCTTCAAGTCCCACCCCAGACACTCATTGGGCAAATAATCACCTCACTTCTCAGGCCAAACAACTCAGTTAAGTCTGAATTACAGAGAAAGGGCAGGTCTGCATTGGAGGGGGTGGGAGAGGGTCCTCACTAGGAGCTTTCCAAAACACAAATGCCAGCCCTACAATTGCCACTCCAAGGAGAGACAAAAGAGTTCAAGGGATGCCACACAGGCACCCAATCGCTATTGGGCAGAAGCTGGATAAATGGGGGAGCCAATTTCTTTTTTTTTTCCCTGGGCAATGAGGGTTAAATGACTTGCCCAGGGTCACACAGCTAGTGTCAGGTGTCTAAGGCAGAATTTGAACTCAGGTCCTCCTGAATCCAGGGCTGGTGCTTTATCCACTGTGCCACCTAGCTGCCCCAGGGGAACCAATTTCAATGTTACAGAAGGAAATCCTCCTTGGAGGCATTGAGGTCAGTCAAGTCAAGAAACATTTATTAAGCACCTACTATGTGCCAGGCACTAATCCAAGCACTGGGGATACAAAAGAGAAATCCCTGCCCCCAAGTTCACCATTTAATGGGGGAGATAGATGATGGGCAAAAAGATATATACAAACAAGCTCTATATAGAATAAGTAGGAAACGATTAGCAGGGGGAAAGCACAGGAATGAAGAGGCTTTCTGCAGGAAGTGGGATTTTAGCTGGGACTTAAAGGGACCCAAGGAGCATTGCAGACCAAGATGGCGGCCAGAGAGAAGGCCTGGAGCCAAAAGATGGAAGATCTTGTTCATGGGACAGCCAGGAGGCCACATGTAATGGCCCATGTAATGGGGAATGAGATGTGAGAAGAATGGGAACAAACAGCATTTTGTACTTGAGCCTGGTGATAGGGAGCCACAGGAGTTTATTGAGTAGGGGCTGACATGGTCATTCCTGTATTTTGGTTATTGAATAGAGGATGGAATGGAATGGGGAGAGATTTGAGGCTGACAGAGTCCCCAGCAGCTATTGCAGGGATCCATGGGTGAGGTGATGAGGGTCTGCACCAGGGTGGGGGCATATCAGCAAGGAGAAGGTAGCATTTTCAAGAGATGTTGCAGAGGTGATGTCAACCACCTTGGCACCATATTGGACATGGGGGAGTGAAAGACAGGAGTCCAGGATGGCTCCCAGTTGTGAGCCTGAGGAACAAGGAGAAGAGTGCTGCCCTGTATTGTAACAGAGAAGGTGGGAAGGGGGAAGGTTTAGGGGGAAAGAACGTAAGTCCTACTTTGCACACATTGAGTTTAAGATGTCAATGGGACATTCAGTTTGAGATGTCTGTGAGGCAGCTGGAGATTCAAGGGATAGAAAACTGGGCCTGGCATCAGGAAGACTTAGAGTTCAAATCTGGCCTCAGACGCTTACTGTGGGAACTTGGGGAAGTCACTTAACTTCCATTTGCCTCAGTTTCCTCAACAGTAAAGTGGTAACAATAATAGCAACCTACCTCCCACAGTTGTTGTGAGGATCAAAGGAGATAATATTTGTAAAGAGTTTACCACAGTGCCTAGCACGTGGTGGTGGCAGTTGCTGAGTCCTATCTGATATTTTGTGACCCCATTTGGGGTTTTCTTGGCAGAGATATTGGAGGGATTTGCCATTTCCTTCTCCAGCTCATTTTTACAGCTGAGGAAATGGAGACAAACAGGGTGAAATGACTTGCCCAGGGTCACACAGTTAGGAAGTGTCTGAGGTCAGATTTGGACTCATGAAGATGAGTTCCTGATTCTAGGTCCTGTACCCTATCCACTGTGCCACCTAGCTGCACACAATAGGCATTTAATAAATGGTTGTTTCCTCCTTTCCTTTTCTCATTCCTCTCTTTTTTCCCTCCATTCCCTCCTTATGTCTCTCCTTCCCTCCTTTCCCTTCCCTCTCTTCCTTCCTTCCTCCCTCCCTTCCCTGTTTCCTTCCTTCCTCCTTTCTTCCCTCCCTCCCTCCTTTCCTTCTTTCCTTGCTTCTTCCCTTTCTTCTTTCCTTCTTCCCTCACTTCCTTCTTTCCTTTCTTCCTCCCTCCCTCACTTCCTCCTTCCTTTCCTTTCCTTTCCTCCCTCTCTTCCCTGATTCCTCCTCCCTCCCTCCCTTCTTCTTCCCTCCTTCCCCTTTCCTTCCTTCTTTCCTTCCTCCTTTCCCCTGTGCTGAGGGGAATAGCAATAGCCTAGGGGCCCTCAGTAATCTCTTAACAAGTTGTCCCCTTCCTCCCACCAATGAATACTGCATATGCTGCCGGGATATTCCTCCTCATACAGTGATCTCATCCTATCAATCTTCTGCTCAAAGACCCTCAGTGGCTCCCTGCTATCTACTGAGAAAAGTTTGAATTCCTCTACTAGACATTTAAGGACCTCCACAACATGCCACCCTCTGCCCCTCCTCCCTCTCCAACCCTTCCATGTTCCAGCAAAACTATATGTCTCATCCCAAACCCCTACCCCCAAATCTTGGGCACATCTTCCACCATGCCTTTACTCATGCCCAGCTTGTCTTCCCTCTTTCCCTGCATCTGCTGACTTTCTATTTACCCTTTAAAGCTGTTACCTCCTCCTAGAAACCTCCCTGGATCCTCTGTTTGGTAAGGACCTTGCCCTCCTTGCTCCACTCCTGCCCCCAGGACCTCGTCAGATGCTCTGTCTGAATCTCTCTCTCTCTCTCTCTCTGATGCCCTTTTTATGCCAGATAAGACAGGTGTGCTGGGTTTTAGCCCTCTGCAAGAGGTCCAGGAGACCAGGACCAGGCCATATGGAAATTTCTTCCCTCCTCTGGGTCTGGCACAGTTCTCTGGACACAGCAGACTGTTAGTGAATGGGCCCTCCCTGGGCAGTCAGGTTGCTGGACCAGGGTCTGAATGCCCTCTGGTAGAGTCTGAGTCAGCAGCTTTATTCCTTTATATAACTACTTTAAATTTTTAAAATTCATCCTGAACTTGAAAAATAAAACAAGCAATTCCATAACATAGTAAAATAGAACAATAACAAAAAAAGATGATTATAAGTGAAACTGCAAATCTATTATATAAAACTTGCTATTTAAAAAATATATATTAAAGTAATCATGCAGTTTTTCTTCCCCTCCCCTTTTTTTTCCCTCCCCCTCCCTCCATAGAACTACTTGAAAGAGGTGCAGAGACTGTAAAGGAGAAGCTCTGAGGCCTCAGTCTCCTCCTCTGTAAAATGAGGTCATGCAGACAGAAATGGCTAAACAAACTATGGCACATGAATGTATAATGCTGTAAGAGATGATGGAATTCAGAGAAATAGGAGAAGATAGGTATGAACTGATGCTGAATGAAGACAACAGAACCAGGAGAATAAAATATGCAATTATCAAAGTGAAAACAACTCAAAAAGACATGAGAATCCATATTAATATGCAATTACCGTATTGGTTCCAGAGAGCCATCTCCTTTCTCTCCTTTGAGAAGTGGTGATCTACTGGTGCAGGATACTACATACTCTGTCAGACACAGTTGCTCTGTTAGTTGGTTTGGCTGAACTTTTTCTTTTTTAAAACAATAGCTTTGGGGGGGGGGGGAAGCAGCTAGCTGGTACAATGGATAGAGCACGGCCCTGGATTCAGGAGTACCTGAGTTCAAATCCGGCCTCAGACACTTGACACTTACTAGCTGTGTAACCCTGGGCAAGTCACTTAACCCCATTTGCCTCAACAACAACAAGAAAAAAACAAACAACCCCCCCCCCAAAAAAAAAAAACAAACAAACGATAGGCAGCTCAGTGGATAAAGCACTGGTCCTGGATTCAGGAGGACCTGAGTTCAAATCTGGCCTCAAACACTTGACACTTACTAGCTGTGTGACCCTGAGCAATTCGCTTAACCCTCATTGCCCTATGAAAAAACAAAAACAAACAAAAGATAGGTTCTACGTGGGGAGGGGCGGGGCTGGAGAGGGTCAGGGTAAGGTGTTGGGAAGTTAATAGGTATAAAAAATAAAAAGCATCCATAAGATTTTTTTTTTTGGTGGGGCAATGAGGGTTAAGTGACTTGCTCAGGGTCACACAGCTAGTAAGTGTCAAGTGTCTGAGGCTGGATTTGAACTCAGGTCCTCCTGAATCCAGGGCCAGTGCTTTATTCACTGTGCCATCCAGCTGCTCCCCATAAGATATTAAAATAAATAAAATATGGAGATTAGCTTGGATGATCTTTAAGGTCCCATCCATATCCAATTCTTGTTGTTGCTGTTTGTCCTTCATTCTCCAATCGGATCATGACATTGGGAGGTGATGTCATGACTTGTAGAGAATTGGATTTAAGTGAGACAGGGCTGTGCAAAGTCACCAGTCTCACAATCTCCTCCATAGCCATCTGGGTCTAGTGGCAAGATAAAGATCTGGACTACTGGAGATTGCCTCAGGGTGTTTTAAAGCAATTGGGTTAAATGACTTGCCAGGAATCACACTGCTAGTAAGTCAAGTGCCTGAGGCTAGATCTGAAACTATGTCCTTCTGACTCCAGGGCCACTGCTCTATCCACTGTACTACCTACCTGCCCCTCCATATCCAATAGTCAATGAATCTCTGAGGCCTGAACCCAAGGTTTTCAATCTAAGTCCATTCATATTCAAAGCAACAAACATTAGGCACTTGTGGGGATGGGATAGGAGAATCAGTTGATCAGTAGTCACCATTTAGCAATTCCCATTTTATATATGGAGAAACTAAGATTCAGGAGAGTTACCCAGATCACATAGTAAGTGTAGTAGGCCAGAGTTTAAAGTCAGTTTTTCCTGGCTCCAAGTCTATCTACCAATCCAGTCATAGAAGGAAGGGAGGAGGGAAATAAGCACCTAATAAGATGCCTACTATGTGCCAGGCACTGTGCTAAGTGCTTTACAAATATTATCTCATCTGATCCTCATGCCTGTTCTCATCCCATTAAAGATGAGGAAACTGAACTAGTAATAAAACACAGCTAATAAGAATCTGAGGCTGGCACCTATCAGATTGGCTAATATGACAAAAAAAAGGAAAATAATAAATGTTGGGGAAACTGTAGAAAAATTGGAACACTAATGTTTTGTTGGTGGAACTGTGAACTGATCCAACCATTCTGGAGAGCAATTTGGAACTATGCCCAAAGGGCTATGGGACTGTTCATACCCTTTGACCCAGTGGCACCACTGCTAGGTCTCTATCCCAAAGAGATCATAGAAGAGGGAAAAGGACCACATGTACAAAAATATTTATAGCAACTCTCTCTGTGACGGCAAAGAATTGGAAAGCAAGGGAATGGCCCAACAATTGGGGAATGGCTAAACAAGTTGTGGTGTATGAATGTAATGGAATACCATAGTGCTGTAAGAAATGATGAACAGGAGAAGTTCAGAGAAACCTGGAAGGACTTACATGAACTGATGCTGACTGAGAGGAGCAGAACCAGGAGAACATTGTACTAAGTAACAGCAGACAATTTGTGTGATGAACAATGGCAATAGACTTGGTTCTTCTCAGCAGTGCAATGATCCAAAACAGTTTCAAAGAACTCATGATAGAAAATGTTTTCAACATCCAGAAAAAAAGAACTGTGGATTATGAATGCAGATTGAACCATACTGTTTCTACTTTTGGGCTGGTTTTTTTCCCCTTCTTTTTGAGATTTTTCCCTTGTGCTCTGATTCTTCTTTCACAAGATGACATGTAGAAATATGTTTAATGTGATTGCACATGTATAACCTATATCAGATTGGTTTCTGTCTTGGGGAGGAGGGAGGGAGAAAAATTTTGCAACTAAAAATCCTATGAAAACAAATGTTGAAAACTATCCTTATATGTACTGGAAAATAATAAAATACTTTTATTTAAAAAAAAAAAGAAGAAGAATCTGAGGTTTGGATTGAACTCAGGTCTTCCTGACTCCAGAGCCCATAATTCTGTGGGGCTGTGGAGTCTCCTAGATGCCTGTGGGTAAAAGGACAAAACCAAATGTTTGGTGAGGTCTGTGAGGTGAAGGAGGTGGAGGGATGGTTTTAAATAATGGAGGAATGAGGGAACACAGTAGAATGGGTGGAGGGATATACATACATCACCCAGTAAACTTTTAAGTCTAGATAAATGTCAGTGGTTATTAGTTGTTGTTATTGTTATTATTGTCATTGTTACTGTTGTTATTGTTGTTGTTACTGGAATTGTTGTTGTCTTCAGCCATTTAATTTATACAAACCTTCCACTTCAACATGGGTATACAAAGAGACCAAGACAAATAATGTAGACCTTGCCTTCAGGAGTTTGCAATCTAAAGTGGGGGGAGAAACATACACAAAGAATAGTAATAACTGCAGTGACTAGTTGCTCACCTATTAGAATACAAGCTCTCTGAGGGAAGGGACAGTTGTTAGGGTTTTTTAAATTATATTTTCTAGTTACATGTAGAGATAGTTTTCAACATTTTTTAATAAATAAAAGTATTTTATTATTCTCCAGTTACATATAAGGATAGTTTTCTACATTTGTTTTCATAGGATTTTTAGTTCCAAATTTTTCTCCCTCTCTCCCTTCCCTCCCTCCTCCACAAGACGGAAAGCAATCTGATATAGGTTATATATGTTTAATCACATTAAACATATTTCTTCACTAGTCATCTTGTGAAAGAAGAATCAGAGCGCAAGGGAAAAAACCTCAAAAAAGAAGGAAAAAAACAGTCCAAAAGTAGAAACAGCATAGTTCAATCTGCATTCAGAATCCACAGTTCTTTTTTCTGGGATGTGGAATCATGAGTTCTTTGGAATTATCTTGGACCATTGTATTGCTGAGGAGAGTTTAGTCTATTACAGTTGATCATCACACAGTGTTGCTGTTATTGTGTACAGAGCTCTCCTGCTTCTGCTCGCTTCACTCAGTATCATTTCATGTAAGTCGGAAAGGGACAGTTTTGATTGCATCTCTGTATCTCCAGAGTCTCCCACAGAGTAGGTGCCTAATGGATGTTTGCTTACTCCAACTATGCTGTTGTTGCTGTTCCTTTGTTCTCAAAGAGGACCAATGACATCACCAGGATGATGTCTTGATTTGTGCCTGAATTGGATCTGAGTGAGACAGAGATGCACAAAGTCAGGCTCACTCTCCCCTCTAGAGATGCTGATTCGCTGAGTCTTTGACATACCCTTATTTCTCTTGAAGCCCCAATGAACTCTGTGAGGGAACTAGGGGATACAGTGATCAGAACACTTGGTGTAGGGTCAGGAAGATCTGAGTTCAAATCCAACCTTAGACACTTACTTATGCTGTTTGAACCCTGACAAGTCATATCACTTCTTTCTGCCTGAGTTTCCTCAACTGTATAATGGGGATAAAAATAGCACCTACTTCCCAGGGTTGTTGTGAGGATCCAACAAAATCATATTTATAAAGCACCTAGTAGGCCCTTAATAAATGTTTACTCCTTTCTCTCCTGTCCACCCTCAGACAAGTAGTGCAGATATTTTCATTCCCATTTTACAACTGGGAAAACTGAGGTTTGGTGGCTTGCCCAGCCACCTAGCTTGTGTGAGGAGTAGGATTTGCACCTGGGTCATCCTGGCTTCAAAACCAGTAGCCCACCACTGTCCTGCAAATGACTAGGAGACAACCGTGAGGGAGGAAAATGATCAAAAGGAAGGGGCCAGGGGCAGCTAGGTGGCACAGTGGATAGAGGCCCTGGATTCAAGAGGACCTGAGTTCAAATTGGGCCTTAGACACTTGACACTTACTAGCTGTTGTGACCCTGGGCAAGTCACTTAACCCCAATTGCCTCACCAAAAAAAAAAAAAAGGAAGGGGCCACGGAGATGGCTGAGAGCTCTTCACTCCCAGATGGGATTTCAGCTGGGAAGAAAGGGCATTCATTCCCTAGATTGGTGGAGGGGGAGAGAGGGCCCTTTCCCTCCCTTCCGCTTTCTTGCCTTCGCAGGCTTCCTTTCAGTCCCAGCTCATTCAAAGGCCCCCCCTTCCGTGAGAGGTCTCTCCCAATTCCCCATCCGCTGACGTGTTACCTCCCATTTATCCCGTCTTTATCTTGTGTTGCTCTTGGCTGTTTGCACACCATCTCCCCCATAAGAATGGGCAGGGGCCTGAGGGGCCGGGGCTGGGCTTTGCTTTGTATCGCTCAAGTTTTTAGGCAGTGCCCCAGCACATAGTAGGTGCTGAATCAAGGCTTTTGGATTGACTGGGCCTTGGTTTTCCCATCTGTAAAAGGGAAAGAGGCCGTCTCTAAATGCTCTTCTGTCTCTCCATCCTTGAGCTAGGACCTGAGCCCCCACCCCCACTCCCCTGGTAATCCGAGTTTCAAGGCTCTCCTTTTAATCCAGTACCAAACCACCCCAGAGTCAGGTTCCTACCCCCACAGAGAGGACTACATTTCCCAGAAGGCAGCTGGAGAAGGGGGGAGGAGAGGGAGGAGGGGACAGTGGTTCTACTGATCTGCATCTGTCCCCAACCTCTTCCCCAAGGTACCCCCAGACCCCAGCTTCCCCAGCATGCCGACTGTCACAGGAGAGAAGGGGAGCGACCAGTTACTGGGCTGCTGGCCTAGTGCTTGGGACCAGAGGGATGGACAACACCTGAGTCCCAGCCCTGAAGGCAGGGAGGAGCCCCAGCGCCCCAGCGCACCAGATCGGGCCCTGGGACAGACCCCCAGTTTTTCTTCTTCTTTTTTGCAGGGCAGTGGGGTTAGTGACTTGGCTCAGGGTCACACAGCTAGTAAGTGTTAAGTGTCTGAGGTCGGATTTGAACTCATGTCCCCACCTAGCTGCCCCACTCCCCAGTCTTTCTTTCCTGAACAGGATGTTTTGGGGGTGGGGCGTGGGAGTTCACTCCTCCTCCCACTTTCTCTTCCTGGCCTCGGTTTCCTTTCCTGACAACGGAGAAGGCTGGATCCAATTGACTCCCAAGTGCTAAGAGAGCCAGCCCCATGCGATGCTGGGGAGAGGGCACTGGACTTGGGAGTCAGGAAGATTTGGGTTCAAATCCTGCCTTGAGACACTTACTAGTTGTTTGTCTCTGGCCAGTCACCCCGAGCCTCGGTTTCTTTATTTGTAAAAGGAGGGGTTTGGACTCAATGACCTCTAAAATCCCTGCCAACTCTAAATCTATGAGCACCAGTCCGCTCTTGCCCCTGGCTTTCAGTTTCCGTCTACCAAAGTCGAAGGCAGCCCCCTTCTAAGCCTCCCCAGAAGGAGGATCACGCCCCCACCCCCTACATCTCGCCACTCCTTGGCCTCAGTTTCACACCCGCCTCTTGAATGAGGCTGGACCCTCGGGGTTGCCGAGGGCTAAGATCTCCGAGGATCCCTCCTCTCCCGGGGCGGCCAAGGGCTTAGACTGACTCCAGAGGGCTGGGATCTCGGAAGCCCCTGGCCCTCCCCTTCGTGGGGGGGAGGGGAAGGGAAGGGGTGGAAATTCACGCCGAGCCTGCAGACTACAAGTCCCATCCGCCAGCGCGGTACAGTGGTGGCAGCAGCGGGCGGCGCAGCTCCGGGCCACCCGGGCGGGCACTGCTGACAACCCCCGGGTAGGCTGACGGGTTGGGCGGGGCGGAGCTGGGGCAGGTGCGGGCGATGGAGCCGCCGCCCTCGGGCTAAGGGCACCTCTCTGCGAGCCGGCTGGTCCTGAAGCGAGCGCAGGTGGCCGGCCCCAGGAAGGAGGGCCAGGACCGGGGCCGGGGCCGGGCGGGGCGCGGGGCGCCAGGATGCCGGAAGTCGGGGGGCGCTGGGGCCGCCGCCGCTGGGTAAGGGCGGCTGGGCAGGGGAGGGGCAGGCTGGCGGAGGGGAGGGGCCGATCGATCCCCCATCCCCCACCACCGACCCACGGGCCTCCCCCTCCCAGCTGCCGTGAGGCCCCGAGGGCTCCCTGGAAGAGTGACCGCTTTCACCTTTGCCCTGCTCCCCTACCCTCTTTGGCCAGCCCTTCGAAAGACTGAGACACAAGGTGTACGGGGAGAGGGGGATGCTGATGACATCTTCTAGGCCTGCCCCCTCCTCCTGCCCCCTACCCCCAGCCATGGGGCCCAGGAGCTCCCCAGGAGCAGCCAGGGCTGCCCCCCACCCCAGCACGTGGGGTTCAGCCAGCTGGGGGCCCGCCTGAGCCCAGCCTCCCCCTGTGTCCCATGGAGGAGGAGGAGGACAGTGGCGAGGGCCCAACCCTTCGGGGGACTGAAGAGTGGGGCCTGGCCCTGAACCCCTGGGGCTGCTGGCCCCTGTGGACTGCTGTGTTGACTATGAGGCTGCGGGAGAGGAGAGCTCACCCTGCGCAGGGGAGACCAGGTGGCGGGTGCTGTCCCAGGACTGGGCTGTTTCCGGTGATGAGGGTTGGTGGGACTGGACAGCTGCCTGGAGGGCGCGTGGTGTCTTCCCCATCAACTACGTATGGCTCCTGGGGTGCCAGCTCCTGCCCCCACCGGCCTCCCTCTGCCCCTGGAGATCCCCTTTGGTGACCTACAGCTCGAGAAATCATTGTGTCGGGGGCTTCGGGAAAGTCTACAGGGCCAGGTGGCATGGTGAGGAGGTGGCTGTGAAGGCTGCCAGCTAGACCCTGAGAGGGGACCCAGCATCACTGCAGAGCAGGTGGCCAGGGAGGCCCGGCTCTTTGGTGCCCTTGTGCCACCGAACATCATCGCCCTCCGAGGTGCCTGCTTGCGGCCACCCCATCTCTGCTTGGTCTGGAGTATGCTCGAGGAGGGCCACTGAGCCGGGCCCTGGCTGGCCGCCGGGTACCCCCTCACGTACTGTCAATTGGGCTGTCCAGGTGGCTCGTGGCATGGAGTACCTGCACAGTGGGCACCGGTGCCCATCATCCACAGAGACCTCAAGTCCATCAACAGTGAGTAGCCCCTGCCCCCTCCCCTCCGCTCTCCTTCTGCCTTCTAGGACTAGACCCAAAGGGAGCTGAAGGGCATCTTGGAAAGTGAATCTTTTGGGGGCCATGGGGGGTGGGGGGAGTGACTTGATCACAAGTAGTGAGCAGCAGAATTTGAACCCAGGACCTCTGCTTCTAACTCTGTGGGGCTCAGTAGCTGTGTTTTTCCAGCCAGGCCTAGCCCCATGGGGAAGAGTGAGGTAAGGTTGGGACAGTGGGGTTGGCCAAGGATCTGAACTTGGAGAAGTGGAAGAAGCCCCTCGGACTGCTGAGGAAGGCCATTCCCAAGGGGGGAGAGAGTACTCTGGATTTTTGAGCTAGACCAGGACCTCAGAGATCAGCTGGTCCAGCTGAAGCCCAGAGAGTTTAAGTCACTGACCTAAGGTCACACAGTAACTAGAAGCTCGAAATTTGAACCCAGGTCCTTGGCCCCAGATCCAGTGTTCTTCCTGGGGTGCTGCTCTGATCTGGGAGCTAGGAGGACCCGGGTTTAATGGGGCAGGGGAGGAAGAGAGGGGAAAGAATGAGAATCTATTTCCATAGGAGTATGCTTCCCTCCTCCTGCCCTTTCACCACAGGAGCTCTCCACCATAGCCTCATCCTACCCTTCAGTCCCTTCTCTCTGGGCCTCAGTGTCCCCCTTGGCCAGTGGAAGGGATCAGAGTCCTAGGATGTGGAACTGCGACTGGATTTTGTTTACATATGAAGGACTGCAGACGAGAAAGGAGAACAGATCTTTCAAAGTCAGAGATATTAGTAACATCACCTGGATTTGAACTCCAGGTCCTTGAGCTCCGAAGTTAGTCATGTGTTCACTTCCTAGAACGGTGGAGAGACTGCTGGCAGAGACTTTAGGGGCCCATCTCCTCCAATTTTCTCATTTTATTGAGAGGAAGCCAAGGCCTGGGAGAGGGTCCTATGAGATAAAGTTAGGATTCGCACCCATGTCCTCTGACTCCACACCAGCACTCTTGCCACACAAAGGGGCCCTTCCGCGCCTGGCGTTCCTGTGTAGTTGCTGGCTTTGGGGGCAGTGACCCCTTAGCCTCCCTACTCTGTTAACTGGGTGATGCCTTTTGGGACACTGTATGGCAAGCTGCTACACTGCAGCATCATTGATCAAAAGTTAGAAGGGGCCTCATGCCAGTGAGTCCAAATCCCTCCTTTTACAGGGAAGGAAACTGAGGGCACAGAGAGGCTAAGGGAGTTGCCTAGGATCACGCAGCTAATAAGCGGGCTGAAGTAGGCTAGGAACCCCGTCTTCCTGGATTCTATTCCCCACCCCAAGCTTCCTTTCAAGACACCCAAATAAAGTTCCCACTCAGCAGGGTCGTACTGTCCTCTTGGGCCTGGGGAGGAGGCAAGGGCAGTTACCAGCCCAGTCTAGAGAAAGTATGGCTTTGAGGGGCCCAGAATCCTTTGTGTTGGATCCCCAACCCCTTCCCCTAGAATTCACTTCACTGATATGTATAGAGTAGAGCAGTATGGGACCTGAGAGAGGCTATCCAGTCCCACTCAGTTCAGGGAATATAGAGCCTGAACAGTAAAGTGACTTATCTAAGGTCACATGGGCTTGTTGATCAGTCAGCATGCATGGAGGTACCTACTTTGTGCAAGGTGAGGAGGGCTGGTTGGGAGTCAGGAAGAGCCGGCTTCTAGCCCCTCCTGCCTCAGGCACCTGCTGGTTGGGTGACTGCAGGCAGAATCTTTTGAACTCTAAGTGCCCCAGACAAGTCTTTAATTTGCAGAGTTCGCGGCACTCCTTATTTTTCATTTTCATTTTTAATTTTTGTGGGGCAGGGCAATGAGGGTTAAGTGACTTGCCCAGGGTCACACAGCTAGTAAGTGTCAAGTGTCTGAGGCTGGATTTGAACTCAGGTCCTCCTGACTCCAGGGCTGGTGCTTTATCCTATTTTTAATTCTGAATGGATTCAATCACAGATCTGGTTCCAAAAAAAAGTTCCAGGCAGTAAGGGTACAGAACCAAAAATGAAACAGTCTCTGCCCTCCAGGGCAGGGAGGGGGCATAAAGGGAGCTTTAGCTATCTCTAGTCTGATCCCCAGGGCTTTCTGGCAGAATTCAAACTTGGACCCAGGTCCTGGGTGCAGAGGTCTTTCCTCTGTGCTATCTTGCATCTCCCTAGGTCTTACCTTTGCATGGTGACCCCGCCACCCCATCCCCACCTCCTGTCTCCATACCTTTGCATGAGCTGTAATAACCTTCCTCTTCATCTCTTGTTTTCTTCAAGGCTCAAATGCCACCTCCTTAGCTGAGGGATAGGAGTGGGGCTAAGGAGGGTTGTTTTTCTTTTTATCTCTAGGTCTAATGACTAGTATAGTGCCTGGCACATAGTAGGTGCTTAATCCATAGAGAGATCAGTGATGGAATGAATGTGCCTAATTTAAGGCAGGAGGCCAGGCGTTGAGAAGCAGCAATGGTAGGAACTAGCTGAAGCCCTCAAGACTCAGTGTATGAACTTGGGTAAATCACTTGACTCCTGAGAGCCTCAATTTCCCCCTCTGTAAAATGGGGACAGCACCACCCATACTACGTACTTCATGGGATTGAGATTATGTTATGGAAAGGGCTTTGCAGACATTAAGAGTGCTCTGATGGGGCAGCTAGGTGTCACAGTGGAAAAAGCACCAGCCCTGGATTCAGGAAGACCTGAGTTCAAATTGGGCCTCAGACACTTGACACTTACTAGCTGTGTGACCCTGGGCAAGTCATTTAACCCTCATTGCTCATCAAAAAAAAAAAAAAAGAGTGCTTGGTATACTACAATTCACTTGCCCAGTAAAATGAAGTGTTGAATAATGGAGATATGTAAGGGGTCTCTCCAGGCCTGCCATTGTGGGGTCCTAAAATTAGAAGGATCCAAGGGGCATCAAAGCCTCTGGGGGTCATAGGCCCCAGAATGCCAAACTCCCAGCGCCAGGCCCTCAGAATGCATTGGCTACCCAACTCCCCACCCAGTGCACCAAACACCTCCTACATAGCCTGGCTAGGCAGAGGCAGAGAGAGGGTGGAGCTGCTTTTCCTTGCAACTGGGACAGATGTCCCTGAAATCCAGTCCACCAAAAGTGCCACATTCGTGCCACAAAGCACTCTGAGAAAGAGTTAGCTATCTTTGACAAGAAGGTGGCATTATAGACTCAGGATACCCAAATGGGAATGGGCATCTGGAGGATGGGAGAGGGGAGGGAGGGCATTCTCCTCAGGGGAAGGTGCCCGAGGTGGGAACTTTCCTGGGATGGTTGGAGAGAGGAAGGCCACCAGCCTGGTTGGGGCAGAGTCTGGGGCCAGATTTAGGAGTCTGGGGGTTGGACACTGGTCCTGCCCAGTGGGAAGGAGGGAGAAAGGAGGGGAGGAGTCAGGTCTCTGCCCCAGCACTGCAGCCTCTTCCTTCCTCCCCACAGTCCTCATTTTGGATGCGTTTGAGAATGGGGACCTGTCAGACACTGTCCTCAAGATCACAGATTTTGGCCTGGCCCGGGAATGGCACAAGACAACCAAGATGAGTGCAGCTGGGACCTATGCCTGGATGGCCCCCGAGGTCATCCGTCTGTCCCTCTTCTCCAAGAGCAGTGATGTCTGGAGGTATGGCCAGGGATGGGGACGAGGAAGGGGGTTTGAGACTCAAAACCCAGCCCACAGGAGGCAAGGGCAGGCAGAGGGGGGAAAGAGGGGGCCAGGGAGCTGGGGGGAAACCAGCCATTGATGGAATTCCTGCACTGTTAATGGGATTGCTGGTACTGATTAAATCAGAGACAGTCCAGTCAAAGGATGTCAAAGGCAGAGGGCCCCTTAAGACAGGGAATGTCAGGGCTGGGAGGGGCCTTAGACCCTAGAATACCCAAGTATTAAAGGACCTGAGATTCACCATAATCTAAAACCCCCGCAGAGGGGAAGGACACCTGAGACTCAAAGTAGGGGGTGGGGGGTGGGGATTTTTCTAAGTCACATGATTAATAAAGCTCCTTCCACTCGTAGGGGCTGAAGCAAGTGCACATGAGGGGTGGATGTAAGGCAGCTAGGGCTCCCCAGCCCTTGTTGGTGTAGGCGCTGAACCAGCAGGAGATGAGGGATGCATCTGGGACCAGAGCACTTAGGGATCCTCAACTTTAACCCCTTTATTCTGCAGATAAGGGAGCTCTAATTCGATCCCTCTCCTTAGTACTAATGTCCCTTCAACCTCACTCCCAAAAGCAGTTGTCTTGCTTGAATTGCTCTAGGGATGGGAGCTCACTTCCTGACATGACAGGCCTTTCCCACAGCAAACCAGTTCTGAGTCTTGGGAAGTTTTCCCTGCTATTCAGCCAGAATCCGCCCCCTGGACTTCCCTCCTCTTGTCCCAGTCGGGCTTCTGGGGCCAAGCAGCACAGGCCCAATCCCTCCTCCCCAAGCCAGAGCACAGATCATGGAAGTGGGCAGGTGGGCAGAGTATGGAAGGGATCCGTCCAGCTATGGTGGAGGAGGGGGTGTGGTGGGTTGAGAGGACCGGCCCAAGTCCCTCCAGTCCCCATCTGTCTTCAGCTTCGGGGTGCTGCTCTGGGAGTTGCTGACGGGGGAAGTGCCCTACCGGGAAATTGATGCGCTGGCCGTGGCCTATGGGGTGGCCATGAACAAGCTGATGTTGCCCATCCCGTCGACCTGCCCTGAACCCTTTGTGCGCTTCTGGAGGGTGAGTGGGACACCTGCCCGCGGGCCCTAGTTGGGAGCCCTGGTTCGAGCTCTTTAAGCCTTAGGTATTCTGCCCAGTGTTGGCTTCCACCCTCTGCTACACAGTTTGGCCCTAGAGCTCACATCTAGTCTTATAGCCTCTCTATAGACTCCCAGCAACTTCTGCTTGAATACCTCCAGTGATGGGGTAAACTCACTACCTTTCAAGGCAGATAGTTCCACTTTGGGAAGACTAATTTTGAGGGAAGCTTTTCCCAACCTCCAGCTTCAGTTTCTCTTCAGCCTGCCCCCCACCCAGTGTTCCCTGGTTTCTGCCTGGAGCCAGTCTAATCACTCCCCTAAATGACATCCCTTCAGATGCTTGAAGATACCGGTCATGGCCCTCTGGTTCCTCTCCAGGCTAAGCATCACCAATCTTTTTAGTCTTCATGGGCCACAGATTCAAGCCCCGTTGCTGTCCTAGGCATCCTCCCCTGATGCGTTTAGTCCATGGGGAGGCCCTTGGGGCCATAACTAGACAGAAAGCTTTCTTATTCCTGGAAGCGAGACCCTTCTTAATGTGCACCAGTTCCCCTGAGTTTTGTGTGGCTTACTTCATTAAGCTGGCAGACTCAGTCGATCAACAAGCTTATCACAAGCATGTTCTCCATGCCTAGCAATTAGCATTGGGCACTATGGCCCATACTGAGCTTGTGGTCGACTCAAACTCTCAGATCTTTTTTTTCAGGCAAACCCTTCTTACCAGGTCTCCTCATTCTGTACTTGTGAAGTCCCATCACATAAATATCAGCTCATATGATAATAATGATTATACTATACATTAGTGTATAATTATTAGGATATTGTACACTTAATAATGCTAATGATTTTTAAAGAGCCGTACTTGGGAGTGTGGGGCTGACCCCTCTCACCAGCTAAGTCTGGTCTTCAGATCTCACAGGTGGCTCCTGATCACACCAGGAGCCCTGGGGATCACTGAATCCTTGGGCTGAGTTCTGCCAGGGCCCCAGGGGGTGTTTAGGAAGGTCATGGTGATTCTGCAGCAGGGATGGGCACCAACTCTCATCTCATCTGGTATCCGATTACCTGATTCATCAGTAAATCAGTATATGGGAATTAATATTAACAATACTATCATTTAGGGGGCAGCTAGGTGGCACCACAGTGGATAAAGCATCAGCCAGGGATTCAGGAGGACCTGAGTTGAAATCTGGCCTCTGACACTTGACACTTACTAGCTGTGTGACCCTGGGCAAGTCACTTAACCCTCATTGCCCTGCAAAAAAAAGAAAAAGAAAAGGAAAAGAAAGAAAGAAAAAGAGAAAAAAAGAGTTCTCTGCATAGGCAAGTTCGTCTAGAGATGGCAGGGACCTTGGAGGTCTCACTTACCAGAGGAGGAAACTGAGGCCCAGAGAGATTAAGTAACTTCCCTAAGGTCCACACAGCTGGCAGAGCCTGGATTTGAACTCACAAAACCCATGACTCTTGCATTCATCATTCTTTCTACTCATTGTATTTCAAATTTTTTAAGCTCCACAGAAGTCTGCCTCTTCCTGCCCCCCACCCCCACCCCAGCTCCCACTTAGCACCTGGTTATGCTCCCTGTGGCTGGGAGGAACCAGAGCCACATCCGTAGCCATCTGCTCCCACAGAGTGTTTGGGACCCCTGAGCCCCACCAGCGGCCAGATTTTGCAGCATCCTGAGCCGCCTGGAGGCCATAGAGCAGTCGGCCCTGTTCCAGATGCCTCTGGAATCCTTCCACTCCCTCCAGGAGGACTGGAAACAGGAGATTCAACACATGTTTGATGACCTTCGGACCAAGGAGAAGGTGTGTGTGAACATATGTGTGTGCATGTGTGATTGTGTGTGTAGTATGTAGTTTATGAGCATAATATGTGTGCAAGTATTGTGATGTGAGTGTGCATGTACATGTGTGAGCATGTGTTTAGTGTGTAGTGTGAATATATGCATGTGTAATTACATGTGTGTTGCACATAGTATGGAATGTGTGGGCGTGTGATGTGTGGCATGTTGTGTGTAGTATGAGATGTATGCAGCACAGAGTGTGTGCATATGTATGTGTGTGTATATGTAATGTCTGTGTGTGTAGTATGTAGCGGGAATGTGTGAGTGTATAATGTACATGATGTGTGTATGTGGTGTGTAGTATATGTGATGTGTATATGTGGTATATAGCATGAGTATATATATATGTGTGTGATGAGTGTGTAATCTCTGTGAGTACAATATCAGTGTGTGTGTCTGTGTGTGTAATGTCTCTATATAAATGTGTCTCTGTGTGTGTATATAGTATATGGTGGGAGTGTGTAATCTCTGTGTGTCTGTGTAATGAATGTGTAATCTCTGTGTGAGTGTGTCTGTGTGTAATGAGTATGTAACGTCTCTGTGTGTGTAATGCCTCTGTGCGTATGTAATGTCTGCGTGTGTGTGTGTGTGTGTGTGTGTGTAGTATGTAGTGGGAGTGTGTAATCTCTGTGTGTGTGTCTGTGTATTTAATGCCTTTGTGTGAGTGTGTGTGTGTTTGTGTGTAGTATGTAGTGGGAGGGTGTAATTTCTGTGTGTGTTTGTGTAATGAGTATATAATGTCTCTGTGTGAATGTGTCTGTGTGTGTAATATCTGCGTGTGAGTGTGTGTAGTATATAGTGGGAGTGTGTAATCTCTGTGTCTGTGTATGCAATGCCTCTGTGTGAGTGTGTCTATGTGTATATAATGTCTGCGTGTGTATGTATGTCATATGTGGTGGGAGTATGTAATCTCTATGTGTGAGTGTAATGTGTGTGTCTGTGTGTAATGCCTCTGTGTGAGTATGTCTGTGTGTGTGAGTGTGTGTAGTATGTAGTGGGAGTGTGTAATCTCTGTGTGAGTATTTCTCTCTGTGTGTGCAGGGGGAGGGGAGAAGGGGGCTCCGGGGGAGGGGGGTCCCCAGCCCCACCCTCCCTGTGTACCAGGAGCTCCGGAGCCGGGAGGAAGAACTGCTGAGAGCAGCCCAAGAGCAGAAATGGCAAGAGGAGCAGCTTCGGCGGCGGGAGCAGGAGCTGGCTGAGCGTGAGATGGACATTGTGGGTCGCGAACTGCACCTGCTCATGGACCAGCTGAGCCAGGAGCGGCCTCGAGTCAAGAAGCGACGGGGCCACTTCAGGCGGAGCCGCCTCAAATTGAGGGACAGCAACAACATCAGCCTGCCCTCAGGTAGCTGCCATCCCTGGAAAGCCAGCCCCTGAGGGTCTGGGAGCTAGAAACTGTCAGGGCTGGGAGAGCCCTTAGAACAGGGGATGTCAGGGCTGGGAGGGGCCTTAGGACAGGGAAGGTCAGAGCTGGGAGGGCCCTTAGAGTACAGCAGTTTGGAATTAGGAGGGCTCTTCAATCTATGGTATCAAGCTCAAGTTAGTAAACCATTCATAAGGATCCCCACATTAACTTAGAACACCATTATTGAGATCATCTATGTTCTATAGTATTTTTAGTTATTTTGTTATATTCTCTTGTTAAATACTATTTCCCAATTCCATTTTTTAACAAAATATTTATTTATTTGTCAGGGCAATGAGGTTAAGTGACTTGCCCAGGGTCACACAGCTAGTGAGTGTCAAGTGTCTAAGGCAGGATTTGAACTCAGGTCCTCCTGAATCCAGGGCCGGTGCTTTATCCACTGCGCCACCTAGCTGCCCCACTCCCCAATTCCATTTTGATTTGGTTCAGGGCCCCTCAGGGTGTGTGTGTGTGTGTGTGTGTGTGTGTGTGTGTGTGTGTCTGTGTCTGTGTCTGTGTTTGAATCCTGTGCCTTAGGACATGGAATGTGAGAGCTGGGAACAGTATAGCCCCTTGTGTCCAGCTCCTCATTTTACACATAGGGAGGCAGGCCCTGAAGAGCAGGAGTCCTGGGCTTAGCTGGAACTGGGTCCCAGGCCTTAGGACCTCCCACTCCTGCAGCCTTGGGTTCAGGGTTCTAGCCTCTCAGCTCCCAGGAGCCTCTTGTGTGCTTCCTGGGCTACCAATGACCTCCCCTCTGAGTGGTGACCCTGGGGAGGGCCTGGAGACCCTCTCCAGAGGCAGACCAGGTTTAGCCTGAGAAGAAGGCAAAGGGGGCGACCTGACAGGAGTCTTCCAGTAATCCGAAGGACTGTCCTAGGGAAGGGGATCGGCCTTGTTTTGCCTTCTTCCCAGAGGCCAGAACCAGGAGTGTTGGGAGGAAGTGGGTTAGCATTCTCCTGGGCCAATTGATGAGAATGATTCCTGTGAAGTGGTTGCAGGTATTCACCTTTTCATTCTTTGAAGTTATAATTCTGTAATCGTTTATGGCCGATGGGAATATGCAGTAGGCATGTGGGTAATGGGGACATTTAGGGAATATTGTTTGCTCTGATTGGGACGTGGCTGTGTAGGTTTGATGTTAAAGAGTGTCGGGGCAGCTAGGTGGCACAGTGGGTAGAGCACCAGCCCTGGATTCAGGAGGACCTGAGTTCAAATCTGACCTCAGACACTTGGCACTTACTGGCTGTGTGACCCTGGGCAAGTCACTTAACCCCAATTGCCTCACCAAAAAAAAAAAAAAAACGAGTGTCCTAGGAATGACAACTGTCCCCGAACAGGCTAGGCTGACTAGTAGGTAGTCCCCCTCCCCCTCCCTGGTGGTCCTCAACCCTGATGGTTTTGTTGGAGTAACGTGGAATCTTTCGGGGCTCTGGGTTGGACTAGAGAATGATTGAGGACCCTTGTAGTCAGGGGCACTTTGGGGCAGGGGGATGGTACTAAGGCCACGCCCCTGTCCCAGGCTTTGAGCACAAGATCACCGTTCAAGCCTCTCCAACGACACTGGACAAGCGGAAAGGGTTGGCACCTGAGGGAGTCAGCCCCCCGGCCAGCCCCAGCATCATCCCTCGGCTCCGGGCCATCCGCTGTGAGTGCCATCCACAGCCCAGATCTCGCCCCGTGGGTGTGGGGGAAGGGAGGAAGGGAAAGAGACGGGGCTCTGGAGGCGACTGAGTCCCCCCTCAACTGGGCCTGGTCCCTCTGCCCTTCCTGCTCACGTTCCTCTTGGGGACTGGGGGGGGAACCTTTGCTGTCCCAGTGACGCCGGTAGAGAGCAGCAGCGGGAGCGGTGGGACGTGGGGCCGCAGCGGGGCCCTGAAGAAGGAAGAACTTGTCACGGGAAAGAAGAAGGGCAGGACGTGGGGGTCCCAGCTCCACCCTGCAGAAGGAGCGGGTTGGGCGGGGAAGAAAGGTAAGGCTGGCCCAGAGGGGAAGGTGGGCACAGAGGAGAGGCCCCTCACTGGGTCCTAGATCCTGGAAGTCACTTCGTCTGGCCCTTCCGCCCGCAGTCATGCAGCCGCAGTCATGCAGCTCAGTCGGGACTCGAATTTGGGTGTCTTGACTCCAAGCACTGTGCTTTTTTCCAGTGTGCCCCAGTTCTTCCATTCCCTATGCCCTGTCAGACCTAGGGATGATATTTCATAGACTCAGGCCAGTTTGAGACACCATAGAGATCCTGACTCCTCACTGCACAAGGTGGGCGGTGACTTGTCCAAGGTCATATTCGGTCAGGGTAGAACCAGTAGGAGAGCTCAGCTGCCACCCTGGGTGGGAGGGGCTGGGGGTGGGCATATTCTTTTTCCCAGGCCAGCTCCTTCCTCAGCTTTCTGATTTCTGCCCCTGCAGGCTGAAGGCCCTAGGGGAGGGTAGCAAGCAGTGGTCATCCAGTGCCCCGAACCTGGGCAAGTCTCCCAAACACATGCCCATGGCCCCAGGCTTCTCCAGCCTCACAGAGATGGGTGAGGGCCAGGGCATCGGCAAGGTGGGGGAGGGAACAGGAGGTGATGGGGGATTGGGAGGGACATGGGACAAGCAGGGAGGAGCCTTGGGGTGGGGCATGGGGAGGAACCCCAAGAAAACAGTGAGAGGGAGGGGCCTGCAACTCATCTCTTCTCTTTTACACAGAAGAGTTTGCAGAAGCCGACGGGACCAGTGTGCCGCCCTCCCCCTACACTCCCCCATCCTACCTCACCTTACCTCTGCCTGCTGAGGCCCCCACAAGTCCCTGGGAGCCACCTCACCCTGCAACAGGCCCCCCAGGACGGAGTGACCCCCCCGTAAGCGGAGTGAGCTGGCACTGCTGAGATGTGCCACCGTCCTGGGGGGCTGTGGCCTTGGGCAGCGACGTGGCAGAGGCCCAAGTGGCCGATGGAGACGATGAGCCTCGCTGTGGAGGGATGCACTCTTTCCTCGGACTGCTCGATTCCCTCGGGGACCTAGCCCACCTGGGCGGAGGGCCCGGAGCCACGGAGTGGGGACAGGGGAAGAGACCGCCCCAGCCCCTGGCCCTGGCCTGGTGCCCTCAGCCACCATTCTCTCCCTGTCTTCTCTTTCGGACTGCAACTCCACTCGATCCCTGATTCGATCGGACAGTGATGAAGGGACCCCAGCCACAGCCCTGGGAACCTCCCCAACCAAGCACACCTGCCACCAACCCCCTGGTGGACCTGGAGGTGGAGAGCTTCAAGAAGGACCCTCGCCAGTCGCTCACCCCCACCCATGTCACAGCTGCCCGGGCTGTGAGCCGAGGGCACCGCCGGACCCCATCAGACGGGGCCCTGAGGCAGCTGGTGCAAAGCCACCAACGGCCAGGGCCAGAGGGTGAGGGCCAGGGGCTTGGGGACTGGAGGGGAGCTCATGGGGGAAACTGAGGCAGCAAAGCTGGAGTTTGAACCCCAGAATCCCAACTGTGCCTCCAAAAAGGAGAGGATGTCCCAAGAGATTCTGCAGATGGAATGGGGTCCTTTATTGATGATGGAGGGGAGCGCAAGTGGCCCCTTAGGGAGATCTTGTCAAAAGAATTCTTGCTCATGCACTGGTGGCAGGGGAGCCCAGCTGGGAGCTTCTGTGGGCCGGAGGGTCTTGGGGAGTGGGTCTAGGGGGAGCCGTTGGTCAGGATTGGAGGGGGGGGGGCTTGCTCAGACCAGGGACCTTGGACTGAGGGCCCTGACACAGAACCTCCCTTCTTATCCCTGCACTGTCTATTGTCTGAGCTCGCCTTGTGAATAACAAGATGGGATTGTCTGGGCCCAGTACCAGGTCCCCAGGATGGAGGGAGCCCCTCCCCCCAAGCTCAGAGAGCACACCCGGGCTAGGGCCTTCATCCCCTTCCCCTCTGCTGTGGCCCGGGCCAACACAGAGATCCCAGACCATGCTAATAGCAGACTGTCAGAGACCACTGGGCCCAACCCCTTTATTCCAAGAGGAAGGTCACAGAGAATAGGGGTAGAGGCAGGCCCTGGAAGCCAATTTAGAATGTCAGTACGATTCGTCCTGTCTCCAGGACATGAATGTCCAACCCTGGCCTGGGTGGGAAGTGGCCTGCACCTACTCTGGGGGGAAAGGGGGGGTGAATGCACATTCAGGCGCACCGAAGCTGGGTTGGGAGAGGGAGGGGTCATGGAGGCCAACGGCCGGGCCTAGGCCTCCCACCCCCTCCCTGACCAATTTTCTCCTCTTTCCAGTCCCCAGGGACGCCGTGGACTTCCCCCGCCTGCCTGACCCCCAGACATTGTTTCCCCCTCGACGAAGGCCTCCTCCAGAGCCCCCAGGCCGTCCCACCACTCTGACCTTTGCCCCTCGGCCAAGGCCAGCTGCCAGCCGTCCCAGGCTTGACCCTTGGAAGCTGGTCTCCTTCAACAGAACATTCGGCGGCTCTTCCCCTCCTGCACCTGGGACACCAGGCACCCCGGGGCCCCAGCCTAGCCTGCTTGACATGGACACGGAAGGGCAGAGCCAGGACAGCACAGTGCCCTTGTGTGGGGCCGTGCCCACCTTCTCTGACCCCGAGGCCGATGTCTCCCACTGAATGTACAGCCCTGGCCCGAGGGTGCTGCCCCCATGGGGCAGAGAGAGGCCCACACAGGGACTGATGCTATGTATTTATTGGGGAGGGGGGTGGGGAGGGGAAAGTCTGCCTAATATAAGTTCCTTGTCTTGTACTCTGCTTGTCTGCTGATGGGGTCGGGCAGGGGACCACCACTCATTATTAAACCTATCCGACCGTGGGGGGGGGGGAGCACAGATTAGGACCCTAGACCCTTACCAAATGAGGGTCAGTTGAGACCACTGGAACCCACCCTCTTATGCCACGAATGGGTCAGTGGAGGCCCAGAGAATACAAGGGAAAAGATAAAAGCAAGTTCAGGGGCCTGCCAGGTGTGGAGGGCCTGCCCTGGCCACCCAGAAAACACCACCACCTCAGGCTTTTGGTTCACTGGTTACTTTTTCACATTTATTATCTTGGGACCCTCAGGGCAGCTCCCTGGCGTGGGTTCAGCCAGGGAATATCACCCTCATAGTCATGAATAAACAAGCCTCCAGCGAGGCAGGGACAAAACCAGAAGTTGGTCTCAGTGGGGCAGGCGCCTCCCCACCCTCCCTCCCTGCTTCTCCTGGGGCCCAAGTCCCAAGTCTCACACAAAGCACACGACACAGGCCTGGAGGGGGAGACCCCAGGAGTGAGGCCAGTGGGTCATCCAATCACATCTCGAGTTCGGGCGGGACCCCCGCTGCTCCCACCTTCTCGCTCTCGGCTGCGGCGATTCATCCGCAACTGGGTCAGTTGCATGTAGCGAAGGACGTTAGTGTCTGCGTACGGGAAGGGCACTCTGGGGGACTGGCCTGCAGGCATGGTGGCCTAGGCATGCGGTCGGCTTGACTTTTTGGCTCGGGTAGGGGTAGGGTGGGGTAGAATGGGAGATCTGGGACTTGGTTTGTGGGAAGGGGCGGAAGGGGGAGGTCTCAGTAGAGGCCGTGGCTGCCTTTGTGTGTGGGGTGGGGCGGGGCTCGGGTCAGTGTTTCCATGCCTAGGTGGGGCAGCCTTCGCCTTCGTGGGGAGCGAAGAGGTCCGTGTTTGGGGGAATGATCTAAGTCTGCTTCTGGGTTGATGGGAGGCATCTCCCCACGTGACTGTCTCTGTGTCTCTGTATTTAGCCCGGCTCTGTGGCTGCTGGAGTTTATGTGGGAAGCGTCTAGATCTGGGTGTGGGGTGAGATCTCTCCCTCTCTCCGTGTGTGGGTGTTCGTATGTTCGTGTCTAGGTGCGCACAGAGAACATCTGCGTCTGGGTGTGTGTGTAGGGGCGGGGGTTCCTCTGCTTGAGAGGGGATGCCATTCATCTCCTTCCTATCTGACTGGGTCCTGGTTGGGTGGGGGAGGGGGAAGCGTCTTTGCCTTCTCCCCTTCCTCTTCTCCCCCCTCCCCCTCCTGATTCTCACTACCCAGAAGAATGTAGCCGCAGCTCCGGTTTATGTGGAGCGTTAAGGTTCACAAAAGCCCGTTCCTCACATTATCTCCTTGAAGCCTCATCTTCCTACGACAACCCTGCCTGTGCTATCATCGATCCTATTTTACAAAGTAGGTTCAGAAAAGGGAAGTGACTGGGCCAGGGCCACACCGCTGGCAGGTGTTGGAGGTGGGATTTAAACCCTAGTCTTCCAGACTCCTACTCCTAGCCCCCCCCTCCCCATTCCAACCTTTCCTCGATGGCTCTCACCTGTGGGCTCCCGGCTCCGGGCCTCCTGCAGGTAGCGCAGGGCGCGGCTGTAGTCACCCAGGTGGTAGAAGGCTATGCCCGCCCGGTAAGTGGCCTTGAAGTTGTCCTGCTGTTTCTCTAGCACCTTGAAGCAGTACTCCCGCACCCTCTCGTAGTTCACCAGCTCCGACTGCAGCAGACACGCTGAGGCGGAGACGATCAGAGTGGCTCTCGGACAGAGCCCAAGCCCGCCCCATTGACCCCCCTAATTCAGTCATGCACCCATCGGAATACGCAGCCTGGGACTCCTATTTTGGAAAGCGCTGGGGAGACGACCGAGGGAACCCGAGAATTAAACAGGACTGGACGGGGAGGGGGAGGGGACAGTTGGGGGGGGGGGGGCGGAATGGGATCTTTAGGACCTTAACTCGGGCAACCACTAGATGGAGCCACACGGCACAGGGGCAAATAGGGCTGAATGGAGATTAGAGACAATCAGAGCATCCAATCTGAGAGTCAAAGCGTAAAAGGGTCGGAGGCCTCCGGACCTTGAGAGGAGCCAATCAACTTCCACAAGAGATCAGAACCAATTCGCGCTGCCGCTAGAGGGAGCTGGGAGAGAGGTTCCAGCCGGACTGGACGGTCTCAGCCAGGTCCCTCGAGGTGTGTGGCTGTGGTTTCCTTCGGGTCCTCCCCGGTGCTGCCCGCCACGCTGGACGAACTCGGGCGAAGCGGGCAAGGTTGAGAACAGTAGGGTGGGGGTGGGGGTGGAAGCGGGGCGGACTCTGGCCCTGGAGAAGCCCAGAAGGCTTCCTCCCAGTCGGGATTGTGTCTCCTGCGGCCTCCCCGGACTTCTCTGTGCAAAGACCCCAGGGTCGGGCGTCCCTGGCCTCTGCTTCTCTTAGGCCATCCCTCCCTCCGCTCCTGTGTTTCCCGCCGCCTCCCCAGCCCCGGGAGGGCCTTCAGTCTCTTCCCCCCCGCCGGGCCCCGGCCATACCAGTGAGGCTGTCATAGCATTCCACCTCGGTGCTCTCCATGAGGCGCCGCTGCTCCTCACTGAGGCGCGGGGGCGTGGGGCTGGGGCCCGGGCCGGGCTGGCGGGCCCCCTGGGCCGCTTTCAGCTGCAGCAGCGCCCGGTGGTACTTGCCAATAGCCTCGCGGAACTTCTTCTCTCGATAACAGCGCTGGCCCTCGGCCTTGAACGCCACGGCGGCCCGCAGGCTGCTTTCCAGGGCTCCCCCGCCTGGGCCTCCCGAGGCCTCCGGGCCCGGGCCATGGCGGGGGCCCGGGCCTGGTGGGGAGCGGGAGGGCGGCGGACGAGGCGGTGGCTCAGGGGCTGCACTCAGCATCAGCACCGGGGACAGCGCACCGCACTGCATTGTGGGAAACTCGCGGCACTACAGCCGCCGCATCACCAACCGTGGGGAGCCCATCCCCACCCTAGACGCCTCCGTCATGGGCTCCGGCCACTCCTGCGGGGCTGGAGAATCCTTTATCAACGCCTCCCTCTACCTCAAATGCACCACTCCAAATTAAGACCCAAATCCCAATATACTCGCTTCCCTACCCCCCCCCCCCAAAAGGAGGGGCAATCCCAGCAACTCCGAATTTTGGAGCTCGAATATTGGAAGAGAGAAGGGAGCGATAGATTTTCTCGGGATGCTCCGAGTTCATCCAGGCCCTTTGTCCTTTGGACCAGATCCAAGACCCCAGGGATCCGTGTAAACGGGCTTTCTCTCCCTACCGGACTCCGCAATGCGAGGGGGGGGGGCAGGGAGTTCGGGAAAACGGTAAAAGCCCCAGGGACGCTCCCTTCGTCCCCTGAGAGCTACGTTGTTGAGTCCAGCTCTGGATTTGTTTCTTGCTGGAGAGAGCAAAGGTCGAGGAGAATTATGGAGGGACCCGGAGAAGAGGGGAGGGAAGCATCAGAAAAGGCCACAATTTAAAAACACCGTTTTTATTAGAAATGCAGATACAGACGTAGATTTTTTTTTACAGGACCTCCCCCCCTTCTCCCCTCTCTCCCCCCAGTTTAGGGAGGCGCAAGGCAGGTCCTGGAGAGGCAGACGGGCCGCAGTGAGGCTGATGTGCTGCCTCTGGGGTCGCGCGTACTTGAGAAAGACAGCGGCCCGGCCTGGAGCGGGACCCTGCAGCGCGGCGCGGGCCATACGCGGCTCGATGGGACCCAGCTCCGCCTTGCTGCAAAGGGAGGGCAAGAACCAGATAAAGGAGAGATGTTAGAGGCTAGGGTGGAGGGGGGCCGTTCCCCCGAGAGCCTGGCACGCCAGCGCCTGCCCTGGTTCCTCCCTTTCTATCCAGGGAGGTCTTAAGCACGGTCTTGTGGAGCTGGAGTATAGAGCAGTACCTGTAGAGACCCAGTTCGGGGGCCTCTCCGGGCTTTCGTGCACAGTACGCGCTGGGCCAGGGCTTAGGGCTGCGGCTGCCCGGCGGGCCGGGCTCCCAGCCTGCGGCCTCGGCCTCCAGGACAGAGAGCTCCAAGAAGTAGGTGGCCAAGAGCACAACCTGAGCGAGAGCTGGGACTCAAGGTGAGGCTCCGGGCTCCCAGCGCACAGCAGTGCAACGGCCCGCCCAGCCTCCTTCCGTCTGCCCCGCCCCGCCCCGCCCCACTCACATCCGCGGGCCGGCTTCGGGCCAAGGCGGCCAGCAGCCCAGGCAAGAGAAGCGGGCCCCGGGTAGTAGAGGCGGAAGTTCAGGCGGCTGAGGAGGCGCCCGTTCAGCGCGGGAACAGCTGGGCCCGGGAGAAGGGAGCCAGCTCCCAGGAGGCACAGGGAAGCTGGCTGGGGCGGGGTTAGGGAGATGGAGCGGGAAGGGCCGGAGTTGGAGCGAGGCGGGTGCAAGCCAGCCCTGCCCCTAGGGCCTCCCCACTCCCTCCTTCCCTCCCTCCCTCCTTTCCCTCTGCCCCGCCCCTTCCCTCCCCTCCGCGCGGCCCAGCCCTACCTCGGGGCAGGTGCTCTCCTCCACCTTGCACGCCACGAAGAGGCAGGCGACTCCCAGCAGCTGCAGGTGGCGCAGCCGCACGGGGGCCACGCGCAAGTACGAATCCAGCAGGTGCACGGCCAGATAGAGCGTATCCCCAGCCAGGCCCAGGTATTCCTGGGGAGGGGAAGGGCGGGACCTGAAGCAGCCTGCGGGGGCGGGGCCCGGCCCGGGAACCCACCCAGAACCCCGCCCCCAGCTACCTACGTGCACCTGCACCAGCCAGTCCACCACGAGGGCACGCATCTCCGCAGTCACGGCGCGAGGCAAGTCCGCCTGGGGAAGCGCCTGACCTGCCTGGAGTGGGGGCAGTAGGGAAGACTTGGCCCGGGTTGCCATTCCCCGAGGCGTAAGTACTGGGGGCCAAGAGGAGAAAGGAAGATGCGAAATAGCTTGTTCGTGCACAGCGCTTTGCATGCTGTCTCCCCCATCAGACTGAGCTCCTTGGGAGTTTTTGCTTTTTGCCGTATCTGCAGCGCTTAGCACGGTACCTGGTACACAGTAGGCGCTGAACAAATGCTACTTTACCAAACACCAGGGCTCCTGTGAGAGGAGCAGACACCTGCTCCATCGAATTAGAAACTTCAAGCCGAGTGCTGGAAACCAATGAAGGCAAAGAAGCCTGTTTTCACCTGCAGACTCGCGGGGTGGGGGCGGGGTGGGGAGGGGAAGTCAGCCAAGGTCCTGAGCTGACCCTAAGGCGCCCCAATAAGAAGCAATCCCCTGCCAAATGGACTGATTGGGCCCTCTAGTAGATGAGACCATCGGGCCCAATCAGCGCCCACCTCCCTCGCGCCTCACCATGACACTGGACGTAGATATCTTCCTGCGTACTCGCGCTCCCCATCCAGCCCCAGCGTCGCCAGCGCCTCGGCGAGCCCGGGGGGCGGCCACGCTGCGCGGCCTTCTCCGGAAAGGCCTGGCGAAGGAGGAGATGATGGGCACGTGGCTCACTACTAAGACGGGGCCGGCCCGTCCGCGAGCTGTAGGGCCTGCGGCTCCTACCGGCAGGCGCTGTCCCTGGGAGGGCTGCGGCCACAGGCTTTTCTAGGGCGTTGATTTGACGCGTCTCTGCAAGGAGAGGGAAACCCCGGGTCAGCACTGCCTGGTAGAAGGGAGAGACGAGTCCCGGGTGACACGGGAAGGGAAGGAGGAGGCGCAGCTCCTCCCTCAGAGCGGCGCTCACCGACATGCTCGCCTGGCCCGGAGCCGCAGAGCTGCGGGGCTGGGGCGGGGCTCTGGTCTGGGCCTTTTTAGGGACTGCGGGCACGGGGGCTTGCTCTCTTCCGACTCTCTAGCTCGCCCCCTTCAAAATTCCCGGGAAGCGGGGCCATTGGTTCCGATGCAATCCGCCCGCCCTAATTGGCTACCTACAGCTACGACTCTGATTGGTCACAGCGGGAGGCAAGGGCCTTGCTCTGTTGAATATTCACGTAATCCTCAAGGCGTGGCCGTGATTGGCTCCTCCATAGAACGCGGTGCTGATTGGTCAGCCCAGATTCAGGCCTGTGGGAGCTCGCCTGCTGGGGCCCTGGGGTGTTCAGCTGTGGTTGTGTGGGTTGCCTGGTTGGTTACAATGTAACTAAGTTGATGCTCTGGCTGTTCTGGTTTCTTCTAATGGTCGGACCTGTGGATAGAATTTTATTTAGCGTATACATGTATTTAATGTCAGCTAGCAAGCGTATGGATAACGCGCCAGTCCTGGAGAAGAGAGGACTCAACTTCGTGAGTTCAAATCCAGTTTCAGACATTTACCAGCTGTGTTGACCCAGGGCAAGTCACCTCACCCTGTCTGCCTCATTTTCCTCATTTTTCTTTTTCTTTTTTTTTTTTTTAGTGAGGCAATTGGGGTTAAGTGACTTGCCCAGGGTCACACAGCTAGTAAGTGTTAAGTGTCTGAGGCCGGATTTGAACTCAGGTACTCCTGACTCCAGGGCCGGTGCTCTATCCACTGCGCCAACTAGCTGCCCCCATTTTCCTCATTTGTACAATGAATGCTGGAGGAGGAAATGGCAAACCACTCCAGCATCATTGCTGTTGTTTGGTCGTTTTTCAGTTGTGTCTGACTCTTCGTGACCCCATTTGAAGGTTTTCTTGGTAAAGATACTGGAGTGGTTTGCCATTTCCTTCTCCAACTCATTTTACAGATGAGGAAACTGAGGCAAACAGGATCAAGTGACTTGCCCTGGCCAGACTTGAATTCAGGAAGATGTGTTTTCCTGACTCCAGACCCACCACTCTATCCACTGTGCCACCTAGCGGCCCAATATCTTTGCCAAGTAAACCCAAATGGGGCCATGAAGAACTAAATACAACTGAACAACAGCATATAGCTGGTTTTATATATGTATGTATATATATGTATATATGTGTGTATGTATATATATACATATATATTTGTGTGTGCATATAGTATTGTGTATGTATATATATACATATATATTTTGTGTGTGCATATATATGTGTGTGTATATAGTATATATATTATCTTTTATACAGCCCTTAAGCATTTTACAAGCATGATTTCATTTTATCCTCACTTCTGTGGGAGATGGGATGCTATAATTTTTCCTTATTTTACAGATGAGGAAACTGAGGCAGACAGGGTTAAGTGACTTGACCAGAGTCACATAGCTAGTATCTGAGGCAGGATTTGATTCAGGTCTTCCCAACTTCAAGTCTATCCTGTCACCTAGCTCGATCCTGTTGTGGAGGAAAGTGTGAAGCACTTGGGATAAGGAGACCGCTGAGTTCTCATTCCACTTCTGACTCTAGCTAAGGGTTTGAACTTTGATGTCCCTGAAATCTCTTTTCAGCCTCATTCTTCATCTGTAAAATGGGGGTTTTCTGGATGGTTGTGTGAATTCAGTAACCCTCCTGGGAATGTGAAGACCAGACTCATGCAGTCCCCTTTCTCAAGGAGCTGCCACTGTATGGGGCAAATCCTCTCTATTCACAGTCATCACTTTGGTTCAGGTCTTCATCCCTGCACACATTATTCCCATGGCTCAGTAGATCTCCTGGCCTCTTCTCTCCCTCCTCTAAGCTGCCAAAGTGACCTCCCATATATGTGGATCTGACCTGGTCACTTCCCTCACCAGATAAACTCCAGTGGCTCCCTATCACCTCTAGCACCAAATTCAATCATTTGCAACCTGGCTCCAGCCTAGCTTTCAAGTATCATTACTCCCTGCCCTTCCCAGATCTCTCCAGAACCATTGGCACCTCCTGAGCTCTTGCCTTGGTTCTTCTAGGTCCATGCAATGCACTCCTTCCTCCCCCCTGCAGCACAGAATTCTCTTCCTTCAAGACTGAACCAACCCCAGCTTTCTCTGATCTCTCCATCTGCTGGGGCCTGCCCTCCCTCTCTCACTACCTTGTAGTCTACATATGCTTAATAGGCACGCAGTATCTCCTTCCATAGAATGAAAACTGCTGTGTGCATAGAGACTGGTTAATGTCTCCCCAGCACCCTAGCACGGTGCCTTGGCACACGTGGGGCCTTAATCATGCTTGGTGATTGGGATATCTGTAAATAACTGTCCATGTAGTGAGGGAGGGGAATGAGTGCTACCTGCTAGGGGCTAAGAAAGACTGAAGCAGGAGGGGGCACCAGGGCCTACGTGAAATTCTCTCCAACTGGTCCGCCCCCACTTCCTTCCCAGACGCTCTTCTCCTCCTAAGAAGTTGATTTTCTGGGTCAGCCTAGTTGGTGAAGTGGATGAGCACTGGCCCTGCAGTCAGGAGGACCTGAGTGCAAAAGTTCCGTCCTCAAACACTTGACACTAGCTGTGTGACCCTGGGCAAGTCACAACCGCCAATTGCCTCACCAAAAAAAAAAAAAAAGATTGCTGGTCCTTTCAGAACCCCATCCCAGGCTGAAACCCCAAATAACACGTGTCCAAAGCACTTGGGAGGGAGGTTGAGCAAATATCAGAAAATTCCTTTTACAGAGGAGGAAGTGGGCTGATCTGGGAGGTGTGCCCCCTTTAGGCTCACTGCCAGGCCTCCCGGCTCCCCAGTCTTTGTACTCCACCAGGACAACACAATGAAGTGCTCTGGCCCCTTGAAAGGCCCTGATTATCCCAAGCTTCTTTCCCCTTTCCCTCAGGGTCATAGGACCTCCCATCTGGAAATAGTCTTAGGCTACCTAACTGCTTCAACACCCGCATTTTTGGCAAGTGTGGCAACTGAGTCAACTTTCTCTAAGCGTGACTTGCCCAGGGTCATACAACTTGAATTCAGCTCAGGTCCTCAAACTCCCAATCCTGAGCTCTGGGTGAGTATGCCCCCAGCTCCAGGGACCTGGTGGTGGGGTGGAGCTAGGGGCAGGGGAGCTCCCAAGAGAGGGTCCAGGGACCAGATCCCTATTCAGACTGGATAGTTGTGGGGTCGGGGGTAGTAGTTTTGCAGTTAGAAGGGCTTAGCTACTTTACTCCTAGTGTGGGCCTGTTTTCTCTTGGGATGAGGAGCTGATTTCAGATGGGGAAAGATTAGAATGAAACCGATGAGAAACATTGAAAGGTGGGGTGTTCATAGGCTACTGGAGCTCAGAAGTCATCCCATCCAACAGCCTCATTTCTAGTGCAGCACCCCAGGTATCTGATCTGGGCTTGGCCTGATCATGAGGAACATTCCTGTATCGTTCCCATCAGTGTCATGGATAAAGGTCTGTGTAGAAGGCTTCTATCTGGTGTGTGTGTGTGAGGGGGGGGGAGGTTGGGAAGCTGGCATGCTAGATAATAGTGGCTAAGGGCAAGAGCTTGACAGGCTAGAATGTTGGCCAATATCAAACACGGTGAACTTCAATCCAGATCAATGTAAAGTCATATACTGGTTCAAAAAGTCATCTTCCCAAGTATAGGGTGGAGGTGATAACAAGACAGCAGATTGTCTGAAAAAGATCTAGGGGTTTGAACTATGAACTCATTATATAGAACCCAAGAAGGCAAAGAGGACTGAGCATGGTTGCACTCAGTCAGACAGGGTTGTGTCTAGGGCAAGAAGCCTTCATGTGTTATAAAGATAGCTAGGTGAGACAGCTGAGCTTGGAATCAGGAAGACCTGAGTTCAAATCAGGGTCTCAAGGCACTAGCTGTGACCCTGAACAATTCATTTAACCAGTTGGGTGGGGCAGTGTCAAAAAGTCAAAAAGAAAGGATTCAATTCAGGATCTCAGTACAGCTTGCTGTGTAACCCTGTAACCCTATTTGCCGTCAAAGTTGTAAGGATCAAGTATTTATAAAAAGCACTTAACACAGTGCCTTGTTCTAGTAGGTGCTATAGAAAATCCAGCTATTGTTATTTTGCTTCCTAGGTGTTGAGCACTGATACAAAGGGGGCAGGGAGGGGATGGGTCCCCTCCCCTCATGAGGCAAATTAGGCCCAAAGTCAGGAAAACTTCCTAACCACTGGAATCGTCCCCAAGGGAATGCTGAGACTGCCCGGGAGGCCCCTCACTAGGTGCCTAAGAGCAAAGGTTGATTAGGTACCTGCGAATGATATTGCAAAGGGTGGACAGGAAAGGCCCCATGGTCCCTTTCAAAAGTCTGTAACCCTGATTTCCTCTCAATCACCCCCCCCCTCCCCCACCTGTCCATGAGTTGTTAGAGATCTGTGATCAAGGCTGTTGGGTATCATCTCCCTCAGCCTGGCATTCAAGGGCTCACAGTGACCCGGGTGTGCTGCTCATTTCTTTGCACCAAGCTTCAGCCCAGGCCTATACCAGCCCTTGTTGCCTTTGTGGCTCAGTCTGGTGCTACCCCCAAGTCTAGAATGTCTTTTGCTCTCCTGGATTGTTGTAGACCAGCATTCCAATACAACTCCAGCATCATGTCCCAGCATGTGTCTCTCTTGACCCCGCTGGTCAGTGCCACCTTCCTCCCCCAGGGCCCTCTGAACTTGGGGCACTCATCTCTGCCAGCTGGATGATCTCCGGAAGCCCAGGACCAGTATCTTTCCCCAACCCCAGCACTGACATGTTTGCTGTATGAATACACACATCCTGAAGTGCAAGCCACATGGAGCTGGACAGGGCTCGATGCCCCCAATCTCCTCCTCAGCCAGATCCTGGGTGCAGCTGTCCCCAGAAGGATCAGCTCAAGCAGAGCTTTCCCAACTTGTGTCTCAGGCATTGGAGAAGGGTCCAATTGGCTGGGGGCTTACTGAGCTTGACCAAACTAGGCTCGATCTGTTGGAAATTTTTTTTAATTGTTGGGTACCGTACAAATTCAAGGAAAAAGAGTAGCTAAAATGATTTACAGAAACACAAAAAAATCCCACACAAAGCCTTTGCCATCCTTGGCCTCCAGTCCCCTCCCCTGCATCATGAGGAAAAATATACCCCCCCAAACTGAAAACATCCCCCCCACCCTCAAGGAGGCAGCCAGGATGCTCTCCCGGTGAGCTGCAGCAGCCCAAGGGAGGGGTCCCTGGGGGCGGGGCAGGACAGAGGCCCTGAGCCTTGAGGAGCCCTTGACATCCCTGGCCCCCTCTGCCCACCCCCATGGTCCTTGGAAAGGACCCATCCCTAACACAGACATTAGATATGTATGTATATGTATATATACACACACAGGGGCCCCAAGGCCAAGCCACAGCTGCAGTGGAATCACAGCTTGGCTGGCCCTGCTTCCAACCCTGGAATGCGGCAGATGGGTTTGGGTGGGGAGGGGACTGTGACATCCCCAAGGCCTGTGGGCTCCCCCCCCCAGATCAATCTGGGGGAGGGGCAGGGCCAAGGCCCCCAGGGCTGACAAGCACCCCTCTCTGTCTCTCTGAAGACTCTTCTGGTACCCCTTGGGCCAAAGGCCTCAGGAGATGTAGCCCTGGCCACATAGCCCCCACTGGCCTGGACTGAGAACTTTGACCTAACACCCCCATGGCCCCGTCCCTCCAGGGAGCTGGGGGCTTGAACACTGTTGCGTTAAGGAGTCTGTAACAGTTCGGGAAACCCCCACCCCAGGCCTTGGGGATGTGGGGGATGGTGAATATGCCCTCGGGCCCTTCCTGAAGCAGGGGCCCTGGTTCAGGATGCCCTTCGGATCTGGACTTGGGGGGCAGCCACCCTCTACACAAAGTTTCAGGGCCCAGGCTCCTATTCTTGCTGTGGCCTGACACCTTCAGTGAGGGCTGAGGGGAGAACACCCATGAGGCCTGCCCTGGGTCCCCCCAATAATCTGAAGCTCTGGCCCAGCCAGAGGAATGGGAAGGGGGCCTGGGACTGAGGCATCAGATGTCTAGGGTCACATCCAAGTCCCAGGAGGGGGAGATGAAGATACTGAAGGGAGGAAAGCTAAAATGGGGGGGGGGGATATGACAGACTGGACCAGAGCCCTTCCCCCAGCCTCCAATCCCTGATGTTCCCTGGCCTTGACCTTTCACCCTGGGGAGGCTGCCATGTCATCCTGATAAGGCACGGGGAGGGAGGGTCCCGAGTTCCCAGTGGGGTGGCCACAGGCCAGGGGTGGACAGGGAGGCATGTTTCCAGGAAGGGCAAAGGGCAGAGAGACAGACTATTGTGTCCCTAGCATCGCTTGTTGCGTGGTAAGGCAGGTCCCCACACCTCTCCGGCCCCAACAGGGGAGCCACAGCCTGGGGGTCCGCCCAAGTCCCCCCTGACTTGCCTCCATAGCCCGCATCTCTAGAGAAAAAGCAGCCTGCTCCCCTCATGGCAAGCCACAGGATGCTCAACAGCTGACCCCGATGGGGGAGATGATAAGATCCCACTGGCTCTCCCCCTCTCCCAGGACCGATCTACAGCCAGTGAGGAAGGGCCTGGGGATCCTGGGGTGGAGAAGTGAAGCCCCCATAACCCTGCACTTAGGGCACTGCAGGGGGGCTTCTCGGATGCCAGAGGGCAAAAGGGGAGGCGGCAGATCAGAGCTGGCCCTGGTGATGGGCCCGGCCTGGGCCCCTGCAGGCAGGGAGGGAGGCAGGGCATGAGCAGGGCACCCCAGCTGTGGGGGCATCCGGCTTTAAGGCTGGTCGGGTACAAGACATTATTGCTTTAGTAGCTGCCCGGGGTACCACTGCTGGGCATTCTCCTGACACACGCACGAGGTCCAAGGGCAGAGCCAGGCTGGGACTCGAAGCCCAAGGAGAGGGGCTGACAAGTGGCTCATGAGGTCCAGAGACAAAGCACCACAGCTCTCCCCAGGCTCGGACAGTTGGAGCCCGCAGAGGGAGAAGAGATCCTGGGGTCCTTCTGAGGACCGGCAAAGGTCTCCTTGGTGCCCAGGCAGAGGGACCAGGCTAGCCACATCCACCGGGTGACCCTGGAGAAGATGGCTCGGCCCAGGAGGCCAGGGAGCCCAGCAGCCTCCTGGACAGGGCGGGTAGAGGGGGTTTCCACACGTCCCTGTGGGGAGGAGGTGCCTGGGCCTCATGGCCAGGAGCCGAGTTAGGTTTCACTGGGTCCTAAGCACCCTGGGGCCTCCTCTGCCCTCTCCCTGCCAGTGCCCTCCAGGGCCACAGTTCGCGGTCAGGCGAAGGCCAGCAAGTGACCGCCAGGCAGGGAGGATGAAGGAAGGGCCAGATCCTTCAGAGGACGAGTTTGGGGAGGAGAAGAAAAGCATGTGTGGGGTGAGGGGAATGGGACCGGAGGCAAGTGGGCCCAGAAGGGGGTGGCCCGTGGCTGAGGCAGCCGCCCGTCCATCCTGCGTGGGCTTCCGCTCCAACGGTCAAGTCACTCCCGGATGCTGGCCGAGTAAGAGAACTGTGGGAAGTGGGTGCGCTGGTCTGGCTCCAGAGAGCCCATGCTATCATCTGCAGAAGGGGAGAGGGGCTGCTTGAGGAGGGTCGGAGGAAAGGCTGCCAGCCAGCACCAGAGGTTTGCTGTGGCTGCAAAGGAGGGTGGGGCCTGGGGAGGATAGGGGCGGGGGGGGGGGGGGGGCTTGGGGAGGAGAGAGGGGGGCCGGGGAGGGGAGAGGGGGGCCCTGGGGAGCACAGAGAGGGGGTCCTGGGGCCCGGGAAGGAGGATGTGGACCACAAGCTCTGTGTGGAGGGCACCCTCTGTGACCCAACAAAAGCCAACCCCTTGGGGATCATGCTGATTAGAGGTCTAGAGAGACAGGGGCTCAGGCTGCCTCCTGTGCCCCTGGGAGTGGTCTGCAGAGCCCTGACCCTTTTGTGGTGCTAGGAGGGAGGAGGCCTTACTTACATCGGTCTGGGGGGGTAATGGTGATGGACTGCGCTGTGAACTCATCATCAAAGTACCGTGTGTCAATCTCTGACGTGACCTGGGGCTTAAACGGGGGTGGGAGCTGGGGAACAGTGGGAGGGAAGGGTCATTGAGCATCCCCCCATAGGGACGCCTCACCCACAACAAGGATGGCCTGTTGTTCACACAGGGAGAAGGTCCCCACGCTCACCCTCTTCTCCCGGGGGGTCCTCGTCTCTAGCTCATCAGAAGCCTGAGACCACAGCTGGCCACCAGACAGGCTCCACCTCCTCGTGATACCAACCCCCAGGGGAGAAGAAGGGAATTCGACCCATGTCCCACAAGAGCCAGGAGCAGAGGGGCCCCAAAACACTGAGCTCGACAGGGCGAACGGCAGCGGGAGCAGGAGCCCACTGGGATCCTGGGAAACGTCCGTTACCTTTTTCTGCAAGACGTCCTGCCAGTTGATGGCCGAGAAGAAGCGGTGCTCCATGACCTCCTTAGCATCCCGGGGACCCCCGCCCAGCCTGGGAGGACACACAGAGCTGCGGTGAAGAGCAGCCGGCCCTTCTGTTCCTTTCCCCTCGTGGGCTCATTGGACACACAGGATCCACCCCCCCCCACCCCCACCATGCTTGAGAAGGAGCCCTCACAGCAGGGTGCCCTGCAGGCCTCTTCTGCAGACCTCCAATGAGGGGGAGCCCATCACCCCCGGGCAGCCCCGTTCTGCCCTTCCAGATGTCCCTCAGCAGCCACCCACAGGAGCCCGGGCCTGGGGCCTGGCTTCACCTCTGTTTGGGGTTCCTTCTTCAGAAAGCCCAGCCAGCAGAGATTTGGCCTCAGGGCTCAGCGTGCCGAGAAACCGGATCTCCTCCATGAGGATCAGCTCGAAGAGGCGCTCATGGTCCTGGTTTGTAGAAGGGCAGCCGGCCACACGTCATCTCGTACATCACCACGCCCAGCCCCCACCAGTCCACGGCCCGCCCGTAGTTCGTTGTCCTCCAGCACCTGGAGGAAGGAGGCACCTCAGGCCCTCTCCCATAGGGCCTGGTCTGAGGGCAGAGGTCACACCAGGAAGGAGGGAGAGCTGGGGGGGGAAGGGGGGAGAGCTGGCCCTGCTCTCAGCCATGGGGGGAGCCTCCAGAAGCCCCAACCTCAGGCCACTGCTGACCGCCTTGGTGCCCAGCCCCCCAAAGCTACCTGCCGGGCCAGGTACTCCGGGGTGCCGCAGAAGGTCTTCATGGTGGCCCCATCCGTGATGCCGCTCCTTGCAGAGCCAAAGTCAGTGATCGTGATGTGCCCATCTTTGTCCAGCATGAGGTTTTCCCAGCTGGAAGGAAAGCAGGGTCTGTAGGGCCATGGCAGGGATGGCCCTCAGCAGAGAGGAGGCCGAGCTGCCCATCTGGGCACCGAGGCCACTGAGGCCCCGCCTCTCGCCCGTGGTGCTAGCTTACATGTCCCTCCCTCTTCCCACAGTCCCGGCATTGGGGGCGCCAGCTAGGGGTGGGAAGACGCCCCCAGGTACATGGGTGGGGCAGAAACGATGCCAAGGGAGTCAGTGTCTTGCTCCGTCCATCCTTGTCATCCATGGCCTAACGCTTCTCTAGTGTTTATCAGGTACAGCAAAAGCACAGAGAGGTGGCCGTTGACTGTCCCCCTGGGGATGAGGTGACCATGTGGAGAGAAGCCAGGGTGACCTGGCGCCAGAGTCACACTAGCTAGGGCCTGTCTTGGGCAGGATTCACACTCATGACCTCTGCCTCCTGGCTAGCCTACCCTGCACAGCGGATGCTATGCAAGAGGGACGGGGAGTGCTGGCCAGCTGGGTGCTGGGTGCCTCTGGCCTCAGCCTAGGAACTTCTGCAGAGTGACCAGCGTGGGCACGTCCAACCCTCGCCACAGCCCTTGCCAGCTGTGGTGTTCTGTTATGCACAGCACCCCGGGGGGGGGGGCCCTGTCCCTGGGGATGAGGCCCAGAGCCCCCCGGCAGCTGAACATCTCAGCCTGGCTTGGGGTGCTCCTAAAAGGGTGGCTTTCTCCTCAGCCCATCCTCTCTCCCTGTTGCCGGCCACACTCACATATGCTGGCAAGGGCCCTTGGGGTCTGCCCTCGGCTACCCGGGGGTGGGCACAGCTTCACTAGAGGCTCCCCGCCTCCAGCCCAAACATGACCTGCAGACGGCTTTCCTCCTCAGCTTAGGCAGCAAGCCCACAAGGCTTGGGGGGAGGAGGTGGCCCCTCCATGGGGGACAGCTCCCCGCCCTCATGCCTACCCTTGCCCCACCGCTCCTGGCCTTGGGGCCTTCTGCATACGTAAGATGTCCTCATGTGGCGGCTAAACTGTTCCCCAGCTCCTCCTGCTGACCTTTAAAAGGGCCTTCCTCCCCAGCTGCCCACCTCCTCTGCAGCTGAGGCCCCTGGCCTGATGCGCTGCCCCCCGACAGGGCAGAGCAGGGGCCAGTGCCTCTCCTGGGGGCAGCCCAAGGTGCCACCAGCTTGTGGGTGCCCTCCTGCATTCCTCTCTATGAGTCCACCTCTTCCCAGGGAGCCGTCCCTACTGCCCAACCTGAGGCATCAGCCCCTGCAGCCGCTGTGCCGGTGGGTATTCCATGGGCACAGCAGCTCTGAGGCTCAATCCTGTTCCTAGAACGTGAGGCCCTGGGAGATGGGCACACACGTCAGCCCTGTGTGAGTGCCCACATCCACCAGGAGCTCTGCCCAGAACCAAGGAGAGAGCACTGTGGACTTGGGGAGTTGGGAAGACCTGGGTTCAAAGATAGCCCCGAGACTTCCCCTAGTGGGGGATGAGGACGCAAGTCACTTAAGATCCCAGAGGAAGACTTTGGTAACACTAGGCACGAAGACAGCTCTGATGTAAGGAGAAGCATCCACCCCACAGCCCGTGGTGAGGTTCCGAGTGAGAGCACAAGCGCGCCCCCTGCTCTGTGGACTTCAAAGCTTATGCTAAGACGGCAGATGTTGATAATAGTAAGTGTTAACCCCAGTGTGGGGCCTGTGACCCTGTTACCAAAGGAGGGGCAGAGAGGTTGACATTTTAAACAGATGAAGGAAACTGAGGTCACAGAAGTAAATGGGTATTTCTGGGGTCATGCACGTCTTCATGGAGGCCGAGCCTCTGCACTGCCCTGATCTTCTGAAGTCCGCCGTGGACCCCCAGCCCCACAGGACAACAAGTGGCAGGGACAGCTTTGAACCCAGGCCTCTCCTATTCAGGCTGCGCCTGTGTCGTGTCTGACAAGCCACGGGGCCTCCGACGACCCAGACTGCAGCACCAGCCCTCCACACCGACAACTGTTCTTCTACATCTGATTCACTGTGTCATCATAGAAAACAACATTTGTGGCGAGCAGAGGGTCTACGGTCATCTCTACTGGGGCTGGGTCCCGCTGGGGGCCCTGCAGTGCAGGAAGAAGGGGCTTCAAAGGGAAAGGAGGGGGCAAGCGCAGAGAGCTCACTTGATGTCACGGTAGACCACATCCCGAGAGTGCAAGTACTTGCCAAGGCTGACACGATCTCGGCCCCATAGAACCTCGCCCTGTCCTCTGTGAAGACACGCTCTCTTCGACAGGGTGAAAAAACAGCTGGTGGCATAAAACGGAAGCCGATGGTGCGAGGCAAGTGCTTGTCCCGAAAGCCCAACCCGCCTGTGCGTGGCCAGCATGCGCACACTCATTCATCTGGGCAGTCCCCGATCTAGAGCTCCAGGGAACCCAGGTACTGGGCTAAGACGTGGGCTGCCCACAGGAAGGCTGGCAGGGCCAGCCCAGCAAGGTGGGGTTCCTAGGCTTCTAGCCCAGAAGGCTGTGGCATTTGGAGAAGGGGAAGCCAGCAGGCATGTGCAGGGAGTTTGTGACATGACATGCCTCGATGCGACCTTCCCTGTTTCTTAGACCCTCACGCTCATTCTCTTCCACCCTGTACGCTCCCATCTACCCCTCGCCCACTGCCACGCTGGCTCAGTGGGCGGCCATCCCTTCCCAAGCCAGGGAATCACAGAGGACGCCACTGCTCACCTCCCCGCCATTGGCATATTCCATCACAAAGCACAGGCGGTCGTTAGTCTGAAAGGCGTACTTGAGTGCCTAGAGAGAAGGAGAGAGATGCGGGCTCACTGACTTCATGTTCCTGGATCAGCCCCATGATTCTCATGAGATAAATGGATATGAAATGCTTTGCAAATCGAACACACGAAGCATTTGTAACAGCCATGACGACGACCACCCTCAGTTTCCATATGTGTAAAATTGGTACAGTAACCCTGGTGGTTACCCACCTCCAAGGGCTGCTCATGGCAAAGCAGGCACTCTGTGAACCCCCTTGCCAGCTGACTGCACCGGGAGCCCTGCCACCGGGGCATCCCCACAGGACAGCCCCTGCACTTTCCCAACCTCTGGGATTCTTTTCCCATTCCCTAGGATTCTTCCACAGGTACCCAGGCAGAGATAGCACCGCACAGCTCAGACTGCCTGGGAGGAGGGTCCGCCATGCCGCTCCCTGGCCCAGGGGCTGCCCACCTGTTTGAGGAATACCCTCATCTGCTGGCACACAACCCGCACCAGGAAAACTCTGATGGGAAAGGGAGGGTTAAAAGAGCAAGCAGATAGGTCGCGCAAGGCACTCAGCTCCCCTGTGTTCAACCTAGCAATGATCAAAAGGTGCGCCAGACCAAGGAAGTCAGCACTGAGGGCCCTACTGCATAAGTAACAGCCAGATGTGGTGGGCACTGGCAGAAGGGTTCTGCTGGAGAAGTCAGCACTAGTTCAAGGGAAAAGGCTAGAAGACCACAGCAGGGCCCCAGCTGGGGACAGCCAGGAGGGATGGAGGCTTATAACCACCTCCCCAACTGGGGATGCCCCAAGGGCAGTGGAAGCCCAAAGTAGCCCCCCCCATCAGGGAATGACCAAGGGCACAGCATCCTCAAACTGTCTTCCCAGGAAGCTGGCAGGGTCCAGCAACACCCCAAACAGGGGCACTGAAGTCTGCCAGCACTCTGAACAAACACCCCAGGAGAGCTGGGAGCCAATGGAAAGCACCTAGAAAATTGAGGTCAGGGCTTGACCACTTCATTCACAAGTTTAGGAAGGCAGTGTCCAGTCGGTGCAAAGTGTCAAATCAGGAACTGAGGCTGGAGATGTGAGCAAACCAAAGACATCCAAAGTCTTATGGGCCAAGACATGCCTAAGAGGGAGGCCCGGAAGAAAAGTAACTCCACAGTGACAAGCAGGGCTTCTTTTGTCAAGGAGGCAGTAGCTGAGGACCACGGAGAGCATCGACCACGGGAGAGCATCATGGAGGTCCCACAGGGACAATGCTGTCCAAGGACGATGGCCCAATGCCCTGACCCAATGGCCCGGCTGCTCAGCACCAGTCATGGACCAGATAGCAGGTGCTGGAGGCTCCCCCACGTTATGTCTACCTCGGGAAGCAGGGCCAGGGAAACCTGCAGAGAGCCCTTCTCTAAGTCTAAATGCTTAAAATAAATACATTGGCTATCAAGGAAACCAATTACTGAAGTAGTTATCAAAATATAGTTAAGAAGTTCAAGGGTGCCAGGTTAAGAAGCCCTGATCTAGGCTAGCAAAGGGCTAGCAAAGCATCTGATGAAATCTCCCAGGTAATGCTATGGGAAAGATGGAGAGATGGGCTAGACGATGGGCTAGGTAGGGGCTAGGGGCAGCGAGGTGCCGCCACAGGGGACAAGGAGCAGAGCCTGAAGACAGGAAGACTCATCTTCCCAAGTTCAAATCTGGTCTCAGACACTTCCTAGCTGTGTGACCCTGGACAAGTCACTTCACCCTGTTTGCCTCAGTTTCCGCATCTGTAGAAATGAGCTGAAGCATGACAAACCACTCCAGTATCTTTGCCAAGAAAAACCCCACATGGGGTCCCAGAGAGTGGGACACGACTGAACAGCGGCAAAGGCAACACAGTCAGGTGGCTACTGAGCTGACTGATCGGACCGGAGTCATTATGAGTGGTTCAGTGGGAACTTGGGGAGAGGCCTCACACTGAGGATCCTCAGGATCCACGTTTGGCCTTGAGCTACTGAACTGTTCTTATCAGTGACTCAGGTAAAGAGGAGAGTCCATACGCTCCCAGAGATGATAGAGAGAAAGCTTTCATGCTGCAGACTGGAACCCACTTGCCTAAATAGCTTGACCAGCGAGCCTGGGGTTTGGTCAGCTCCTTGCTGGGGCCAGAGCCACCCAGCTTGCCGCTGGGTTTGTAGTCTGGCCACTCTGCCGGGCTGGACCATGATGGAGTCATATGTTCGGTGACAACAAAAGGTGGATGAACGATGGGAGAGGTGGAATAGTTTCAGAGCTCAAGGTCATGAAGGCCACACAAGTCAAGAGTGACGGGGAAAGTATAAAAAAGAGGGAGGGTGAGATTTAAGCTGCTGTTCATGTAGCACTGGAGAGGAAAACCACAACACTGTCTCCATGCTGAGCTCTCACTGCTTGGCATATGCTCCCAAGAGGTCAAGGACAGCAGTGGAAGCCCCATAACACCCCGTGTTCCAAGCCGCTCTTCTGGTGGCCACTGGTTATAAATGGGAAGACCCAGCGAGCAAACTGAATGCCATGTCCTTAGAAGGATCACGCTTGCATTTCCCTCCCTTTGCTGCAGAGGAGGGGAATTACTGGCAAGGAATGTTGCATATACTGCTAGACATGATCAATGTATTGGTTGGCCTTAAGACATTTTTTTCTTTTTCCTTTAGGTCTTTGTTACAAAGGAAGAGAAGAAGATATTCAGAAATTAAGGTGACATAAAAAGGGTATCACTGTCCCCATTGGTGGCTGAGGCGCAGTGAAGATAGAGGTCGTGGGGACTGAAGCACTCGATGCAATGGAAGGCTAGGCTGTTGGAGATGTCTCTGGGTATGGTGGAGTCCTCCCTCAATACAAATGCAAAAAAATGGGGGCAGAGATTAAGAAAGGTGTCCCCTCTGTCAAGGGAGAAGGGCCTTAGGCAGAGCTCATGGGGACAAGGGATTATTTTTTTTTCCCCAGGGCAATGAGGGTTAAGTGACTTGCCCAGGGTCACACAGCTAGTAAGTGTCAAGTGTCTGAGGCCTGATTTGAACTCAGGTCTTCATGAATCCAGGGCTGGTGCTTTATCCACCGTGCCACCTAGCTGCCTGACAAGGGCTTCTTTATTGGTGGATTCCAGCAAACCCCAGAAGACTAAAGAACTGCTCAGAGGCCATAGAGCAGTGCACACAGGCAACAGCAAGCAGATAAAAAGAGTTGAGCTCATCCATTGGAGCCCACAGTGTGTACCAGAGACAGAGTCCCCAGTGAATGGGAAGAAGAGGGCTGGCCAAGAGACCTGGGCCAAGGGTGCTGGGCTTTCAGTGACCCCAAGCTACTCCCTGGAACCCAAGCTCTGTGGGGCGATGCTCTAGGGTTATGAAATATGGAACACCGCCATCTTCAAAGAATCACAATTGCAGATAGCCCAAAAGGCAGTAAAGAAACCAGTCATTGGGGGAGGGAAGAAATCTGAGCAGAAAGTAGGCCATTGCCAATGGTGACCCAGCTCTAGAAGTGGCCTCAAAGAGGTTATTAGGAAATGTGGGCTCAGAAAAGGAGGTGGGCTAGGTGTGTTGTAAGAGTACCAGCCCCCAGGCTGCCCAGAATGTGGAAGCACAAAAAAGGCCTGTGAGGCATGGACCAAGGACTGGGATGGTCTGTGATCTCTACTACTGGAGGAAGAATCATATCCACCAGAGCATGGCGCCATTCAAGTGAGAACCAATAGCCAATGATGAGGCCAGAAGGGCTGACAAATTCTCATCTAGTAAACAATGACTCTCCTTACCAAGAGGAAAAACAAGGCATGGCTGGTCTTGACAACAAGCTCATGTGTGAAATGTTCTGGGGGAGGGCCCTGGGAAGATTGTGGGCAATATCGCGCCATATAACAGCAAAAGGCTGTAGAACGAAAGGCATCTGCAGGACCTCAAGCATGAACCTCAAGCAAGCAAGAGCATCTTTAGAGAAGATGGCTCGGCAGTTCTGAGTGCAGCGTCCCGTGGGCATCACGGTGGATGTTCTAGTCTAACAGGCCCTGAAGGTGACCGAGGGGGAAGGTCAACTGGATGGGACCCAGAGAAGTGTCTGCTGCAAGTAATAGCTCTGACACTTGGAGAGACTGACTGATTTTCAAGATCTCAATGTGAGGAAGCTACTAAATAAGTGGGAAAAATCATGGCTGGCTTTGCCCAAATGGTTGGCCACCCAATGGGCCACTTTGTGATCATGGCAATCTCTGGCTTTTGAAGACAGTTCCCCACAGGCTGCCTCAGAAAGCACAGCCACCAGGGAGGAGAGCTGTGGCCGCCATCTTAAAGCGCCAAGTCACAGAAAGGCGTCTCTGTCAACTCTGGGCCCAGAAGATGCTGCCACCGAGGGTGGGTCCGGGGGCCTTCCTTCCATGCAGCATCCGTGGGAAGAACAGCTCCAACAAGCTTCCTGCTTCAGCAGCCAAATGGTGAATGAGGCCGTCTCCTGGCCAATGGGCTTCTGGGTTAACCAGGGGTGGGAGGGCAAGGGACGTATGGGGAAGTGACAGTGACGTTAAAAACGACATCGACCCAAAAGGGTGTGCTTGGAAGCATCCCAACAGGGCCTCCTCATTCACCTGTCCCCTAGGAGGCCAGTCCCCTTCCCTGGGGCTGCAGTGGACAGACCTGAGTTACTTACTGTGAGAAACGGGTGTCTGGTATTCTGCAGGACTCGACTCTCGGTGACTGTGTGGGCCACTTCATCCTGGAGACAGACAGACAGGCAGGCATTGGAAACACATCCATAGCACAGAGCAGGGCCCTCATGGCCTCTCATCCCAACACCTGGGGCCGGGGAGGGGCAGCCCACATGCTACACCTCCAGCCTCGGGCCCCAGCAGCTCCCCAGGCCCAAGCTCTGGGTTTTCAATCTCGGGGTCACCCCATTTGTCAAAAGGGGCCATTGCTGTGTGGTCTTCCTCCCACAGGAGCGGCCTGGCGGAGCATTAGCTCAAGCCTCCGGGCCCACCCTCTTCGGGCAGACCCCACCCCCCGCTGCGCACACCTTCCCCAGGAGCCCCAGACAAAGTGCTTGGAGCAGCCTTCCTAACCGGCTTGTAAAATCTGGGTTGAGTATTTGACCACAGGCTCTGTGGCGTCTGCTGGCCTTTGGCATCATCTAAGGCTGTTGCAAAACTCCCCCGCGTAGCCATCTAAGTCGTTATGCCCACCCGCGAAATGGCGAAACCTCCATGGGGGTACACGGCCACATGGAAGTGAAAGCTACACCACAAGGGGGCGCCCGGGGCCACACGCGGGTTGTCTGCACCTACAGTGGGCAGAGCGCACCCGGGCCTGCGGTCCGCCCGGGTCCCTGAGAGCACCCTGCGGTATGCGGCTGGCCCGCCAGAGGGCGCCGCGTGCGTATGCGCGTGCGCAGGCCGAGGGCTGGCCCACCTTGGCAATGATGACCTCCTTCCGCAGGATCTTCATGGCGTAGTAGCGCCCAGTGGCCTTCTCCCGCACCAGGATGACTTTGCCGAAGGTGCCTTTGCCCAGAAGCTTGAGATAGTCGAAGTCATTCATGGTCTGCGGGCGAAGGGCGCCGAGTCAGGGGGAGGCCGGAGGGGCGGGGCCCTCCCTCGGCCCCGCCCCACAATCCCGGGGTCTCCCCGGAGCAGTCAACCGCCTCATCCAAAAGCCAAGTGGCGGGGGGCGGCCCCTGTCCTCGTCCTCCCCCAGAGGAGGCGGGGGGCCCGGAACCCGGGCACGACCTCCGCCCCCCAGCCCCCAGCCCCCCGCGCTCACCCGCCTTGGTCCGGGTCTTGCTGACGGCTACTTCCATCTCCTCGGCCACCGAGGAGTCGCTTGGGGAGCCGCACTTGTATTCCATCGAGTGCTCCCCAGGCTCCTGATTCTTCAGGCTGTTGGCCACCATCTGGATGGCCCTCATCCACTCCTCCCTAGGTGACGCACAGAGCACCGCAGGGCTGTCAGCCGGGCACGCGGGGCGCCCAGGGCAGGTGCTCCTCCCCAGCGGGAGCGGGCCTTCCCAGCCCCCTTCATTCCACACTGGCCAGCCGCCGGTGGCAATAGTGCCATCTCCCACCTCCCCGCCTTTGACCTCCCGGCTGCCCGCCAGGCCTGCAAGGCTCTCCACTTCACCGGCGCCTCGCAGAGGCCCTTGCTTCTCTCAGAGCACCACCCAGCGCAGCCCCTACCTCCAAGGGGGGCACTTCTCCCCCTCCCCCGCCCCCCATCCCCCCCATCCCCCCAATTGCTAGCATTCCCTCCCTTGTGAAATTCCTTTGTAACGTGCCCCCTCTAGACAAAGATGCTCAGGAGGCCGGCTGCAGCTCTCCTTTGAGACATTCTCAAGGACGCCTAAGATCGTGGCCCCTGGGGGGGGGGGGGTGGGACACACATGTCCTGGCATTCATTGAGAGCGAGCTCAAAAAAACCTCCCCCCAGCCTCTTCCTAGGGGTGGCTCCAGCTCCCCCTGACCTTTCTGTCCATTTATGTTACATATCACCTTACTGGGGCTGGCCCGCTCTCCTAGGCTGTGGTTCTTTGTAAAACTGAGCGGCCCAGGAGGTGATTAAACCTCTGGCCACATGCCCCTCTTTGGCTCAGAATGCCTGGAGACAGCATTTCTGTCCCTGCTGCTCTCCCATTAAAGTCACTGTGGTGCAGAGGTGACCCTCATTCTCAGAAGCCACGCCCCAGCACCCCAAGAAGGGACAGACCCGGCCAGAAGCCGAGGGTTCCCCACCTGAGGCCCAGCCTGCCCCACATGGGGCAGCCTCATTGTCTGGAGACTGACCTAAAGACCATAATTTGGGGGCTACAACACCTGCTGCAGGCCGCCTCCTGAGACACGGCAGGGCTGCGCCCACCTGAATGAGCTCACAGACTGTATTAGGTATTTCCATTGAAGCCAAGAGAAATGCTGCAAGGACTGTGACTTTTGGGGTTAGAAATGACCTCACGAAGTCAAAAGTAGCCCCCTGTTTCTGGGTACCTCCCCAGAGTGGCTGCCACTTTATTATTTTTTTTGTGTGTGGGGGGGCAATGGGGGTTAAGTGACTTGCCCAGGGTCACACAGTCTGAGGCCGGATTTGAACTCAGGCACTCCTGAATCCAGGGCCGGTGCTTAATCCACTGCGCCACCTAGCCGCCTCCTGCCCCTTTCTTTAAATGTTTCCTGGATGGGCAACTACGTAACCTTGCTAGGAGGACTCGTGAGTATCCTATAACTGGGGTGAGCTCTCTCAAGGCCCTTGGAGCCTCAGGGCTATAGATGGTTCTGCTGGGAGGGCAGGGAGTTCTGCCCCAAGGGAACTTCAACCTCTACTGTTCTGGCTGATTGTGACTGTGCTCCAAAGGTAAATGTTCCTCATCAAGTCTCTGTCCTCACCAAAAGCCGAGCAGGTACCTGCCAGAGGCCTGCATATGTGAGCTCTCAAGGGAGGGACTCACGGATCCCGTCTGCTCGGTAGCCACATCCTGGGCACAAGGGGCATGGGGGGCTCACTAACCCGGCAGCCCCTGAACTGAAACGGATTGAGCTGATGGGCACGGTGGAGCCAAGGAAGGGCCAGTCGGCCCCAACAGGGCAGGGAGTAGAGTGCTGGCACCCTGACTGGTGGGCCGAGTGGATTTTGCAACCGCTTTGAGGGCAGTGACCTGGAGCTCAGATGTCACAGCACTCCCAGCAGTTTGCGGGGGCCTGGATACCAAGATCCTCTGCGGGAAGGTGCTCCCTCCCCTTTCTCCTCCCCCCACCTTTGCCCTCCACTCCACTGGCCAAGGGCAAAAGCTTCCCTGTGCCCTCCTGCCACCCCTGCTCAAGCATCCCAGTAGGCCACTCCGTGTGCTGCCTCATTCCCTCCTGCTTCTATCCCAATCTCCATTTGCTACAGGGACAAGAAGAGCACCCGAACAGAGCCTCCAGGCTCAAACAGGCCCAAGTCCCCTGCTCTGGGTCAGGCCTCCTGGCAGCTTTGTGATTCAGGGAACCATTAGTGCAGCTCCTGGGCCCGAGAAGCCAAAAGGCCTGTCCCGGGTCCATCGACAGCTTGTTCCCATCCCATGATCTCTCTCCACCACAGCCAGCCACATACATTCTTGGTAAAGGAGACACTGCCCACTCCACTCAGGGCTGTGGCAAATTCAGAAGTTCCCAAGAGAGAACAGGAAGTTTGGGCATCCCTCATGTAGTGGCTGCCATGGCTGGCCTGGAGGGTGTTCAGACTTCCGATGAGAAGGGCCATTTCCTCGCTTCTGGGAGGAGTGGGGGGCCTATATGTGGCCCTGTCCAAAACCAGGGGCACAGACAAGGTGCCCTCTTCCATTTCCTCCTCCCCTACAGCCTGGGTCTCCCCACCAGTCTGCCAAGAGGCCCAGGCCACCCATCAGGCCATCTCCCCCAACCGGAGGTCCACACATGCTCATGCAGGCACATGTGTCCCAGAAAAGGGAGAACACAGGTCAAAGCCCGGTGCTGGTGGGTGGCCTGCTTCCAACTGGATCAGGGGCGCAGAGCTCAACGGTTCAAAATCTCCCAAGAAACGCTCTGTGGCTTCATCCAAAGCCCTCCTTGGCAGGACCAAGAGAACAGGGCAGAGAAAATGGCCAACGATGGCCGAAGGCTTCCTATCCCACATGGACCAAGAGAAGTCCAATGTTTGGTTGCAGCCTGGCCTCTGTGGTTCCAACCAAGCAGCCTTGGCAGCAGGAAGATCTGGGTTTAAATCCTGTGTCGGACACTTCCTAGCCCACTGCACCACAGGGAGTGGGCCTCAGCGTCCTCCTTTGTAAAGTCTGGGGGTTTCAATCAATGGCTTTTAAGGTGGCTCCTGCCTCTCAATCTGTGACCCTGTGAGCCAGGCTCCATTCAATCCAAGGCCCAGCCCATCATGATTTTGTGCCAGGCACCATCACGTCCAAAGACAAAGATGAGACTGTCCCTGCCCTCAATGAGCTGACTGCGCAGTGGCCCAAGAAAAAAAGACCAAGTCAAGACAAAGACTTGCCAAGTGGGGTAGGGCCTGGGTCTTATCTCAAAGGTGCTGCTTGAGCTGGGATTCTGAGGAAGCAAGATGGGGAGAGGACTGTGCAGGCATGGCGGCCGGCCAGCCGTACAAAGACTGGGAGGGAGGAGATAACAATAAGAACGGGAAGAGCACTTTTTGCTTAGATGGAGTCTGGATGTCAGGTGTGGAAAAGGACACACAGGAGTGTGTGAGAAGGAGGGGCCTAAGTCCAGACATGCAGCCCGGAGCCATACCTGCCATACCTTGGAGGGCTTTAAATGGCAAAAGAGGAGCCTGCATTTTGTCCCAGAAGTTCCTTGAGGAGTGACACGATCAGGCTTGTGCCACAGGAACATCACCAGAGCAAGTGGGGCCCAGACGGGGCCGATGTAGCCAGGGTGCCATGGGCTTTCTCCAGAGCATCACAAACACCCCAGATCTCCCTTGGTGATGGTGGGATCAAGCCAGGGACACACTGAGACCTTACCGAGTCTCCCTCTTCAATGCCCCCACCCCGTGGAAGACATTCTCAAAGTATTCTTCCATGACTATCTTTGATTCATCCCAACACGCCTCCTTCAAGCTTGGACTTTACAGATAAGGAGGCCCAGAGAAGTAAAGTCACTTGCCCAGGGTCACAAAGCTTCCTAAGGAGGATTCAGCCCACCTCCACCTCAGTGACCCTTCCCACAGACCACACTCCAATGTAACGACCACGTCCGCTGCACTCCATTGGCCACCCCCTCGACAACGCTCTCCTTCCATCCCCTACCAGAGCCAGCAGAGGGTCACCCCCTCCAGCTCCTAGCTTTCTGGCAGAGGACACGAGGGCCTGGGAAGGGCAGCCACTTGGCCAAGGCCACACGGAGGGGCTAGGACAGGGAGCCGGCTGCTGACTCCAAGTCCAGCCTTCTTCCATGTGGCCTCATCTGGAGTCCCGACCCTCTCATTTCCTGCTCTGAAACAATCCAGCTCTCCCACTGGCCCCATGCAGGGAGAGCAGCATAGCCCAGGGAAAGGGATGCTGGGTGTGCAGTCAGGAAGTTCAAATCCAGCCTCTGACACTTCCTAGCTGTGGAACCCTGGCCAAGTCACTTCCCTTCCCCTGATTTTCACTGTCCATGCTGGGAAAAAGGGTCTGTGCACTCTAAAGTACTTCGGAGAATGGGCAGCTCCCGTGGGTGCTGCTCAGCGCCCTCCCCCTCTGCCATCTCTCTGGCTCAGTTTTCTCCAAATAGCCTAAGGAGTGACAGTTAATGTTTCCTTTTAAAAGGTCTTATCTTCAAGCTGCTGGCAAACCGCAAGGAGTCACCATAGTGTGTGTGTGTGTGGGGGGGGGGGGAGCCGCACCCAGAAGGCAAGAAGCAGCCAGGAGCAGGGGCTTTTTGGTTTTTTTTCTGGGGCAATGAGGGATAAGTGACTTGCCCAGTTAAGTGACTTGCCCAGGGTCACACAGCTAGCAAGTGTCAAGTGTCTGAGGCCGGATTTGAACTCAGGTCCTCCAGAATCCAGGGCTGGTGTTTATCCATTGTGCCACCTAGCTACCCTAAAAAGGAACTCTGGGGCCAGGGCTCCCCCTCCCAGGGAAGAAGACCCACCTCTCATCTGGAGAGTCCACGTGAAAGGTCCTTTCAATAACCGTTGTCCACTGTAGGCACCGGATGACGAAGGTGTTGGGCCGAGGGCGCTCTGTTTTCATGAGCTGGCATTCTACAGGGCGAGGGAGGGGTAGTTAGAGCACCGGCGGGGGCACGCCCCTCCCCCTGGGGCCTGCCTCCTCCAGGTGGCTCTTCCCCCCTCCCCACCCTGGTGACTTATTGACTTTCTGTATTCTTTTGGACATGAGGTCTCCCCATTTCCCCCAGGCTGGAAGCACAGGGGCCCCTTGTGGGCCCCATCTCATTGTTGCTTGGCATAAAAACATGGATGGGGCTCTGTGCCCCTCTTGAGATGGCCTGGTGGCCATGACTTTGGCTTTGGAGGGAGGGCTTTGGCCCTCCCTCATGTGGCGCAGAGTTAGTCACCATCCCCAAGAGAATGGGAGCACCCTGAGGACCTACCAGCTTGGCCCTTGCCTTTGGATCTCAGTGCTGAGCAGGAAGTAGGGACAAAGGGAGCCCCAGAGGAGAGAGGCCGTGGAATGTGAGCCCTAAGCCCAGCTCTACCCTAGCCTTTTGGGTAACCCCGTGCAAGTCTGACCCCCCTCTCAAGGGCTTGATTTTGCCCTCTGCACGAGGGGGATGTGGACTGAGTGGTCAAATCCTTATGGTCTCAGATGCTCTTGTCACAGCCAAACTGGACTTAGCACTGGAAGGGGCCTCAGAGAGCTTCATTTTACAGAAGAAACCTAGCACCAGCAAGTTAAGGGCACCGCCCAAAATCATGCTCTGTAAGCAAGCCAGCATTTGAACTCAGTTCCCATGCCTTCCACCACCTCACAAAGAACCTGCTGGCCTTGGTCTGGCCCCACCCTGTGCCTGCACCTCTTCTGGGTGGTCTTTGTGGCCACAGAGGGGCAGCATGGCTGGGGGCCTCTCCCCTCACTGTAAAACCACTGCATGGCCCACCTCCAGTGCATTATGGGGAAAGCACACTGCAAACCAGAGAGAGTGAATGAACCTGACCTCCAGTCCTGATAACCTGATAGACGGTGGTAGCCCTGCAGAGGGGCCTACAGGCTGGGGAAGCGCCCTGGGCAGGACAAAGGGATCTTGACGCTCAGGAGGCCCAAGGCTCAAGCAAGGGGGCGTTTTAATCCACCTCCCCATCCAGCTTTATTCAACCAACCTGCTACAGAGAAGTTATTTAGAGGGGGCAAACTCTGGTCAGGGACCTCTGGCCTCTCTTTGTAGCCAATGAACGACCCATCACTCTTTAGCAGGAAGTAGCGTGGCCTCCAGGTCTTGATGTATTCACCTGAAAGGAGACAGGAGAGGTCAGAGGTGCAGGCCGTCCCCCCAGCCCAGGAGCTGGGCCTCCTGGAGCCAGGGCAGATCCTGTCTCCCTCCAGAGGCAGCTACATTCCAGCCTGCAGATGCTTGGGTAGTGACTCATCAGAGAGCCAGCAACAACAGAGACAGGGAGGGAGACTAGGGGAAGGGGCGGGCTAGAGAGAGGAGGAGATGGGACTGGGGAGAGGGGGAGACACTATGCCCGCTTCTAGGAGAGAAAGCCTGTGGCGGCTTCAGGTCTGGGAGGAGGAGGAGGAGGGAAGGGGCCCCTGGCTGACGCAGGGCAAGGCCCTGGGCAGGACCCAAGTATGGGAGAGGTCACAGCATGACGTGCCGCTCCCCAACTGCAATACCCCTGAGACAGGCGGACTGGTTCATGGCCTCTGGCCCTAATTGGGGGCCTGCTGCTCTGCCCTCTCCTTCCCCCTGCCCCCTCTCCTGCCGGGAGACAAAACTGTTGCCGGTCCACAGCTATTGCTCTCATGGGGACAAGCTGGAGACACGTTCTGGGCCCAGGCGAAGTCCCTTTCACCCCAAAGAAATCTGCTGTGAAGCAATGATGCCAGCCTGGGCTTGGGGAACGACACAGACACACTGGGGGCCCTGGAAATCCTTGGAGGGAAGGGGGGAGAGAAGCTGGCCAGGCCCCCAGAGCTCTGTCCAGATGGCATTCAATCAGTGCCAGTTGCTGCTCTCCTTGTGCCTGGAGAAGGTGGCATCAGTGAGAAGCATGGCCCCCAAGGAGAGGGTGAGGGCCACAGGAACCAGGCAGGGAGGCTCAAGGGAAGGGGTGAGGTGACCCCTGAGGATCGAGGTCCTCTTGGCTGCTCTAAGAACAAGAGAGATCCTTGGGACCCCTCATGGCCCTGCAGCAGTGAGATGCTCCAGTCTGCCCCTCAGCACCAAGGAGACAGGCTGCCAGCTAAAACAAACAGCAGCTACTCGGGGGACGCCATTTGGAGAAGGAGCAGCCTGCAGAGTGGAGCTGCCTGGGGGAAGGGGACAGGCCCTGTTGCCCCCAAGGGTGCTGCTCCAGCCTTCCAGAGTGCCCTGGGCCCAGCTGGCCAGCTCGTTCCCCAGGGGCTCCCCACGTCCAGCTGACAGATGTGCAGAAGATGCTGGTCCTGCTGTGTGCTGCCACACCCCTTCCTCCTCCTTCCCGCCAAGGACATGCAGCACCCGGGGGCCCCATTTCCCAAGCTCCCTCCAAGAGCAGCACCAGGGCTCCCCCCAGGGCCCAAAGGGAGCAAATGCCAGCCCGCCCACCCTGCAGTGGGAGTGGGCTAGCATTACCACCCACAACACAATGCTTCTCTGGTGCCCCACCATTGGCATAGGGCTTTCTCCACAGCAGTGCCGGAAGGAGCCCGACCAAACGTCATCTACATTTTGCAGATGAGCAAAGTGTGGTTCAGGAAAGTGACCTCCCCCCCTCCCAGCTGGCACCTCCATGTCCTCCATTATTGCTTCCTGGGGGTGACAGCCTTCCAATGCCACCCAGGTGTTACCTCTGACCAGGAGCCCACACAGACAGACCAGGAAATCAGATCTGGAGTAGGAGAGGACCCCTCAAGGACCACAGAGCCCAACATGTCATTTTGCAATGACTTGTCCAGGGCCACACAGCTGGGACTGGAGACAGGCTCTGAGCCCAGGCCTAGGTCTGCAGCTCAGTCAGGCCCTTGTGTCCAGGGCTGTGGGCCCCACTGTCCCCCATGAGGATGCAGTCCAGCCCCCCTCACCTCTCTTGTGGAGCCAGCCTTCCTTGACAACAGACACCTCGTTCATGGTGGCGCCCAGCCTTGCCACCGCCTTGCCAGGGAGGGGTCAGGGGAGAGTGCGCCTGGGGAGCTACAGATGGAGCGGAATCTGCTGTGGAGAGAGAGGGGCATGTTGGCACCCAAGGCCCAGCTGTTCCCACGGAAGCCTCCCTCTGCCCACCTAGGCTCCCCCCAACCCATACACTCACCCCCACCCCCACATCATACCCCACCCCCCTCCAAACACACACACACACACACACACACACACACACACACCACAAAGCTAATTGGGATAAGGTCCAAGATGCAAGTCCTTCTCTGGTGCCCTTGGGATAGAGGGAAGTTGGGGCTACCTGGAGGACCCTGGTAGAAAATTCAGCACCCTCCCCCTATGTAGTTGAATGCCAAAGCCAGCCAACTCTCCTCCCTGAAGCCAAGCTAAGTCACTTCCCCAGAGGCCGACTCCCTAGCAGTGAGAACGCAGGGGACAGATGTAGCTTCTCCTCCTGAGAGGGGAGCACCACTTTTCTGGGCAGAAGCAGTATAGGGACAAGATGGAAACAAATCTGAATGGGGTTCTTCTTGGGGGAAAGATGAGGGGAGGCAAAAGCAGCCTGAATTAGAAGACAAGGAGCCGAGCCTTGGGGGAGTCCCTGGTTAGACAAGGGGGCTGGGGGGGGGGGACACCTGGCCCCTTGCAGGATCTCTAGGTGGTCAGCAGGCCAGCCATCAACAGGAACTAGACTCCCACATCACTCAATGCCCACAGGCTTAGTAAAGGGGTGAATCAGACAGGCCCCCCCCTGCCCCCAGCAGGACCTCCAAAGCAGGCCTCCCCTCAGCTGCCCCCACCAGGGCCTCATCCCTTTTACCCCCCTCTCTGTGACTGCCATAGAGCTGTGTGGTCTCCAATGCCTTTCCCTGCCCTCCACCTCGGGCTTGGGTGGGAGATGCCAGGGTGAGTGCACACAAGACTGGCCTTTCCTGTGTATGCAGCTAGCAGGCCTCCACAGGGGCTGCAGGGACAGGAGGGAGAAAGCTGGGGCCAGCTGCCTTCCCCACACCTGCCCCGAGCGTTTCTGGGAGAGACTGCCCCTGGACCCCCAGGAGGCCAGGACTCAGGGCCCCACACCAGGAGCCCTCCTCAAACAGCAGCTGACAAATGCACAGGCCTGCCGATGCCAACCGTGTCTCTCATTCCTGAAATGGGAGAGAGACGCCTTCCACCTCCCATCTCTCCTGCAGCCACAAGCTCAGAACTGGGTCCCCCAGGGGACTGGGGCAACTGTTGTCCAAACTACCTCTTGGCCTCACCTTCTTCCCCACCCTCAATTGTCCCCCATCACCTCCAAACACACGTGGCTCAGGGCGCGTGCACACACACACACACACACACACACACACACACACACACACACACACGCCATCACTCACACGCACACCCTCTTCCAGGGCTTAGAGAGCAGGAAGCAATGGAGTTATCACAAGCCGTTACATTATCCAGGCCAAGAAAAGGGCATTTTCCTAGTTCACCTGAGGACAGCCTGTTAGGCCCACCAGGCAGGAGCCAAGGGAGGACCCGTGAGGGGCAGCAAGTAGCCCCGGAGGCTGGAAACCTTGTGGGAATCATGTTTCTCCTGGTCACTTATGGACTCCGAGGGGAGGGGGTGGGGGGAGGACCCCCCCCCCCGCCAGGGCCAGCCTCTCTCATCCACCTGCCTTGAGGCCTTCAGAGGTGGCACGTGCCCTGCAGCCCACCCAGATGAGAAGGGGATTCGGCCTTCGCCAGGGACCTGCTGGGGTTGGGAATGGGGGAGCCGACAGGAAGGGGCATTCTCTGCCCACCCCCACAGGGCCTGGCAACTTCTGAGAAATGACTTGGCTTTCCCCACATTGACAGGTTTCTCCCCCCCCCCAGAGGGGTTCAGGCAGCTGTCTCCCCACAATCCTAAGAGAAACTGCTACAGTATCTGTCCTCCAGACCCCAGAGAGCTTTGTCACCCTAGCCTGGCAGTGCACTCTGGGTAGGTGGATCTGAAACCTGAACTCCCCTGCTCAGCGTCACTCCCCCAACCCCACCGCCTTTGGAAGGCTCTGCCCGTCACCCTCCATGGAGGGCCCTAGGGCATAATGGGAAGAAGGCGTCCCCTCTTGGGGCCTGGCCCGGAGGAGCCTGGAGATCAGACCTTCTGTGATGCAGAAGGGAGGCAGAAAGATGCTAAATACAGCAAAACAGCCAGCGCTCTGGACTATCCCCCCGCCCCCAACACAAGACCCCTTGGGGCGGGGTGCCCTCTTGGCTGCTTTCCAGAGGGCTGGAGAGCAGGGGGTGACAGCTGGTGGGAAACAAGAAAGCCATTTTTGGAACAAAAGGACCACGCTGAGGACAGGGGAGGGGCTGCAGGACCTGCCCTCCCCACCCTCCACCCCCACAGAGGTCGGGCAGTGCCTGAGCTGGAGGTGGGCATCTCGACCCTCGACACTGCCGGTGCCATGGGCTCCCACCTGCAAACCTCTCTGCCCCCGATGGGGTGGGGATGGAGAAGGGTGGCACCAGAGGGGAATCTGAGAGATCAGTGTGAAGCGACCTGGTGCGATGCCAAACTCTCACCCCGAACAATAGTAACTGGGATTCAGAAAGTACTTTACAGATGTGGGGCATGGCCAGTGCATCACCTCCTTTGGGGGGCAGAGTGCTGGACTTGGATATGACAAGGCTCTCGGTGAGACCTCGGTTAGACCCTAAAGCGCTATCACTGCCGGCATGTGAGAGGCACTTCGTGTCTGGTGACTCACTAGGACCCTCCGACCGCCCCAAAGCACCCTGGGATAGAGAAGTGCTGAGGATGCCACAGCACTGCTGGGAAGGGAATAAACCCGCCCACCCCCTGTTCATCACCCCCACCACTGCACGAAGCTCCCCAAACCAGAGGCCACTCGGCACCGATCCTCACTCCCTCGCGCCACTGGCTGGGCCTTCACAGCCTCCGGTTTCTCGTTTCTTGTTTTGCTCCTTCCCTCCCTCCCCAGCCCCAACCCTGACTGTCCACCTGGCATTCCTGAGGCCCACCTGTGCCCCGCCACCCGCCTCCAGCCTCAGCAGGACTTCTGCTTCGTGTGGAACAGGCCACTTGAGAATGCTGATCTTATTTCCTGGAAGAGGCCTGCTCTGGTCTTTTGTCTGGGCTTGGACAGTTACTGGAAAAGAGATAAGGCCAGAGGGGATAAAACCCAACAGGCAGAGTAAATTAAGGGAGAGATGCTGCCAGATGCAAGCCGGCCTTTGTCTACTGAACACACTGGGGAGAAGGCCTCCTATGGTGGAGGGACCACAGAAGAGCCCCCAGAAGAGGGAGAGCAAAGGATCCTGGGAAGCCCTGCCCCAAAGGGTGCCCAGCCCACCTCAGAAAGAAAGGCACTGGGACAAACCCTGAAACCTAAGGCAGAAGAAGGCTCTGACCAGTCATCAAAGGCTTATAAAGATCATGTCCTCTACCCCGAGCACAGCCAAGAACAAGCAGAGAGCATCCCAGATCTCCAAGCTGTGAGATCGGGGATTAGGGCTGGAGAACCTACATCTGAATGTTTCCGGCCTGTGGCCTTACCCTGGACGCCACCACCTCCACTGTCTAGGCCCCAGGCCGTCTCTCTGGCCTCAGGGTGGCTTCCTTCCCTGCCTTTCTGCTGTTGTGTCTCCAGGGTCCAGCATGGGCTGAGCCCCACGGGAGCTGGGACCTTTGAGCTCTGCGGTCCCTTTCTGACCCCAGACCCTTCCCTGAGACCTAGGGCCACCTCCGGCCTCCAGGCAAGAATGCTTCCCTGCTCAGGGCTTGGTCAATTCAGTCTTGGTTTGGGGGCCTCTAGGGATGGGAAACTCATTCCCTCTCCTGTAATCCAGTCCACGATGGGACGGTTCTGATTGTGAGAAAGTCTCCTCCCGTGTTGGATGAGGGAATGTCTCAGTCTTGCCCCTCACCCGGTCATCCCTCTCTTGCACGCACGCCCTTGGGCCAAAACAAAAATGAGGTGAGCAAGAGAAGGAAGGATGGCCTTGGGAAAAGGCAGTCCCACTCGTGAAGACCCACCTAGGAGCAGGACCAGGCCAAGGCCTCCTCACAGCATCTGGTTACTTGGCACATTATTACTTCCAACTGCAAGCGGAAAGGTGTCACATTATACCAAGCACCACGCTCAACAGCTGACCCTGGAAGCCCCTAACATGGCCCCCGGGGCACAAGGTACCCAAAGGACCTGCTGGATTCCTGCACTCTCTGCCCCAGGGCTCTTTACTGAACAAGGCTGTGACCGTGCCAGCCAACCCTGCCCACTGAGGGCTGAGACTACAAAAGGACTGTCCCTCTGCACTAACCCATCAGCCTCACAGGCTGGGAACCTAATTTTAAATGTTTACAAATTTAATCACTAACTGCTTTCTGAATGCCTACTATATGCTAAGCCGACAGCTGAGCCCCTCCAGCCCAGGATCCTCCATCAGACAAGGACATCAAAAGACATGTCCCCTTCTAGCCCTAATGAGAGGTTCTCTGCATGAATGCGTCTTGACTTTTACAATTCAGTGTGAACATTTGTTGTTGTTGTGTCCAACTCTCTGTGACCCCATTTGGGATTTTCTGGGCAAAGACCCTGGAGTAGTTTGTTATTTCCTTCTCCAGCTCATTTTACAGATGAGAGAACTGAGGCAGAGGTTAAGTGACTCGCCCAGGGTCATACAGCTAGTGTCTGAGGCCATATTTGAACTCAGGAAGATGAGTCTTCTTGACTTCTGGTGTGGATCTCTATCCCCAGCGCACTCAGCTTCTCCAAACATTTATTAAGCACCTACTATGTGCCCAGCACTGTTTCAAGTGCCAGAGATACAAAGACAAAAGAGAAAAGTCTCTGCCCTCCAAGAGCTTACCCTCTACAGAGAAGCTACCACAGGCAAAGATGTAAGAATCTACAGGTTAACTGAGGGAAAATCATACGAGCTCCCTATCTCTGACATCTCCCTAATGACAGGTCTAGGAAAAGGCCAAACCAGGTGGCTAGGAAAGCCCCCAAGGCTTTGGGCCAGGGGCCATTTGGGAAGGCCAGGCTATTTCTCTGCACAGAAGGCCTAAGAGGCATCCCAGCTCCTCAAGGAGATTCGAACTTCCTCCTGAGAGCCCTTGGCCAGAGCATCGGGAAGGCTGGGAGGCCAACATGGGCCTCCCTCAGCTCCCAAGACACCTGACATCAGATGGGCTACAGAGAAGGTGGGAGGCCCAGGAACACTAAGGCAGCCAATCAGCACTGGGGAGGGGACTTGAAACGAGAGGGTTAAAGCAAGTCAGCCACAAAGAAAGCAGCTGCCTAACACCCAAGAGCCCCCACTGCTTGACATGTTCAATCCTTTAATTACTCGTGGTTACAAAATGAGTGTTTATTTGTGTTATAGACTAAGAGACTTTCTAGACTCCTGGGCTTGGGATGGAGTCTTTAAACCCCCCAACAAACTCTCATATTTTTGTGGAGAGGTAAGTTGGGAAGAAAAGCCATTAGCGAAGAAGGACTCCCCCCCCCCCCACCCCGCCAACCAAGGCCAGCCACATATTTCAGTCAAGCTGGTCATCTGCAGTCATGCTTTAAATGACAATTAGATTTTAAGTTCCTTGAGGGCAGGGACTGGCTTTGGCCCCTTTTTGTATGCCCAGCACTTAACACAGTGGGCACTGCCCCCCCCATATACACACATACAGCAGGTGCTTAATAAATACTGAATTATGGAAATACTCAAGCCCCCAGGCACAAGGAGGTATTTGTTCCTTTGGAGTCCACTAACTACACAGGGAGGGTGATAGCAGCTCCCCTTTATCAACCCTATACGGGTAGGTCAGGACAAGGACTATGATTCTCATTTTACAGACAAGAAAACTGAGGATACATTTAGTTGGCATGTCCAGGGCTCTGTCCAGGTCTTTCAACTCCAGTCAGTGCTTTAGGTTACAGGAAATGTCAACAACATTCAGTAACTTGGGCCAGGCCAGTGGAGTAGGAAAGATGCTGGGCTCTGAGTCTGGAGAAGCCTGAGTTCAACTCTTAGCTCTGCTCTTCCTCAGTACCTGGTTAAATACCCTGGCTAAATCATTTAACTGTGCAGGGCCTCGGTTCACCCAATTGTACAACTGAGCTTACTGCTTCCTGGGGCCATAGGAAAAGCAATGTGTAACAATCCCCAAGTGCTCACGGGAGGGTGAAAGTCTTAGGAAGTCTTTCCTTGAAATTGAGAGTAAAAAAAAAAAAGAAATTGAGAGTAACTTCAAGGAAAACACTGGGATCATGGGATTTAGAGCTGAGCACCCAGGATGAGAAATGGCCTGTCCATAGTCACACAGCCACCAGCCAGTGGTGGGGGCCTGAACCCCTATCTGGTTCTTCTTCCACACTCCAGCCTCTCCTGGCAATGGCTGCCAGAGGGCCTTTGGTTTGGGGCTGGAAGTCTGACAAGGACATCCAATCCAACCCTCTCCTTTTTACAGATGAAGAAATTGAGACCCAGATTCTGAAGCATCTGCTTGAGGTCCCAGAGCCTGGGATCCACACCCACCTTGGGGCCCCTGCCTCCATCAGCATCATCAGCTCTGTTAGGGGTCAGCCATTGCTTCCGCCTGGCCCTGTTTGCCCTCTGGATGGTTCCAGTGCCAAGAGGGATAAGCCAGGCCTGAGTGAGGCCCTCCCCAAGCCCTAAGGGATACAGGAAGAGCTGCCTCATCGTACTGGAATGACGGGCTCTGCTGTTGTTGGACCAGCTGGAGCCAAGAGGCACAGACCCCCCAAGCAAGCCTGGGCCCCCCATCTTGCTGCAGGCAGGCTCCTTCCATGGGGAGGTGAGAAAGCAGCTTGTTGACAGCAGAGCCAAGGAGTTCTTTACCTCACCACATCCTGCTATCGGCCCTGCCGCACCATGAGGACCACGGAGGCCCCGGCCTTTGGGGGGCCGTGGCAAGGGGCAGGCTGCAGAGAAGAGCCTCTGCAGCCTCTAGGGAACCAAAGAGAATGCTCTCTTCCTGGTGCACCTGGAGGGCGGGGGAAGTCCAGTACAAGGTGACTTCACCATTAGGAAAAGTGGGGCTGGGAGGAAATGAAGACCAGTCGGTGCTGCTCCAAGGCCAACACCTCCAACTTCCTGATCTCCTTTTAGAGACAGCCCCCCAAGAAAGCCTCCCCTGGCTCTTCATCCTACACCATCCACCTGCCAGCATGGAGGCTACTGAGGCCTGGCTGCTGGAGCGAGGCTTTCACCCGCAGGAGGCAGCTTCTCACAGGGATCTGCTCAGCCCAGCTACAGGCTGCAGGGGCGTCCAGGTCCGTGGAAAAGGCCCCTCCATCTGCACCTGCAACAAACCAGCCAATGGGAAAGCTCCCGACCAAGGGTCTAGGTGCAAAGGGGCCCGGGGAGCGGGCCCTGCCCCACCAGCCCTTGTCTCCTCTGTGGGGCGCCATGGGCTATGACCCCAGCCAAAGCCTTCCAGGGCTCCCGCCTCCTGAGCAGGCTCCCCCTGCAGATGGCTCCCTGTGGACCTCTCCTCCTCACGTCCCTCCAACATCTCCAGAGGCCTCTCACAGCCTGGTCTGTGTCTTACAGTCTCTCTCACTAGTCCCATGCACCTAAACTACACATGTTGGGAGCTCTGGCAGACAGCAGCGTATGGTGGAGAGGGCCTGGCTATGAGAGTTACACACCGGAGTCACAACCGTGCCTCTGACCCAGACAACACGAGTCGCCCTGGGCAAGTCATTTAACTCCCCTGGGCTTCAGCTTCTTCATTCAGAAGATAAAGGGGCTGAAGGAGGGGGCTCTGGGGCCCTTCCCTGCTTGGACCAGGTCCTTTTTTTACACCTTTCCTGCTCCCCTACTTTTGCTCATGTCTCACAACTGCCCCCCAGCTAAATCTGAGCAGATCCTGGTTCAAATGGAGCCGGGTGCAACAGACAGTCAGAGGGCCCAGATTAAGTCCTGCTCACTTGCTACCTGGCTGGAAGGCCCCCAGGGTCTCTGGTCCAGCTCACTCTGGCCACTGCATTCACTCCAAGAAGCATTTCTGACTTAAAGGGCAGCTCCTGGCCCTGCCCTCAAGGGACAGCATCAGAACATGACAGAGTGACAGTAGTCAGCAGCCCAGGCCTCCCAGGCCTAGCCCTGACACAGCTCTTTCCTCACAAGCCACACCAATAGCCAATTTTACATATGTAGAACCTGAGGTGCCAAGGAGTGAAGGGACTTCCCCGTAGTCAGCCAGTTAAACATTAGGGCTCTATCACCAACAAGCACTTAGCAAGCACCCACTGTGTGCTAAGTGCCGGGGTTCTGTCACCAGCAAGGGCCTAGCAAGTACCCACTATGTGAGAAGCACTGAGGCTCTACTATCAACAAGTGCTTAGCAAGCACCTATTCTGTGCTAGGTACCGGGGATACAAAGACAAAGAATGAAACAATTCCTCCTTTCAAGGAACTTTTTAGGGGAAACATATACACTAATGAAAATACATAAAAGAGGTACAAAGCCATTTGAAGAGAGGGAGACACTAGCAACTGAGGAGAGTCAGCAAAGCCCTCCATGTTGAAGGTGGCATTTCAGCTGAGCTCGGAAGGAAATGGGGAATTTGAGGAAGCTGCTGTCAGGGGGGAGTCATTACAAAGGCTCAGAGATGGGAGATGGGAATGTCATGGGTGAAGAATAGCACAAAACCCAAATGGCTGGACCAGAGTGCACAAATGGGAGAAACAACAGGCGCAACAAAGCTGAAAAGGTAGGCCTTGAACCCCGCTCTCCTTCCCTGACGGCACAACACTCAAAGATACACTGTTTCTCCTGAAGCGTTTACTGCAACTGGCCTTTCTTCACTGTTCCCCGTATACATGTCTTAACTCTTCTCCCTCTCTTGCCGCTGCCTATTTAAGACTGTGTCCGGGGATGGCCTCTGAGGTCCACTCCAGAGCTACAACTATGGTTCTATGCTCCTTGCAAATACTGCCCCCCCCACCCCGGACTCCACAAGTAGAATGTAAACCCCCCACCCCCTACTAGCTGCTTTTAAGGGCCTTTCCTGGCTCCCCCAGCCCTGCTCTGGCCACTGCCCAGAGAGCTGGGAGATGTCCCACATTCACTTATCTGTGAACACGCCGTCTCTGCGGGGCAGGAGCTGTCTCACCTTTTATCAGCAGCCCCAGTGCCCGACTTGATAACACAACTGCGGGCCATGAACAGGTTTATGGTCCCCCGCCTGAGGCCTCCCAAGGAGATACTCGGGCAGCTTTCAGCCAGGACCTGGCACACAGGAAGTCATCGTCGATGACGGCCCCCCTGCAAAGCGGCAGGTGACAGGAGTCCAGATAGGGGACAGTCCAGGAGCAAATGGCAACGAACTTTCTCCTCCCTGAGGAGATTTAAGAAGAGCCAAATCTCGGCAGGTGACCGCATGATGATTGAGCCCATGGCAGTGGGTGAGATGGGGGATGCTGGGAGGCTGGGGGCCTGGAGGGCTAAGCAAACAGTAGCTCACCCGGCTGCTTCCCTCCCAGTGGACCTCTCCAGAGCTACTTAGCGGGGCCTGAAAGGGCAGTTAACCTGCAGAACACTAGAAACGGGCTCCAGGCTATCAAGGATGCCGCTGGGACCTAGTTCAGAGCCAGGTTTGGGAGGCAAAGGGGGTGCAAGAAGAATGAGAGACCCCCCCCACAACTTCCTCCATTTGGGCCCCCAGTCTAGAAAACCGGCCCCTATCATCCAGCTCTAGGACCTGGAGCTGTGACTTGGGAGGAGATGGGAGGCAGAATCAAAGATTCTTGGTGGCCCTTTTGTTTTTGGTAGCAAAGAACTGGAGAGAAATCAGGTGCCTATCGAGGAGGGACGGCTAGACACCTTGTGATAGCAGAACGTGCAGAAAGAGGCCGACAGAGGCAAGGAATCCAGAGGAATGTGGGAAGGCATGTGAGCTGATACAGAGCGGACAGCCACTGAAACAACACAGATGAAAAGATCAATAGCAGGAAGTAACTAACGACCATTAATGATCCCAGAGTGGCCAGCAGCACCACCACAGGCCAGGGCCCCAGGGGGCCGAGGGCAGCATACCTGCCCGGGGCGGAGTGGGGGTGGGGTGGAGGTGGGGAGCAGATCCCCAAACAACGGGCCACGAAAAGAGAACATGCCAACAGAACTCATCAGAGACATTGCTGAAAATGGAGCAAGAGGACGTTAGAAACACAGAAGGGCCCTTGGGGAGAAGCCCGCCGCCAGGAGAAAGCCACCCCCAGCCCAGCCACACAGGCTTGGGAGAAGGGGAGGGAAGAGCAGCAGCAGGATGGGCTCTGCCCCGACAGGAGGCCAGGGCGGGCACTCCTGCTGGGAGATGCCAGTGAGGAAGGATCAGCAACCATCAGGGCTGTAGGGGGACACACAGACATGCAGACACACACGAGAGGAAGCTGCAGTGAGCATACCGACTGACCAACAGTGGACCTGGGCCCAGGGAGCAGAGAAGGCAGAGAAACAAAGCCAGGCCTCAGGGAGCTTGGGCTTCTGAACTGAGCAAAGCAAGAGGCACAAGGCAGGAAAGAAAGCCCCTGGATGTCTCTCTCCCCTCTAAATACCATCAGTGGGAGAGCTTTCCAAGGGCCTTGGAAGGGTGGGGGGAGGGGGGAGAACAAGCAACCTGCAGCAGGCCTGCGCCCTCTCGTCCGATTCAGCACGCCAGGGAGCGAGGCTCCCGCTCTGCCTCAGTGGGCTAGCCCTGCCCGCCTGGTGGACGACGGGAGAGGCGATCCTTGGGCGAGCTCCCTTCCTCCTCTTCCCCCAAGGCCCGGCCCGTGCCCAGGTCTGCTTCCCCCAAATGGGGCCTCCTCCTCCCCAGTCTTTCATCTGGAGGAGGCTGCCACAGCCAACCACACCCCCGCTCCGGCCTCTCTGGCGAAGGCAGCGGCCGCTTAGGGTCCTTCCCAAGGAGAGCGCCCCGAGCAGCCCCAAAGTCCCAACAAAGTGCAATTGCAGCAGCTGAGGCCAAGGCACAGCCTTGAGGACTGACCGTCTGCTCCAAACCCTCCCGGAAAGCCAGCCTGCTTCCCCAGGCTGCCCAGGCCACCAGCCGCTGCTGCTTCCCCCTCTCCCATGAACTTAACTCTGACTATTTCTAGGGATGCTATACCCTCCCTCCCTCCCCAGGTGGGCAGGCATTCTTGGGTTCTTGTACCCCCAGCACCTAGCAGAGGGGCTCACACACTGTAGGCCTTGAACAAATCCCTGCTGATCTGGGCAGCCAAACCAAGGACAGATATCAAGGGCCCAAGTCTAAAAGAAGGGCCCTTAAAAGAACAAACCCTCACTGTACACATGAAGAAAACGAGGACCCAAGATGATAAGTGATGCTGCTCTAATAAGGGACAGAGCCAGGATTTGAACCCACGTTCTCCTCCAAATGATCTGGTCCAAGGTAATAGGACCAAAACAAGAACCCACGTCCTCCAGCACACTTTCCTCCTGAGCACATATTGTGATACAAGCCCACCAAAAAGGTGGCTTTATCTGATGCCTGGGGTGCCAGGCTGGGCTCTGCCAATGACTTGCTCTAGGTGCCCAGGGTGCCAGGCTCCATGGCCCAGAACAAATCCTTTCGCTGGGAATCTTCCTGGAGGGAGAAGAACCCCACCGCACCCCCGACAGGCTCTGTGGTGATGAGTGAGCCAACCCAGGATGGGAAGGCCACCCAGCCTGGCCAACTTCACTGAAGATCAAGTGAAAAAGCTGCTCTCTGGGGTGGGAGGCTGAGAGAGGAAAGGGAGAGATACCCAAGCAGCAGCAATGGAAGGGATGGAGACCCAAGCAGCAGGGCAAAGAAGAGGCCCAGGGCTGGCCAGCAGGGGAGAGGAGCAGGGCAAAGAGAAGCCCAGAGAGCTGAGGCCCCAGAGGCCTCACTGCTCGGCCGAGAATGCAGAGCCCAGAGCTGAAACAAGGCCAAGTCAGACCTCTGTCTTCAAGAACTAGGAACAATCCCAAGGTAGAAGGAGCAGCCTGGTGGGCTCAACTCCCCTGGGGCCGGGGTGCTCGAGTACAGGCAGGTGGGCTGGAGGCCCTGAATGAGGGAGGGAGAAGCAGCTGCCGGGAGGCAGACGCCTTCAGAAAAAGGAGGGAAGCAACAAGAGCTGGCCAGAGACAAGGCTGCCCCAAGGCTGCTTGCTCAGAGACAGGAAGGAGTGAGCAGGGACCATGGGCAGCACAGGCTTCTCCAGGAAGGGCAGGCCCCAATGGTCCCGAAGCCCGCCTGGGCCAGCAAGGGGGTGATCTCCCAGCAGGCAGATCACACATCCTTCCTGGGTTCTTTGCACCCCCACTGCACTCAGCCTGTCTGTACAGGCCATGCCCCTGGCCATCTTCACATGGCTCCACGTCACAGAGCACCAGAACCACGAGCGGCCACAGGGCTCACCACCACCCTGGGGCAAGCACTGCCCTCTTAAGCAGAGCTAAACGGCTCCCGTTGGCATCCTGAGTCCTGTTTCTACCCTCTAAGGCCCAGGGGAATAAAGCTAATGCCTCTTCCACATGAGACCATTCAAACATTTGAAAGCACAACAGACAGAGCACTGAACTTGGAGTGAGAAAGACCCAAGTGCAAACCCTTACCCCGACACCCAATCTAAAGTGTGACCCTGGACAAGTCACTTAACCTCTGCCTGCTTCGGTTTCCTTGTCTATAAAGTGAGAATAACAACACCTCTCCCAGGGTTGTGAGGAAGGACTCTGCAGACCTAAAAGCACTCCATGGGTTAGCAATTACAGTGATCAAGAAGAGTCTTCTTTTTTCCGATATTCTATCTGCTCCTTTCTCCTGCCTACTCAGTCAGAGCACCAGAGGCATGGTGACAAGAATGGCAGCTTCTCTAGTCGTCTGGGCTTCCTTGAATTCCCCAGATCAGTGCCCAAGCGGTTCCAAGCTGAAGAGTCCTCGAATGGAGTCAGGAGAGGCCTCAGCTCACCTTCCCCGCCTCTGTCCCCAAGCAGGGGCAATATGGGCCAATTAAGAGACCTCTCTGCCACCCTCAGCTCCTCATCTGTCAAGAGCAGATGAGATCTGTAGTACCTGCTGCTCTGGGGCTGTTGTGAGCATCAAAGGAGAGAATAGACGGGGAGCACTTTGAAAACTTAAATCCTGTACAACTGTGGCCTGTTCTTTCCTCTCCCTCCTCCTGGGGACTCCCTTAGAATGTCCTCTAGGCTTCTCCAAATGCACTTAGCAAATTCTATGAAGGTATTTATTGGGGGAGGTTTTATTTCCTTGAATTGACTAGGAGCTCCAGGAAGGCACAGGCCCTTCCCTGAAGGACCCCAGGCCAAGCAGATGCTCAGGAAACATTTACTGAATGAGTGGGGTGTGTGTGTCTCCCCACACATGCAGAGCTGGACCTGCTGAGCAGCTGCTGGTGGTGAAGTGCTTGGAAGTCAAAGGAGAAAAAAAAGATACCAGAAGGACTATGGAGTCAAAGCACTGGGATGTGTGAGGAAGGAGGATTTGCTGAAGCTGATGAAGCCTCTTTGTAGACAGAAAAAATGAAGCCGGATGCTCCCAAGGACCTACCTTAGGCCCCCCAAGAGACTCGAGGCACAAATGGGCCTTTTTGGGGGGAGGGCAAGCCCTAAGCACCCCCTCCCTGGGAGAGCTTCTCAATGGGCCCTTGACAAGGACTTGCCTAGCAGCCACAGGCCAGAGCAACTTCACAGGAACAGAGGTCATCATCATTCAGAAAGGGGCAGCAGCCCTGACTGATGGCCAAGAATAACCTCCAATTACCAACTGAATAATGCTGCTTGTGGGTCAGCAAGAGGACTTAGGTGATGGTCATCCCTTGGGCTCCACTGTTGGAACTCCCCTTCAACAAGGCTAACACTTAAGGGTTATAGAGATCACCTCATTCGACCTGCTCATTTTACAGATGAGGAAACTGGGGTCCGATGGCTCCAGAAAGACCTGAATTAGGCTCCTGCCCCACAGGGTGGCTGCGCAGACCCTGGGCAGGCTACTTAGCTTTAGTCAGTTTCCTCTGCTGTGATATAGAAGTTGCAGTACCAGTAGCATGTGGCTCCTATGGGATATCTCATGGAAAGACCTTTGCAAACTTTAAAACGCTATATAAAACCAGCGACTGCTGTTATTGTCAAAATGATCTATGAAGCCAGTTGCCTTGGCTATTTTTTGTCCAAGGTCACCAAGGTCGTGGGTAACAGAGAATCATGATTTGAACCCGTATCTTCTGGATCCTTTCCAGCAGACCACATTGAGGAACCAGCTGTTGGCACACGTGCCACCTCCCTCCCCCAGGAAAATGCCTCCTCCTTCTCCTCCTGCCTCCTGGGATGCTTCTCCCCTTAGGGGCATAGTCACCACCAACATCCTCCAGTGGAAACTCTCCCGAGCCCGGGGACACCTGGGCAAATCTTTCAATGAGATCGCAGCCACGGAAGTCGAAGCCCTGTGGCACTGCCAGGGCGAGGGGCACTTACAAGAAAGGAAATAACGCTTCCCCTCTGACCGCAAAGAGGCAGCTCCCCAGCCACCCGCGAGAACATTGGGGCAAAGGTTGCCCGCGGGACTCGGCCCGAGCTGGGGCGACCCCCGGGCAGCAGCCAAACCCAGACGGCAGCGGCCGTGCCAGGGCCGGGCTGGCCTCCGGCTGCCCCCGGGCCTGTGCCCACGAGGAGCTGCCCGTGGAAGAAAACAAACCCGGGCGCAACGGAGGCAGCTTGAGGGGATTCGCCCCAGAGAGGTAGCACCCCGGCCACCCCCAGACCCTTCAGTGGGAGTGCCGCCCTCGGCTAGGGGGTGGCCGGGGTGCTACCCTTCGAGGTCCCAGTCCGAGGTCCCGATCCGAGCCCCCGGCCCGGCGGAGATCAGGCGCGGGCCGCGCGCCGTCCCCTCCCGAACCTTGCGGGCCCGGCCCGGGGCCCGAGGGGAGAGAGGACCGGAGGCCGGCCCGGGGGTCCCGGGCCAAGGTCAGGGTCTGCCCGGCCCCCGCCCCCACCTTGTTATTGACGCCGGGCCAGGGTTCGGCCCGCTCCCCCTCCTCCCTTGGGGCGCCCCCGCGCCCACCCGGGATCCCCGAGGGGAGGGGCCCCGGCGCTGCCGCCCCCTCCCCCAGACCCCCCTCACCTGTCACCGGCGGCTGCAGAGGGTCCTCGGCGGGCGCCGGCTCCCGCCCATCGCCGTCCGGCGGCGGCCTCCTACGGCGGCTCCGCGGTCCCCGGGCGGCCGTGGATCGTCCTCCGCGTCAGGCCCCAACCGCTCGCGCAGCAGCTACGGAGCGCGCGCCCCCCTCCCGCCGCACTCCTCCCCTCCCTCCCTCCCGGCCCTCCCTCCCCGGCCCGCGGCTCACCTCCCCCGCCTGCCGCCCGCCCCCCGGCCGGAAGAACCGCCCCCTGCTGCCACAAACAGGAATTGACGTAAGAGATGACGAGTGAAGCGCTCGGAGCGGGGGAAGGGACGGGGAGGCGGGGCAGTCCGGAGAGCTGCAAACGCGCAGACTCCCAGCTGAAGGACGCTGGGAAGCCGTCAGAGTTGCTGCGCCGGCGCAGTTCCAGAAAGCGGGGGCGACAAGGAACGAAACTGGTGGGAGCCTACTATGGGCGTGTGGTCTTTCGAAGAGACTACGCAGGCGCGCAGGACGGAAAAAAGATGGGGGAAGGTGTCGTTTTGCCGAAGCGAAGGGGCGCCGCGGTGCGCAGGCGCAGTTTGCTTCCGAAGGCGCCGCGTCCCCCCGGGACCACCTCCCAGCAGCCCCCGGGTTTGCCGACCAGCTGCAGGCCGATGGCTCAGGCCGAGGAGCCGGTGGCTCACACGCCAACGCGAGGGCAGCCGGAGGGGGCTGGCTCCCTGGGACCGGGAGCCCTTCTCGTTTATTCAGTTGCAGCCGCGGCCAGTCGTCGTGGTCTTGGTCGCTGACACTCTCCGGCCTGCGAGATGACGAGGGCGGCCAAAGGGGCCTCGGCCCCAGTGCCCAGTGTGGCAGTCTGTCATGGCCCTGGCGTGGGGGCACACCTATGCTTTCTCTGCGAGCCCTTTCCTTAATGCCAGGACGGGGCTGTGCCCGGGATCCAGTCTGGTCCAAAATCTCTGCCAGTTACTAACCGTGTGACCCAGGGAAAAGCCCGTCCTGTCTGTGGGCCTCAGTTTCCCCATCTGTAAATCCCCCTCCGGGGCAGCCCAGGACCCCAGCTCTGGGAATTCTTGGGCCAAGGGCCACCGGGGACCAAGGTCTAGCATTCTGGTACTTAGAATGCACCTGGGCTTTTCCCAAATGGATCAGCAGAGGAAAAAAGGGAAATAGCCCACCTGGAGGGGCCATCAGGGTGGGCAAAACCCTGCCCAGAAAAGATCCCAACCCAAGCCTTGACCAAGGACACAAGGCATGAGCCAGAAGGGAAGGGAGCAAAGAAACCAGAAAGGGGACAGCAGTGCTTGGTTTCACGGGCTTCTAAGTCAGAGGGGACCCCAGCTTTATTAACCCGGGGCCACATCAAGCACCTCCACTCGTGTCCTGAAACAAGTCCAGAAACAATCCAGCTCCCCAGTGGAAGGGGTCATCTTCAGAGAAATCCCAGTTTTCCCCAATCCCGGGCCTCCCCTTCCCCCCATCTCACCCCAGGCGGTTCATTTTCAGTCTAAATCTAAAGTGAAGAACACTTCTCCTTGCCCACAAGAACAAAGTAGCAGGGGAAAAACCACAAAGATCTATAAAAACCCGTTCCTTTCCCCTCTGTGGCCTCTGATTATCGCATGTCGGCAGGCAGACAGGCCCAGGTGAAGCTCCTCTGGCCAGCAGGCACCAGCACCAAGGTGGAGAGACCTCCCCGGCAGCGCCTCAGCCTCCTAAGAGTTCCTAACAGCTCGGCGCCATGGGCGGCGGGGAGGGCGCAGGGAGGGCGAGGATAGACGCACTTCGGGCAGAGGACAGCGGGCAGTCTGGCCTTCCCACCAAGACAGAAAATAGAAGAGAAAGGAAGAGTGTGAAGGAGGAAAACTACTAAAGGCAATAACCTAGAGCAAGCAGTAGAGGGGGAGGAAGGGAGACATTTGGGAAAGCAAGAGGCCTTCCCTCCTGGCCCTTTGGACTGGCTGTGGGGCAGGATGAGGAGATGGGGGGCCCGGGTTGGCAGATCTCTGCCAGGGACTCCAGAGTTGGTCTCAGAACAGGGTCCGTTCAGGTGCTATGTTGGAGAAGAGGGGCTGAGAGGAAAGGCCTGTCCATCTGGTGCATAGGGCACTCTCATATTTACCTGGGGGCCACAGAAAAGCCAGTGGGGAAGGGGCATCTCCTTCCCTGGAAGGAGCCCCAAGAACAGCAGAAAGGGGGGAAAATGACACAGGGAGAAAATCAGAAAAGGGGGCAGCCAAGGGTCCTGCAGAGGAAGCACTGAATTTCCCAAGTCCTTTATCCAGAACTCAACACCACTGGTTCCCCCAAGGGCTGACCAGTTGTCATCTCTGCCTCCCATCACACACATCCCCAGTGGCAGACACAACCCTGGACAGTGTCAGATTTCTGGCCTGAACAGGGATCTCTCTCCTTGATGTTCCCCACTTCCACCACGCTTCACTGGCCAGAGAGGACTTGCTACAATTTGGACAAGGGGAGCTAAAAGAGCATCTAAGGCAGTGGAAGTGGACACAAGCAACCAAAGGCCCCAGAGGAAAGAGAGCAGTGGGCCAAGGAAGGGGCCAGGCCAGACCAGGTGGGGCAGGCAGGGTGTGTGAGTTAAGGCAGATACAGTACAGAGGGGCTCCGACACGGCTCTCCAAGCCCTAGCAGCAGTGTTAGTCGCTCTTCCGCCCCAGTCTTTTAAACACACTAATAGTGCCTGTGTTGTCCATCTGTGCGCTATGACCCTCGCTGGAGCTGCTCACCCTCGAGCCTGCCAAGGTCCTCTTTATGGTAACCTTGAACTCAGCTGGAGACTTACTCTTTGTGCTGGTGACCTGGCTGTCCTGAGCCTCTGTTGGAAGAGTAGCTTTGCCAAGTCTCTGGATGACGCTGCCTTTGGGCGGTGGGTCTGGCTTTCTCTCAGCAGAGGGGCCCTGACTGCCCCCTGAGCGCCCCAGAGTGGCTGGGACTGGCTTGGATGCTGAGCTGGTGGCTTTGGCCTTGATGGTCACCCCCAGGGGGCTGCTGTCCTTGGCAAAGGACGTGCCCATCCTTTTGAGGACCCCCGCGTATTGCAGGACGGAGCTGTCATCATCACTGTCTCCTGCCCGCTCCTCATCTGTTTCCAGGGCATCGCCCAGCCGGCTGAAGACACCTGTGGGCTGCAAGGGAATGAAAGGGGTCATCAACGAGAGCGAAGGACAAGCTGCCACGTTAAGGGAACCACGGCCTGCATCTCACCTTATTCCCAGTTGTTGTGTCAGCCTTAGTCTCAGCTCCAAGCCGGTCAAAGACCGATGTCCTTTGGACACCTGGGAGGGAAGTCAGTCAGTCAGTCAAAAGGCTCATACTGAGTGCCCCTGGGGGCACAGCCTGAGAATCCCCTGAGCTGCTGGAGGAGCTGTGACCTACCTCAGGAGAGGGGACCTGGGACATCGCTGGAGATGCCTGAACTAAGCTGTAGGGATGGGTCAGCAAGAAACCAAACTGTCCATGACCCTCACAGCATTAACACACCTTAAGCCCAGGATGTGGCCAATCAGGTGGCTCCCAGGTCTAGAACAGAGGCCCACGTGGAGGGCAGGACCCCACTGGACCACACGGGAAGGGCTCACTCTGGGGAAGCCCCTGGCCTCACCTTTGGCTGCCTGCTGCTGCTCCAGGATCTTCCGTGTCCGAGGCGTGGTCCCCTTGGGCATGGTGATGACGTACTTCCCTTCCATCTCGGCGGTCACTCGGCGCCTCCGCTTCACGGGCACAGCTGAATTCTCCTCTTCAAGCTGGTCCAGTGCTGGGAAGGGCCAAACGTGAGCTAATGAGCAGCTGGGACAGGGACCCCCCCCCCTCCCAAAATATTCTAGAATTGGGGAAGGGCTCCCTTCCTCCAAATGGGGACACAATGAGAAAATTAGCCCCCTTCAGTCTCATTTCACTCACAGGACCCAATATTTGGAATTTCTTTCAGGGACTTCTCAACAACTGTCACCAAAGCATTCCCAGAAAGACGTGATCAGTGAGAGGGTCCCAAAGGAGGCCAAAGCCCCGCAGAGGCACTTGCTCCCCACCCCCACCTCTGGGCAAGCCCATCCCACATTCCCCATCCTCACAGGTGCCCCGCCACTGAGCTCCCCATACCAGCTGCTTTGGCGTGCTTAGTGGCCATCTTGTTGGAGACAGTGACGGAGATCTTGGAGGCGCTGGCGTCTGGACGCCGGGCAGGGGTGCTGGGTGGGGAGTCCCGACTCAGGCTGTTGGCGATCATCCGAGAGGCGGCTGGAGAGGTGACAAAGGGGAAATGAGGCTCAGCAGTGGGGCCTGGACCATCCCAGCCTGGGGAGTGGGGGGGAGGGAGAGTGGCCACCACTGGGTTCTAACTGGGCACCAGAAGTGACTCAGACCCAACCCCCTCGAAGTTCAGAGGAGCTAAGGGCTCCTCGGCCTTAACTCACCTCAAAGGGGAGCAGTACAGTAACTGACACTGACACTGCCAGCATCCTTCCAGATGCAGGGAGGTTTTCTGTGGGGTACCTCCTACATCTCTCCCAACACTCTTGTACTGTGTGGTGGGAGGATCACTGTGGCCCTTATACAGGTGAAGAAACTGAGGCTCCAACGGAGCCCTGCTCTGGGGGCAGAGCCAAGTGTCCCCCACAGCCCCAGCCCATGCCGTGCCGCAGCCCCAGGCCCAAGGTGACCGCTCCCTCAGAGCGTGCCTGGAGGTCAACACCACGTGGACCCAGGAGAAGAGCTAAGCCATGACCCCTCCTGGGCAAACTCACCGCCGGCGGCACTGCGCCGAAGCTCTGCCTGCAGATGGCTGGGGCTGGGTGCTAAGGACTCGGCAGCTGCTCTGCACACATCCTGTAAAGGACAGAATGGGTGAGACGGACTCCAAGGAAAGGGCTTCTGGGGCCCTTGATGCCTCTTAGTGTGCAGAAGGCCCGCTCCCTCTAAAAGGGACATTGTCATGAACAGTTCCAGAGCTGGAACAGCCTGGCTCCTTCAGGGACAGAGGGTCAGGGCCTGGCCTGGAGCGACACTCTCCCAGCCCTCACTTCTCTCATGTGGGGTAGTGTGCACCATGGAGTTGGCCAGAAAGACATGGGCTTGACTCTGAGTGACCACATGGGACTCCATAAAGCCCTCTCCAGCCTGGTCACTTTCCTGGGCCCACCCACCTCATAGGATCTCATGCCTGTTGGGTGTTTCCCCACCATCAATGATAACATCATGTGCAACGTCTCTCTATCTGGACAATTCTGCTGAGCAAGGGAAGGAGGAGAGCATAGGTTTTGCTCTGAAGCCATTTCACTTGATGTCAGTCACCATGTAAGCTAGGAAAAGGGCTGAGAGCCAGTAGAACATTATGGGGTCTGCCAGTCTCCCTGACAAAGAGTCTCAGAAAGCCTCCCAGTACGACAGGCATAAAAAGGAAATACCAACTCACCCCCCGGTTGCTTGACCACAGAAGACCAAAGGGAACAGTAGGAGGCAGAGCCAAGCGTCCTCCTGCCCCTCCCTCACACAGCCTCCCTGAAAACCCTGAAGAGGAGAGGTCCCCACGGCCTCAGCCGGGGGCAAGCACACCAACCTGGCGGTGCACCACCTTGGCGTGTTTGAGGATGGCAATGATGTCGCCCACCACAGTCACCCCGAGCTCATTCATGATCTCCTTATTCAGGTCTAGCAGCATGTTCTTCTGGATCCTGTGGGGAACACTGAGCAGTGAGCAGAAGAGTGTGGGCTGGGCACTGAGCTGCCCTCCTTCCCCACCTTGGCTCTGGGGCCCACAGCTGCCTCACCTGTTATCTACAAACATCACAGCATAATTGACAGCAGGCCCCGGGGGGATCCCAGCTTCCTTGAAGAACTGGATCCATTCTGACGTAGCTGTGTAGGGACAGGAGGGAAGGCAGAGAACCAATGATGCCCTCTCAACAACCCAAGCCATGAGAGGCCTGCAGGGCTCCTGAGCTGCCCAGCCCCCTTCTCCACCACAAAGCCTAGTCCTTTGGATGTAGAAGCGCCTTGGTACTAGCTGAACCCCAGCTAAATGCTCACACCTCATTCCTCTGAAACCCCTTCCCTTGTCACTGAGAGCATGTCACAGAAGGTCAGATTTGGACAGTATCTCAGAAGCCATCACCTCCCATGTGGAGCACCACAAAGATGCCTTCCACAATGCCTCCCCACAAGTGGCCCTGGCCCCAGGATCCAAGTCCACCTCCTCCAACCACAACCCACTTTACTGTAAGGCCAATCTAGCCCATATGAGCTTTTCTTTTCTTTTTTTTTCCCCCACGGGGCAATGGGGGTTAAGTGACTTGCCCAGGGTTACACATCTAGTAAGTGTCAAGTGTCTGAGGCCAGATTTGAACTCAGATCCTTCTGAATCCAGAGCAGGTGCTTCATCCACTGAGCCACCTAGCTGCCCCCGAGCTTTTCTTTACTTCAATCTCCCCCCCGCCCCCCTCCGCAGGGCAATGGGGGTTAAGTGACTTGCCCAGGGTCACACAACTAGTAAGTGTCAAGTGTCTGAGGCTGGATTTGAACTCAGGTCCTCCTGAATCCAGGGCCGGTGCTTCATCCACTGTGCCACCTAGCTGCCCCCATCTTTACTTCACTCTTTTTTTTTTTTTTAAGTGAGGGAATTGGGGTTAAGTGACTTGTCCAGGGTCACACAGCTAGTAAGTGTTAAGTGTCTGAGGCCGGATTTGAACTCAGGTACTCCTGACTCCAGGGCCGGTGCTCTATCCACTGCGCCACCTAGCTGCCCCTTTACTTCACTCTTAAACCAGCCTCTTTGTAAGTTCTACCCACTGCCCCTTGTTGGGGGCACGGGGTGGGGTCCCAAAGCCAAGCAAAACAAGGCTAATCCTTCTCCCCCAGGATACCCTTTTGTGTCCTTAAGACTGCTGTCTTTCCTTCCTCCCTCCCTCCTAAGTCCTCTCTTCTGTAGGGACTACTTCCCCAGCTCCTTGAGCACCCCCACCCAGGTCACCATATCTTGAGGTCCTTCACTATCTTACTGGCCTGGCCCTCTGAAGAGCATCCAGGGGAAAAAGGGTTGTGGCAAGTCTACTAAGGGCATGGCTACAGAAATTATGGCATATGAATGCAATAGTTTCAGAGAAAGCAACAAAGACTTGTATACACTGATGCAAAATGAAGTGAAAGGAACCAGGAAAACAATCAGCTATGAAAGACTTAAGAGTTGGGGCAGCTAGGTGGCGCAGTGGATAGAGCACCGGCCCTGGAATCAGGAGTACCTGAGTTCAAATCCAGCCTCAGACCACTTAACACTTACTGTGTAACCCTGGGCAAGTCACTTAACCCCAATTGCCTCACTTAAAAAAAAAAAAAAAAGACTTAAAGAGTTCTGGGGGGGTGGGGGGCACAACTAGGTGGTTCAGTGGATAAAGCACCGGCCCTGGATTCAGGAGGACCCGAATTCAAATTTGGCCTCAGATACTTGACACTTTACTAGCTGTGTGACCCTGGGCAAGTCACTTAACCCTCGTTGCTCTGTTCCCCCCCTCCCCCCCCAAATAAAGAGTTCTGAGGAGGGCAATGACCAGCTACAACTCCTGAGGACCAACGAGGAAGCATGTGACCATCTCTGCATATTTGTTACAAGAGTTTTGGATTGGCTTTGTTTTGTTTTTTCCAGTTTTGAGGTAGTGGGTGAGAGGAAGGGGGATGAGTTAGTGATAGGGTAGCAAAAAAAGAAGAGAAAGAAAAAGATCATGGAAGAATTTTTTTAATGCACAAAAGAGAACAGAAGGAATCTGAATCAGAAAGAATCACAGACAAGTAAGTAAGACAGCTTTGAAAATTACATGTTGAATTTATTACACATTTAAAAAGCAAGCTGTATGTGATAGATTTAGTTTCAAGTACAATCCCCCTTTTCTGTTCTATTATATGTGTGTGTGTGTGTATATATATATATATACACACACACACATACATTTTTATACATATATACATATGTATATGTATGTATATATATATATGCTCACTTTATTTAAGTTCAGGATAAAAATAGTAAGACTCTGCAGAGCACCCGGAAATCGCTATGATCATTGGGCACATCTATATGCATCATAGTTAAGAGTTAGCATTTGGTTAGCCTCAGACACTTAACTAGCTGTGTGAGCCTTGGAGAGTCACCAAACCTTTGCCTGCTTCAGTTTCCTCAACTGTGAAATGGGGATATAACAGCCCCTCCTCCCTCCCAAGGTTGCTGGGAGATCAAATGAGGTATTTGCGCCATTTCTTTTTAAAATGGCTTAGCCCAGGCTTGAAGGCACATGGCAGGTGTGCTACAAATGTTTATTCCCATCCCTAATCAGAAGGCGCTTTACCTATGTTAACTAATTCGATACAGATGTGAACAGATGCCGGTAGACTGTACCATCTCCAGGTTAGTGGAGTGTTCTCCAAAGCTAACAAGGTTCGGCTGCTTTGTTTGGGAGGAAGCCGGGATTGAAGGCCCACGAGTGGCAACAACCTCAAGAGGAAACAGAAATCTAGATCCCAAGCAGACTCCTCTCCTTTGGTTCTGGGCACAAGCCTTAGAGCAGGGCCTCTTAAACTTGTTCCACTCACGCCCCACTTTTCACCAGAGAAATTTTTACATGACCCCGGGGTACATAGGGATATAAAACAGGGATATGTAACCTTTGACTGTGGCCACATTTGGTCTCAACCCACAGTTTAAGAAGCTGGGCCTTAGAATAAGAGCTTACACACATGGTGGGAGCAAGAGGAGGCTGCCCCTGCAACCCAGTTTGTGCCAGTCTCCCACATCCGTGTGTGCATACATCCATTCTTCAAGTTATAATGCTCTTTAGGCAGATGGTTCCCACAGCTATGTCTGAATCCGCTCCTAAGTGTCCCTCTGCCCCAAGTCTCTCCCTCTCCAATGTGTCATGCACACAATTGCCAGTGTTTTTCCTAAAGAGACCTGACCACGTCACTCGCCTCTCCACAAACTTCAGTGTTTTCCCATTGCCTCTGGGAGCCAAGAGAACTTCCTTTGTTTGACTGGCCCCCAAGGGCCCTTTCCAGCCCAATCCCACATCGATCCCCTTCCCTCTTCTCTGATGCAGCACACCACCTCTCTCCCCATCCGTCTGGACGAGCCACTATCTCCCAGGCCTGGAATCCACTTCCTCTCCCCTCCTCCTCCTCCTCTCAAGACCCCTTACCTCCTCCAGTCCTCAGCTCAAGCACCATCTCCTGAAACCTTTGGCAACCTTCCAATGGTTAATGCCTTCCCCTGGTTATTTCCTTGGTGTTTCCTCTAAGAGTACGCGAGTGCCAGGAAGCTCACTGTCTGCCACCAATGTCTGGCGCCCAGTGGCAGCTCCATTCATGTTTCTTGCTGTACATATATGCGCCGTGCACACGTGAGTACACACCCACACCCTTTCTCTGTGATGTCATTTCCATCACCTCTGTAGTCATCCTGTACAGACATCATTCTCTACAAGCTCCCCCCAATCTGAATGTGAGCTTTCTGAGGGCAGGGACAGCTTTTGCCTTGATCCCTGGCCCTAAATATGGGCCCTGGCATATAGGAAGCACTTCCCAAGTGCTTGTTGAAGGAAGAGAAGCTCAGAGCTGCAATGACACTTGGAGGGTGAGCACACCCACAGGCCAGAAGACCTAGCGAGCATCCGTGTGGCTCCACTTGAGGGGCCCCTTGAGGTGCTTCCTCAAGCTGAGGTGCAGCCACCTCCCCCAGCACCCTGCAGCCCCGGGAGCACCACAACATAAAGCCGGGAATGAAGAGGCAGGGAAGGGGGTTCCAGGCCCTTCTAATGCTCTCAACAGAACTGGCTAGTCCTAAGAGGGAATCCCACGGAGCACTTTCAGTAGAAGAATAGCCCAGCTGAGAGATGAGCAAGCCACAAGCTAGAACCTTCCCAGTCTACCTGGGAGGACCCACCAACATGCCTGAGGCTGGTATGCCTTCGCCCTCTGAATCTGAGGAAACAGAACGAAACATTCTCACTGAAGCTGTGGCTGGAAGAGAGGCAGGGAGCGGGGAAAGGGGCCCTTTACGGGAGCCCTGAGCACCATCCTAATGGCTTCTGGGCTAGAGTCCTCAGTCTGCATTCCCTAAACCAGCAGCTGTCACTGTCACTACAACATACAGGGCTGGCCTGACTGCCATGATGACTAACCCAACCCCCACTGCCCTCATCCAGTGGAAAGGGTCCGGGGAGGGCCCTACAGACTCACCCATAGTCACAGACACCATCTTCTCCCCAAGTACGACCGAGCCACTGCTCCCCAAAGTAGCCTAGGAGGAGAAAAATGAAAGGCTTGTGTGAGTGGGCTGGCTGAGGCCTCAGCAGGGCTGGCATTCCTGGGCTAAGGTTCAGAGCACAGGAATAGCTGTGAACAGCTGTCAGGAAGTCACCCTGAGGCCTCTGCTGCCCCTGCAGTGGTGCCCCCTCCCCCAGCCCCACATGCTCTTATTCTCAGACACCTTCAGAAAGGGACCTGGCTCTTTTTAAGGGGGAGATTAGGAGGCAGAAAAGAATGCAGATGACCTGACATTACTGTCCCAGATATTTCTATCATAGACTTAATGACTATGCTCCCATTGCCTTTTCTTGTTTCCTCTTACACAGCGTTCTTCCACCTCTTCACCCATACTCCACGTACAACCCTCTCATCTCCCTCCCCTTCTCACTCACCTGCACTCCTTATTTCAACAAATTTAACGAATTATTCAACAAATTGAACACTTATGAAGCCTCTGCTATGATCAAGACTCTTGCTAGGGATTGGGGAAAACAGAAATATTAAATAAAAAAGTCTCTGTCCTCAATCCTGCCTCGGACTCTTCTGGTGTGGGGCAGTCACTTAGTCTCTGCTACCTCGATGTCCTTAACTGTCAAATGGAGATAACAATAGCAGCTGCCTCCCGGGGTGGTTGTGAGGGTCAAATGAATTAACACACGCTTTTCTTGCTGGACGAATGCTAGCTATTACTATTAAGATATAGCCACAAATATCCTCCTCAGAGATGGCAAAGGCCCTGGGAGAGCTGGTCCAAGTGGTGGGCACTTCAGTAACAGTAATCACACACCACCACCACCACCAGTGGCCAGCGCTGACCGGCACTTTCCCGGTTTCCTCTCCTTTTGCCCTCACAACCGCCCTGAGGGGCCGGGGCCGCTATGATCCCATTTCACAGAAGTGGAAAGGGAGGCACAGGGGGGCTGAGTGACTTGCCTGGAATCCCCCACGAAGATGAGGGTACGGGCCTACATTTGGCTTCCTCTGCAATCTTGTGTATTTGATTTTCTGCATTTAAGAACATGATTGTGTGTGTGGGGGGGGTCCCCAGGCTTTGCCAGCCTGACTCTGCCCAAGGGGTGAGCCCCGCCTTCGGCGGGGCCCGCGAGGATGGGGGAAGGGGATCTAAGGGGATGGGGGTGGGAGGGGGTTTGGGAGGCCTGGGAAGGGTCCGGGGGAGGGGAGAGGGGTGAGAGATGACGCTGGCCCTCGGAGGGGCATTAATTTCCCTGTGCCCCACCTCCCGCTAAACTGGAAGCTTTATGAGGGCAGGGCCCAGCCCTTTCTGTCCTAATTTCGGGGGGCCCGGGGCATCCAGGGCCTCAGCAAACATTCCCGGGTCTGGGGGCCTCCGCCCCCCGCCACGGCACAGAAGAAAGAAACTGAGGCCCAGAGGGGCCGGGGCAAGATCCCAAGAGTCACGCGGCGACTTCCGGCGCCCGCCCGCCCGCCTTCCCTACCTCGCCGGGTCGGGGCCCGCTCCCCCCTCACCTGTCACGGGTCTCGGGCTCCCGCCCTCCGCCCGGAGTCAACGGACCTCCCCTACCCGCCTCAGTCCAGCCCGGACCGGAAATGCCTCTCGGCGCGCGCCGGAAGAAGCCCTCCCGGAGATGGGGGCCGCTCTAGCCTAGGCCACCACCATAGAGCCGGCCGGCTCCCTCTGCCCCCACCCTCCCTCAGGACACGTGACGCAAAGTTTTGCGCCGGCCGAGAGACAGGCTCCGCCCCAACCCCCCCCATCCCACGCCAACGCTGAGGTGCCCGGATGAGATGGAGGGTTTCCCCCCCACCCCCCACCCCCACGCCCCGCCCCGCACTACACAGGCCCCCAGACAATCTCCGAGCTGTTGAGACTGCGCGCACGCGCCCCACCGAAATTTTCAGCAGCGGAGTTGGAGCGAGAGAGGATCAGTGCGCATGCGTACCTTCGCGCCTGAAGCTGATCCCTCCGCCTCCCCGTAGGCCGGTGTGGGGCGTGCTCTGCTCCCGGGGGCGGCACCGGGCGGTCGGCTGCTTGAATCACCGTCACAAGCTCCGGCCGTGTGACCCTCCCTGGCCCCCGGCCCCGGGTAAGTGTGAGGCTCGGGCAGTGACGGAGCTGAAAAGCGCCGTAGCGGAGGACCTTGGAAGACCGAGGGCTTTCCTCGCCCTGGGACCCCCTCAGGTGCAGCCCGGGGGCGTCCATTAAGCGCCTGCCGGGCGGGGGGTCCGCCCCCCACCCCGCCCACTCCCCATAATCCCATTCAAGCGGATGCGCATCCAGTAAGCGCCTACTGTGTGTCAGACACTGGGCTAACGGATGAAATGGATACAAAGAGAGGGTAGAGACGGTCCCTGCATCCCAGGAGCTCACCGTCTAATGGGGGCGACCCAGGCAAACAACTCTGCCCTGGATGAATTGGAGATGGGAGTGGGGGGGGGGGAGGGAATAAGCGTTTATGTAGCGCCTACCGTGTGCCAGGCACTGGGCTGCAAAAAAAAAAAAAAGATCCTCTGCCCCACCACCCCCTTCATACTCTAAAGAGGAAGACTAAGAGCAGGACACCGAGCGCCCTGGCTTTTTTTTTTTTCTTCGTGTGAAGCAATTGGGGTTTGCCCAGGGTCACACAGCTAGTAAGTGTTAAGTGTCTGAGGTCGGATTTGAACTCAGGTCTTCCTGACTCCAGGGCTGGTGCTCTATCCACTGCGCCACCTAGCTGCCCCGCTCCCTGGATTTTTAAAGTCCCAACTAAAATCCCACCTCCTCCAGGAATCCTTCCCCAACCTTTCTTAATTTTAGTGCCTTCCCTCAGTGAATTATCACCTGTCCATCTTGTATCTAGCTTGCTTTGTGTGTATATATTTGTTTACATATTGTCTCCCCCTTTAGTTTGCAAGTTTCTTGCGGGCAGACTGTCTTTTGCCTTTTTTTGTATCCCCGGCACTTAGACCAGTGCCTGACATATAGTGGGTGTTTAATTAAGGTTAATTGGTATGGATAGCTCACAGTCTAATGGCCAAGACAACCTGCAAACAAACTATACAGAGGATAAATTGGAGATTATGAGGGGGAAGGGGAAGATAAACATTTGTATAGCAGCCACTGTGCAAAAAAGGCAAAAACAGTCCTTTCTCGGGCAGAATTTACTGTCCAATGGGGGAGACAACATGGAAACAAGCTGTGCACAGGATAAACTGGAGATAATCAATTTAGGGGAGGCACATCAGGAAAGGCTTCCTATCAAAGGAACCTTTAGCTGGGCCAGGAAGGAAGCGGAGGCTGAGATGAGGTCAGCTCAGGTACTGCCTCATCCTGCCGGCAAAATGTCTTCTATCCCTCATCCCCCATCCCTTGAGTACTTCACCCCCATCACGTTGGACCTTGTCTTGTGTCAGCCTTGGTAGAAATTGTATTCCTTCCTTGTAAAATAGAAATTCCTTGAGGTCCAGGGACCATCTTTTATTTTTTCCCCTTCTTAAATCAGATCTCCAGTAGTTAGCAAGTGTCTTGCACATGTAACAGGAGTTTCATTGCTTTATAAATGTTCATTTTAGGAATAAATGAGTCGGAGTGACAAAATCAGCCTTGAGATCCAGGCCTTCTGACTCAACCTTGTCAGTTTTCCCCTACCACATTGCCTCTGGATTTAGAGCTTGGAGCTCATGCAGTCCCTTAAAGGGGACTGCCCAAACACGCAGAGGTATCATATGGAAGCTCTGAGGAAGGAATTGTGGCCCTCTGAGGCCAAATTCAGCATCTTTTCCATTGTGTTGTGTTGCCAGTCTGCTTCCTTCCCCTTTTTTGGTCCTCATCCTCTCTTGAGCCAGCACCAATCCTGGCCTGGCACCAGGATTGGCTTTGGGATCAGAGAACTGATACATCTTATGACATCTTTACATCTTTATTCTGACACTATAGCCTTGGAAGGGTCACTTCCCTTCTCAAAGCCTCCGGGCCCTAATGAGTAATAAGAGAGAGTTGGGCTTGAGGTACTCTGATGTCCCTTCCAGCTCAGCCATCAGTGGAATAGAGGCTAGTGGGCTGGCCTGGCCATGACTGCTGCCA